>NC_143013.1:10807348-11124376 GCF_055824585.1 Amblyomma mixtum
CAACATAGAATTGCTAGCTCCGCGAATTTTTAATGCAGGCTTTTCCTGGTGTAAAATGTTAATCTTAGTAGACCCAACCAAAGCGGCTCAAGCACTTGGCTAATTTTTAACATATTTGCGATTTCAGTGCGGTTCAGCGTTGCTAGCTTGCATGGGGGTAAACATGCTCACAGGCTCACGATTACGCAGATTCAGGTACTGAGTCAGGGATATTTGCTTAATAATGTAGACGACTGGTCGTAGTTTTTCTTTGACCTTTGAATGTGGAATGAAGTGTCTGATAATACCTAGCTTCTCAAGTTTGTCAGATGTTTATTTCAGGTCACACCTTGCACAGTGGAAGTGATTTTAAGCTGCAAATGACCGCTAGTGAAAGTGCTGTCGACTGTATTTTTATGCACCATACCTCCACATTGGGAACGACAATGATTATAAAAAAAGTGCATAATCGTCGGCATGTGACATATGTGGCATATGAGAAATTTATGTTAGCAGTATTGGCTGTAGTGCGTTTCGCTTTTACACTGACCGCCTTCATATTGTGCCTACGAATTTGATTTCACCGTCGCTTTTTCGGTCAGTTGCTGCCTGGGTTCCTGGAGGGTGACCGTGGGCGAATAGATAGATGCCTCCTGAAGGGTGGAGGTTACCTTAGGGTAGAAAGGTGGTGGCTGGAGCTTATGCAGGGAAAAGCGCGCACAAACAAACAAACAAACAAACAAACAAACAGATCGACAGACAGACAAGCAAACCGACCGACCGACCGACCGACCGACCGACCGACCGACCGACCGACCGACCGACCGACCGACCGACCGACCGACCGACGGACGGACGGACGGACGGACGGACGGACGGACGGACGGACGGACGGACGGACGGACGGACGGACGGACGGACGGACGAACGGACGGACGGCCGGACGGACGGACGGACACATAAATTAGGGGCTTATACAACAAAGGCAAGCGCCGTGGCCGCACTTTATGGAGCACTTTATGCAGGCCATATGGAGCCTGCAGCAACTTTCTTTTGTATAAAGATTATCGGGCTTTCGTGTACAGAGAAGAACATGACTGAAATTTATAAAAAAAAATAATAACAACACGGGGAACAAGAGCACATTCCCAACTACCAGACAATCTAACTGGACAAGGAAAAGAAACAGGTTTTCCGAAATGTCTCCAACAAGCCTGCCTCCTCGTCTCCGCAACGTTGACGACACGTGTCCGTATGCTTTTTGCAAAAACAGCGGCCTCACGGCAGCGCCTCCATCTGTTGCGACGAGATTAATTCTATAGCGGAACGAATATACCTTCTATTCTGCCTTTTGATTTCGTTTCCACCAAAGCTGCCCACTCTGGACCTTTAGAAATTTAACTCTGTGAGGTCGTGGGCCCGGTTACGGTTACAGCTTTAGTTTTATAAGTATACCGGTTACGAAACTTCCATTCAAAAGCCGGGCGGTGTCTGCACCTAGTTTCGGGAGGCTAGCAGATTGTGGCGGTAAGTTACTGGATGCGCGCTGCAGATCTCATTGCTACAACGTGCCCTAGTTTTCAGCAGAATTTGGAAGCTGATTTGAACTCCACAGGTGGCGTGATAGTCCGCAGACCCTCCTTGTTTTGGAACACTGATTCATAATGTTTGACTTCGATGTCTCGGCCCCTCGGGAAACTTCGCGACAGGTATGATAAAAGTCTTTGTTGAAGCAACCTGTGACCTATCAGCAGAATGAAATGACTCCGAAAATTGGTCATTCGATATGCGAGTCAGGCCGTGCGATGGGTCGCCTGGCCACGGCGCGTCCGAAATGAAGGGGTTCATCTTGTGCGTTTGGTCGTTAAATGCAAACGTAGGTGGTTCTTTTGATGAAACAATTTTATCTGTGTTTCTTGGTTTGAAATTTCGCTCCGATTTCCCATGAAAAGGAAATGTCATGCACACTACAACCTTCTCTTTTTTTTTTTCAGGATCAAAAATAGCGGCAGATCGAAGCAGAAATATAACCCAAATAAAACACTTCTTTTCTGGCTCATGCAATTCACGCGTGAAAGGCGACTCACGTGTGGCTTCCCGATCTTTCTTTCTTTAAAGGGACATCGAGGAGAGCACAGCCTAATTTTTGTTCTCAGTAAAAAAATTTTCAACGGCTCACTCAGGCTATGTGGATGTTTGTCCTGCAGAAAAAAGTGGCTTTTATTGCTGAGGATATTCTATTTAAAAATAATTGTGGACGGTTTAGCATTACTGAGCAAGAAATATTGTGAGAAAGCACGGTTCTCTGCAGGTAAACACCACCACCAGAGTTACTTTGGGACGTTATACCCCCAGAAACTAAACTAAACTAACGCCACGTACATCAAAGCACGATTGAAGTGTCAGTTATGCAGTTATGCGCCTTTTCTTGCCTCATAATCAACGAAGCCTAAAACTTCCGCTCGTTTTGAGAAGAAGAAACGCGCATTACTGTTCGCGCCGCAGATGGAAGTTGAAGACAACTCTCTGCAATGCACAGCGCGAGAATGTGCAGCAGTTTAACACGCGGCCTGCTCGGTTGCGGCGATAGCGCAGGTCTTCGTACGCTGTCTGCATTGCGGAACTGTATGTGTGGACGTAAAACATTTGGTAGCTCAGCGGGATTGATATCCATGCAATACAGAAAAAAATAGGCGGGGGCTTAGCTTTGGTTAAGCCTGGTAGATTGCGAAATCAAAAGCGCAGCGCCTCCAACTGAAGGAACGCAGTGCGCCGCGCCACAGGCCGGGCTGCCAGCGTCATGAGCCTACGGGACATGAACGTTTGAGTGCAGTGGGGCCGTGCGGGGGCCCACGGACCTGCGTGTCCCAATCTCCCCAGTTGTAAATAAAGTTTTCACCACCACCACCGCGTCTGCAGGTCACGCGTGGCTACCGGCCGCCGCTGCGCGACGACTCGACTTTTTAGCCCATCTCTCACCCTGGTATGACGTCACGCTATGACGTCACTACACATGGCATGACGTCAGAGGTCAATCTAAATGTCACGCGTGGCTACCGGCCGCCGCTACGCGAAACGCCGGTCATGAGCGTAGTATTGCTTTCGCAATAATAAAATGCGACGACAGCCTAGTTTTCTCGCCCAGCGGCCTTTGAAGCGGGTCTGTTCGCACCACGACTCCCAGTCGTGGACATCGAAAAATGAAAATTGATTTTGAGGGAAGGAAATGGCGCAGTAACTGTTCCATATATCTCGGTGCACACCTGAACCGCGCCGTAAGGGAAGGGATAAAGGAGTGAAAAAAGAAAGGAAGAAAGAGGTGCCGTAGTGGAGGGCTCCGGAATAATTTCGACCATCTCGTGATCAGTGCACGTTAAAGATCCCTCGGCTTTACCCTCGCCCATGTAAAGGCCTTAAGAAGGCGGATGAGCGGTTCCTTCTCCGCCTTGTCACCAATACATTGCTGCACTCGGCAGCACTAAAATATTTTGACCCCTCCTTTAGTGGCAGCTGCCCGGACTGTAGTGCGGAGTCTTCGGACACCTATCACATGGTGTGGGCCTGCCCCTCCAACCCGGCCATTCCCCCCATCCCCAGCTCAACCGGAAAGGACTGGGAGGCAGTGCTGCCAACCCTAGGGATTTTTCCCTAGGTCTAGAGAATTTGGGCGTTGTTTAGGGGAAAGGCATTTTTTTGTTATTAATATAGGGAAATTTCATTTGCTCGGAGAGTTCTTTTTTTTCTCTCTCTCTCTCAAATTGGGAATACAGTACAAACTTTTCGGTGTTTTTTCTCTACAACTGACGGAGGCCCGTACAAAACCGCCGCGCGCTCGTGTAAAGCCTGTTTCACATGCAAGTTAAAACGCTTTGTTCCTGCGGCGCAAAGGCTGTTTAGAGCCATCGCGGCGGCTCCAGCAGTCAGAGCGGCGATGTTCCAGCAAGTTACAAATTTTTCGCCGCGCTGCGCTGCTCAATTTTCAGTCGCTTGCATGCATGTGAGCCAGCCTTTACATGGACGTAGTCGGACATGTATGACGTGGCCAGTGGCAAGCGCTGCTGTGATCTGGTGCGCCACCGCCTTCCCTCAACACGAGCGCCCCTTCCTGACGCTGTATTTGGAGTTCGCTGCACGACGTGAAATTCCTTTTTAGTAAGCATATCCGCATGTTTATTTTGATAACTAGAACAGAACAAGGACGCGATTTTTTTTTTTATAGGAGCGCCATGTCGAAAATCTTAGCATGTCTAACTTGGCGAACAATTCCCAGTTCACCCGCCGCGGTGGCTGAGTGGTTATGGAGCTCGTCTGCTGATCCGAAACACACGGGTTCGATATCCCGGCAGCAGCGGTCGCATTTCGATGAAGGCGAATTGATAGAGACCCGTGTTCTGTGTGATGTCAGTGTGCGTTAAAAAACCTCACGTGGTCGATTTTTCCGCAGCCCTTGACTATTCCATCCTTCATAGCCTGGATCGCTTTGGGACGTTAGGCCCTCCAAAATCATAAACCATAATTCCTAGTTCTACCACGGCGAACAAAGTGAGTTGAGGTCGCATGAGGCATACGAAAGCTGTAACATCACTGCTTCATTGTTTCAATTGATTCAAACTGCTACGTCAGCCACCCTCTAGAGCAATCGCAGCAAATGAACAAGCAGCTTTCATATCGCAGTTGCTGTACACTCCTCAAGCGATCTCCAGGCATTTTGTACGTGGTATCTTCAGGCTGAAGTCTAAACCGACACAACATGAGGGGAAAAATTCATTTAATTCCACATGCCGATGCATGTTTACTAATATCTTGCGTACAGTGAAGAAAAAAAACACAGACACAATATCCAGCCTTTAATTTGTAATTTCCAAAGAGCGCTATGATTTATCTTGTAGCTTCATTGAGATGTTCTTCATATTAGATCATTTTAAAATAACAGCTGATTTGCTTACAAACGTCTGGTACAAGAGTAGCTGCATGATAAAACTTACGACTGAACTACGCATATATATACATTTTTTCACACACTTTTTTCTGTATCTAGGAAAATCTGGGGAATTTTTGATTGAAAATTGGGGGAGAAGAGGCTCTGGAGGTTGGCAGCACTGCTAGGAGGCGACCTTGCTCGGCGACCACGACTTAAAGGCCCAACAAGCCTTAGTCAGGCGCGCCCGGGCGGCGGTCACCGCCATTAGGGTCCCAAAGTAGGGACCTCCACCTAGTGCTTGTAAGTATCGGTCCCTTACAGGCTGATCCAAACATACCTCCCGTCTCTTCCAAATAAATGCTTTCACCACCATCAGTCTCGGCTCGGCGGCAGCCTGTTTCTTCTATGCTCCCGAGGACCGGAGTACACATACGAGGTATGATTTTGAAAGGCTCTTGTACTCCGGATTGCTGTTTTCGCGCTAAAAATTTCACTCCACTTTGTTCAAAGTCGTGACGTATACTCCAAGCACATGAAGCGAATGGTAGTAGAGCCAGAACGCACGCTTAGAAAGAAACAAGTTAGATATGGCTGGAGCCTGTTTTTGTTGTGCGGAAACAGTCTGCGAAAACTCGGGTCACACGAATCCAACAGTGGACGAAAAGAAAGAATAAGCAAACCACAGGGACCGTCTAAAATCAATGGCCGCCATGTTTCCGCCCACCGGCGCGAAAACTTCGTGTAGCGGAGCCAGGCCCCCTGACCCAATTCAGCGCAGGGAACCACGTATACCCATCAACCGGTCTCTGATGGATTCGTTTTCCTGGTTATGGTAGGAGCCTCAAGGTGCTTGTCTGTTTTTCCTTTCCTGTAAGCAACTGTGTTTTTCGAAACAGCGCTTGTTTCAGGATATTTTTCGGGGCTACTGTTGCGTTCGAAGCGAGTGTCGAATTACCATCCGTATTATCAGTATCTGAGTCTGCGTTTTTAGTACGAGAGCACTAGTCCGGAGGCTCGGAGCCTTTCGAAATCGTATCCTGCATGTGCACCTCGGGAGCAGAGAAAAAAGAAGCAGAAAAATAAATTATAGCAAAATCAGCGACTGTGCGTGGAACCTACAGCGGCGCGAACAGATCAGATTTAAAAGCCGCTCCGCGAAACCACTCGGCTAATATTTTCTTACTTTTCTTTCTTGCTGCTTATTCCACATGGTTATGTGAAGAAAGAATATGTGTGTGTGTGTGTGTGTGTGTGTGTGTGTGTGTGTGTGTGTGTGTGTGTGTGTGTGTGTGTGTGTGTGTGTGTGTGTGTGTGTGTGTGTGTGTGTGTGTGTGTGTGTGTGTGTGTGTGTGTGTGTGTGTACCACAAAAAAAAAACTATTTACAGAGCGCCTAAGTAGGCGCTACGTTGCACAAACTTGATAGAAAACATACATAACAGAACTCAAAGGCCGGCAAGGATATACAGCGGATCAGGAGAGGAAACCAACCCGGTAAAAAGAAGTCGAGTCCTTCGTAGGTGTTCGTTACCTGCAGAAAAATTCCGCTAAAATGAATTCTGGACAAAATAACAGGTTCAGCGTTGAGTTCTTGCATGCGCGTTTTCCAAATCCGAAGCTATTATTTTCTCTATTGCTTGCTTCGACATAGGCTACTGTTTCTCGCCGCTTTCTTTTTAATACGGTATTTATTACAGTGAAACAATGGTCTGTGTACTCAGCCGAACACGCCTCCTGTTGAACTGCAGCACACACTCGCACTTTGCATTGCAGAGCGTCGTCTTAAATGTTCCATCGGTGATGCGAATAGGGTATGCGCCTTTCCATTTCTCAGAACCAGCACTCGGTCTGCCGTAGCTCTAGCGGCGGCCGAAGGTTACCGTAGGAACAATTCTTTGATAATCCTAACAGTAGGTGTCCTCTGATAATCCTATCAGAGGACACCTACCGCGCTTTGCGGTATGTGGCGGTGGTGCCCACCTGCAAAAAGCTGTCCCTCGCACACTACTTCGTTCTTAGCAATGCTAAACTGCCAGACATTTTGTTGCAAAAGCAACACTACGTTAGATGCCCAGCCATTTCGCGGAGCTCTGGAAAGGCCAAGCTGCGCATGCGCGAGGAGCGGGTGACGTCACATGGCGCATAGCTGGCGCGCCGGGGCCGCCGCCGAAGCAGCAGCTGCCGCCACGCGCTCTCCCTCGCCTCGCCGACAGTTTCTCTCTCTCTCTCTCTCCCACCATCTGATGCGCAGTAGCGATTGCGCATCGCCATCTGCGTGGTTTGTGCTGTATATAAAATTGGTAGTGGCTTAGCTCTGCTATGCCAGGATATACGTAGCATGAGATGAGGGCGAGGTGTCCACATATCGGTGGACACCTGAACCAGAGGGAAGGCGCATAACTGCCCTATTGAAACAGTGGACACCTCAACCATGCTTTAAGCTAAGTGGCGGTAGTGACAGGTGTGCGCTCCATGTGTTGGCGTTGACAACGTTGTGCCAGAAACGCGGCGTTGAAGCCATAGGCCGTCGGCGTTCGCTGTGTTCATTGGCGTTGGCATTGACCACGGTTTACACTTTGATCATTTTAAGGAAAGGAAGGCGAGCGCGCGCGGCGAGGTATGCCAGCTGTGCGTAGTGACGTCATTGGCTCCTCGCGCATGCGCAGTATGGCTGTTCAAGACTAGTCGAAACGGTGAGACTGTGGGTAATATAGCTGACGCAACAATATATGGCAACGCGCAGACGCTGCTTTTGCAATGCCCCAGGCTTAACCAGAGCTAAACCACAGCCAATTTTTTTCGTGTAGTAAACGTTTGTGTACTAATAACAATAAGGGAAAGGCAGCACGTCTATTAAAATTAGCGATAATGTTTATCAGGTCCGTTGACGCAGGAACTCAGGAGTATTATTGCGAAAGCAATACTATGCTAGGTTTTGAGCCGTCAGCGTGGTCCCGGCGGTAACCACGTTTGACCTTTAGACGACCCCAGTAGTGACGTCACACCGAGCAGAGGAAAAACTGGAGACCAGCTCGGCTTGTCGCCGCAGTCCCACGGTAACCACGCCGCTGCTGCTTTCTCTCTCTCTCCTTCCCTTCCTGTCTCTGAGAGAAGATTACTAGTGGATGTGTATATATAAGGTGTTTCGACCAAGGTGTCGTTTGCTTTCGCAACCTACCGGGCTTAACCAAGCTAAGCCTCTGCCAATTTTTTGATTACGGCTCTCCTTTACTTGGCAGTCTGTTTAAAAAAAATAATTTGAATCCTTACAAGGTGAGGCATGCGGAGAAACACTCTTGTGCATTGCGCGACAAGAAAGAGGTTCCATTAGAATTGGTTGTGTCACCTGAAATGCGAGAGAGCACAGTTTAAAACGGCATCGTAGCCTTTCAAGTGGGCTTGCAGCGAGGAAACGTGTCAGGAAGTCGCCTTTACAGCAGCAGCGGATTGAGTTAGGGAAGAGCGCAATGTGTGCGACGTGAGAGGTTTTTCAGCAGCGTCCTGAATGAGTAGCGCGCACAATACCGGACTCCACAAAAGTGCGCGCCCCCGCGATCAAAAAAAGAAAGGAACTGTAACGGAAGTGTGGACGCCCAAGGCGTAATATTTGGGCCCGCGGAATTCTTCTCCGAGCGCTTTGGAGAATAAAAGGACTACGAGGGTGAATCTTGGCCACACGATTCAGAGAATGTGGAGCACGACTGTCGGTTTCATATGCGCGTTTCCTCTCTTTACTGAGAAGTTGTGGTTGCGTTAGGGGATCCAGAAATGAAAGGCATTTTTCATTTCTTTTAGAACGCATTCGAAGATGTAGGACGCGTGTAGTGATTTGGAAGAAATACGCTCTGCGCATTCGTAATGCTCAAAACATGTTGAATAGCAGAGCAGTAGCGTTTGTCGAGTAGAGCACTAATTCAATGTGGGCGCTTTAACGTGGCGAGGAACACATTTAAGCAAAACAGTAGAAAAATTTAGCTATAAATAATTGAAAGTGGCTTTATAGTAGTATGTCTGTAGTGGGAGGCGTTTTTGGCAAGAAACAAAACATCGGAAATGGGCCCGCATTAGTATACCTGTATATTGGCAACACATATCAGTTCAGATAAACAATGCATTTTGACTTTCGCTAGCGGGCTCGCTCGCTCGCTCGCTCGCTCGCTCGCTCGCTCGCTCACTCACTCACTCACTCACTCACTCACTCACTCACTCACTCACTCACTCACTCACTCACTCACTCACTCACTCACTCACTCACTCACTCACTCACTCACTCACTCACTCACTCACTCACTCACTCACTCACTCACTCACTCACTCACTCACTCACTCACTCACTCACTCACTCACTCACTCACTCACTCACTCACTCACTCACTCACTCACTCACTCACTCACTCACTCACTCACTCACTCACTCACTCACTCACTCACTCACTCACTCACTCACTCACTCACTCACTCACTCACTCACTCACTCACTCACTCACTCACTCACTCACTCACTCACTCACTCACTCACTCACTCACTCACTCACTCACTCACTCACTCACTCACTCACTCACTCACTCACTCACTCACTCACTCACTCACTCACTCACTCACTCACTCACTCACTCACTCACTCACTCACTCACTCACTCACTCACTCACTCACTCACTCACTCACTCACTCACTAATACAAGCCGCCGCGGTGGCTCAGTTTTTATGATGTTCGGCTGCTGACCCGAAAGACGCGGGTTCGATCCTGGCTGCGGCGGTCGCATTTCGATGGAGGCGAAATTCTAGAGGCACGTGTGCTGCTGGATGTCAGTGCGCATTAAAGGACCCCGGGTGGTCGAAATCATCCGGAGCCCTCCACAACGGCGTCCCTCATAGCCTGAGTCGCTTCGGGACGTTAAACCCCCCTAAACCAAACTAAAAGCAATCACTCTAATACGTTTTTATCCCTATACTTTTACCTCAGTAACAAGCGGCTCTACTGCCGCCCTCCGTGCCATCTTCAGTGCTCACTCTTGAGGCTTTGGCCTTTCGCGGTTTCGTATTGTTCTTGTCTTGAGTGATGCGTGCTGTCCAGTTACTTGTCCAGCAGGGGCATGTTTAATGTTAAGCCTCTTTGTGGCGTAAAGGTATAGTTCCGGGAACAATTTTGGGTATTCTTTTAGGGCCCGCTTCCTGGGCTCTCTTACTGCCATGGCAATTTTTATTTACTATGCATGGCTTTAATAATGAATGGCTAGTAAAGCTCTATGCTACGGAGGCAATTGTGAGACCTCATGTTACTCAAAAAGGCCCTGAAACATCCTTGAACGTGGTAACGAAACCAGACCAGTGGTCAGAGCACGCGCAGATAATCTGCGGAGCAAATATAGCTTCTCTACGCTCAATGGAAGACGCCATACCTTAATTCAAATGCCGCTTGTTATTTACTGAGGCTGTTTCAAATCCGTGCCATCCTTGGCACTTCTTATGTCCGTTTCAAAAACTGCGCGAAGACGACGAGACAAGAGAGACAAGACACGAAGGCGCGCACACAAGAGGCAGAAGTGTTTGTGGCTCTTCTGACTTTCTTTTTTTTTTCAATGACTATGAACCGACTAGCCCGACATCATGTCTGACACGTCACGAGGAGCAGATCACGGCTATGAGCGGAATTTTCGTGAACGGCATGCTGCCTGTAAAACAGGCATGGAAAAGAAAGCGGGTTGAGGAAATAGAGCGAGTGCCGCGCTTAATATCTGCTCGCAGTGATGAAAAAGGAACGGACGTTTCTCAACTTTGACCTTTCCGGGGGAGAAACCTCAACCTGCACTCCAACCGGAAGCTACGGTGGGCTGTTAATGGAGAAGCAAAAAAGAATTTACAATGGGCTCTCTCTATGCTCAGCTACATTTAGCGCGACCCCCTATTCAAATCGTTCAATTTTAACGATGGCGCTAAGTGCCCCATTCTGAGCAATCTGGGCCGCTTCCGGACAAATAACGCCGTTAAATTTGTTGCAAAAGAAGTCTACTTTAGCTTAGGAATCGGTTTTTTTTTTGTTTTTCATCAGCCGTATTAGGGAGTATTTTTAAACTTCGCACGAAACCTGTCAACACGGAGCGATCGGGGAAGCCTGGTGCCCACTGTGGCATCCTCTTTTAGCCCTGACCCTGTTCAGCAGCGACAGTGTTCTCGCGATTTCGCAGCGTCGACACTTGACGAGGCAGGTGCAAGCGACAGCTTTGTGTGAAGAGGTGACGTGCATTCGTCTCGTTTTATTTCGGGCACACATGATCGCTCCTTCCAGCCCGGAGTATCGACAGGTGCCCGTCTATAACTTTAGTTTCCGCATTTGCCGAGGGTGTTAACTGCTTTTAGAGCCTCCCTGAAGGTATTGGGTATGTTCTGAAAGATCCGCGCCACCTGCGGTTTCGAGGACACAGTTATCTGTAAGGCCGTGGTCCGTTGTGGCACTGCTCTGCAGAGTAGAGCAAAGCGCCAAGCTCGAGCAACTCCTTTTTTTTTTGCTGACCGGAAAGTGTAGCATGAGAGAGAGAGAGAGAGAGAGAAATTTACTAGGGCCTTATGATTAGGCTTCTCTTGAGCTTGGTCGATGTTCTCCTCTTTCCAGAACTACACTGACCTTGGCCGTCCGGCGAACCTGCTGGATGAGGTTCTGCTGGGCCTCAAGGGTATCACTGGTCAGCCGTGCCTCCCACTGCTGAGGTGATGTGTGTGACGTCTTTAGGTTCTCGGGTTTGCTCCCGCGCAAGGGTTCTGTAACTTTGGCATACTTTCAATACTTGTTTTTGGCACAAAACATATATTAAAGATATTTTGTTCGCCTATTTCCCGACTAGATATTTTTCGCAATTTTGTTTGTTTTTGTCTCTTAAATATTGCTAATCAAAGCTTTTGTTCTTTCGTAAGCAAAATATATTGCGTTCTTCTCCGTATTTTAAAAAATAACTTTTTGCTTACACTATGATGTGATGGTATAAAAAAAAAATTAAAGCTAATGGGCCGAAAAAGTTTACACCCACCGCCGTGGAATTGCCTGTTTTCCCGTTGTATGGAGAGAGAGTTTGGTGCATACGCTGAGCAGTTTGGTTACCACGCTTTAAATGGTATTTTATTGGAATTTAATTCTGGTACGGTAGAGCACGGTGCGGTGAGGTACGCTATGGCACGGCACGGTTGGCGCAGCACGGCATAGCAAGGCACGGCGCAACATGGCACTGCACGGCACGGCGCGACATAAACTCTTACCGACTGGCCCGACTCCGGATGATGCTGCATTAAATGGCAAAAGCAAAATTAACGAAGGGACACGACAGCGCTTTGTGCTTTTCAGTAAGACCGTGCTGGACTGTAAAATGCAGACCTGTAGCCTGAATAAACATGGTTGTCCTTGTTCATAGCTCTGTGCGGCTGATGCTGGTGATGTTGACATGCTCGAACAGTTTGAGCATACCAACTCGCTTAGCGGACTCTAGTGCGCTCGAGGCTTGAACGATGATGAAAGGTTATGCACACAGATGTAAGGTTTTTACAAACGGCGAGGGTAGTGAGACAGATGAAAGAAAAGAGAATATACTGAGCTCAGCAATAGCATTCAAGAGAGAACGTATATACGTCGCTCCTGAAGAAAGAGTCAAACTTACCGAAGCGGTACCACAGGAATTCAGATACAACCCTTTTCATATCTGGCGGCACTACATGGAAGTAGGCATTGCTTACCTCCATACTTTCATTTACATGTATCCTTCCCTCTGTATCTCAGTTTTCCAGCTTGCGAGGGGAAAGAAGTTATAGTTTACAGATCGCTGGGGTGAGCGAGATTGGACGTAGTATTTGGAGGGTAGTAGGAAATTTGCCCGGTTTTGGTAAAAGGACTACTACGGAATGTTTCCAGTCTGGTGGCATAACCCTGAACGTTCAAACTTCGTTGAAGACAGCAAGGAATGAGATCAGTGACGGGGATTCTAAATTACAATACAGGGCATAAAGTGTACCATCATCGCCACGTGCAGTCTTGGGGTGGATATTTTCAATGGCAGCTATGTGTTCATTTTCATTTCATCTCATATGTGTTCACTTTCATGTTATGTGTCTCCTTCCTCCTGAATTTTTATTTTCCTGAGTTGGACGTAAAGCTACACAGACTGATAGTCCGTCTTTTTTTTTTTTTTTGGCTGTGGAACTATACCCCTTGTGACGAGAGGGGTATATTTCAAGTTGGAAGGCAGGCAGCTATGCTTGGAAAAAACTATAAAGCTCATAAGCCATTCAGTGAATAATGTGTGCCAACTAAAGAAAGGCTGTATTAGGCTGCGCTGGCAGGGAAACCTGACGTGGAACAATCAACAGACTAACTGAAAGCCGGGCTTTCAGCTAGTCTGTTGATTGTTCCACCTCACGTTGCTTTCAGCTAGTCTCTACAATATTTAAAATAACATATGAAGATCCATATACGTCTCCTGAGTGCTTCGGCATGAACATTCGCTAGCATGGTAACTCCGCCCGCATGATTATAATAGTTCGCGAATAAATTGGCCATATTCGCAAAACAAAAGCTGAGTACCTCGTCCTATGAACATGTGGCAATACAAAGGCGTACTGTCGAAGGGCTCCGATGAGCAATGGTCGCTAATGGAAAGCCCCAAAAAAGGCCTACCTTCTCAGCACTAGTTACGAAGACACGGAAGGGAAAACAAGAATATCGGATGGAAAATCAATAGTCCAAAAATCTTGACTGAAAATTTAATAATGGCAAAAATGCATGCTCAAACTCACTGAGTAAATACACCTGTTTGTGTCACGTAATTCTGATATCCCGTGTTTCTTGCGTGAGTATAACATTGAAAGCTTTCTCGCACCACATCATTCTGCAAGGAATTCATAACAAGCGAAGAAATGACACATTTACATCCATCCAAGCGCAGCCGCACGGCTATAAAAAGAAAGGTATACTGTTTGCACAGAAATTTCCTAGTTAAAGAAAACGTCGTACCGGTCCGTGTTCGAACTCGGGATCCCCGCTTCACCGGAGCAGTCGCTCCACCAATTGTGCTAACCGTTACGCTAGCATGGTGAATGCCAATGTGTAATTTGGTACCTTATAACAAATTTACTCCACCTTGGGGGTTTTCATAATCATCTGACCAACAATGTTCCCGTTTCTAGTTATTGATCAATTCACTCTCACCCTACCATTGCTAGCCGTTGCGGTTAGCTCAGTTAGCAGAGCGACTGATTCGATGAATCACGATGCTTCGTCGCGGGTTTGAACCCCTTAGCAGGATGAATTCATAATCATCTGACCAACAATGTTCCCGTTTCTAGTTATTGATCAATTCACTCTCACCCTAACATTGCTAGCCGTTGCGGTTAGCTCAGTTAGCAGAGCGACTGATTCGATGAATCACGATGCTTCGTCGCGGGTTTGAACCCCTTAGCAGGATGAATTCTTTTGAACTACGAAGTTTCTGCGGAAGCTAGCTGTATAGCTTTTCTTTGTAGCCGTATGGCTACGCTTGAGTGCATGCCAATCAGTAATTTGCTCTCTTGTCTCAAATTTACTCAACTTTTGGGGATTACCCTAAACATTTGACCAACAATGTACGAAATTCGTTACTGCACCACTGTCAGCTGCGGCCAGGCTACAAATCTAACTTACTCCTTTTCCTGACGCGACCTAAGTATAAATGATGAGGGTAGAAGCGTCATGCCTGTTCTCGTCAAGGGTAAGCAAGAATGGCTAAAGGCTGCAGCGTAAGCCGTTAATTAACAGTTAGTAAATGGAACACCGCCACCTAACGCCACATTTCGACTAATGTGAAATCTTCTTCGAACCGAGGTTTTGGTGCAGGTTTAGAATAAAGTGAGTCTGGAGCTCTGCACTAATGCGTGACTCATAGCCGAGGTGTAGTCTTGGTGTGTAAAAATTCTGCTTTTTAAAATGCATGGCATCGCCGAGCATTAACCCGGCCTCTCTATGAGTGCCCAGGAGGTCGGAGGCGAACACTCGTTTACGCAGCTTCATCCTGGTGTCAAGAGAAAATGGCAATTTTTAAAATGCTGTAAACAACATGCTGTAAACAACCTCGAATTCGCGGCCTCCTGGGTCTAGGAACCGTGTTAGGCAGCTGCTACTGACAAGCGTTAAAGCGGTGTAGCGCTAAGCAATAAACAATTCAGAAAGTGCCAGAGCGCTCGACGTGCACAGCTTTAGGAAAACCAAATACGCGAGCGCTTCGAAAACTCGCCGCGGCAAATTAAACAGTGGATTGATGCGCTCACGAAGTGAACTTCGTAAATGTAATGAATAAGGGGTAGATGTGATTAGGACTAAGAAAGGCGATAATTGGATAGCTTCCAACGGGCACATATGCGGGGTGCCGCACGACCTGCTGTTGCTGTTTGTTTGTAAGTGTACGCAGGGCATCGGCTCCACGACAGGACATAACAATGTTGAAGGGAGGGGAGGAAGACCAACATGGCCGGGTTGGCGTGCTTCGGCAACCATCAATGGGAAGCCCGGCTGCGCGCAACAACCTGCGGTCTGGGGGGTGGCAAAGACGGTGATGGAGAGAGGGAGAAAGAGAGAGCGAGATAGAGAAAGAGATAGAGGGAAAAAAATGAATGTGAGAACAGCTCAGTACCAGGAGTGAACGCCCACGGGAATCGGTCGTTCTTTGTCGCCGGCATCTAGGTTTGTGCGCGAGCGTTTCCATCGCGTCGGTTGCGATCGGAAATGGTCACGTGTACCCGCAGACGCCTTCGACGTGCCAGCTTCCGGTCTCTCGCGCCGGCTGCGGGGGAGGCGGCAGGTTTTACGAGCTCAGCCGTCCCACCTGACGGGGACGCTCTCATCACGGGGCCGCGAACGACGTCAAAAGGACGCGGGACGCGTTCGCTCCTGCCAGTTTCTCATTGTTAGGCGTGAGCGGCTTCGGCGACATGGTGAGATACACGGAGGGCCTCGGCTGCTCGCTCGGTTGTAGTCAGGGCTATGGCGGGGGCGGCGAGGCCTGGATTAGCTTTTGGCTCTTCAGGAGCCATGGGGACAGCAGACGCTGGTTCAGGTTTGGGTAGTAAGTGACTGAAAAGAAAGAAACGGGATAAAACATGCGCTGCTTTTAGCCGGTTGCATGCTTTTGTTTTAGTCAGTGTACCGGAAGTGGATGATCGTCTCTCCTTGATGGCTAATAAATATTGACGTACCATCACAACACCGTGGGTCTGACCACAAAGGACAGGCGGTTTTGCATTTCTTCTATAGGCCGAAATAAGGCCGTCGCTGCAGGGTTCGAGCTGGTGACGTCGTACTCTATTATGTCCAGGATTCTTGGCAATTAAGTTTAATTGACACACAGCTGTGTTGATATTGTCAGGTACTGTTGTGAAAATATTGAAGGTGTTCGTCCATTTAAAGGATGCGCAGGAAGATCTTTCTCTTTAAGTTTGTCTATCGTTTACATCGAGTAGTGAAGACTGCCATAAAAAAGCAATGGGAAATGCTCGTGACGATAACAAAAAAGTAAATAGCAAAAAAATGCGAGCCCTCCAAGGGGAGATCTGAGGGTATCTTAATTGTTATAGTGGAATCTTACGATATGTGAGAATACTGCGTTCATAAACAATTTCGCGCTGAAAATGGGCTCGTCCTGAATTTCTGTATATGATCCCAAATGACACTGCCACTAAGTTAGCGCGGATATCTAACAGGAACCATACGCAGAAAGGTACAGGGTGCATAAAAAGTTCTCAGGCCACGGAGTCTAATTTTCGGCAGTATACTCGAGCTTCTAAGGCGCCTTCGAAGCCACCAAAGTACTCTGACGTGAGAATAATACCTCTCCTATCCCCCCATAGAGATATTGACGTTGCAGGTGTTGTAAATGCGCACCACTAGACGGCTCAAAAGCAGGCCCTGTGACCTGGAAAGTTTTGACGCACCCTGAACATCTTTTTTTTTTTTTTTGTTTCTGGCCAAGGTCTCCATTTGCATCGATATAATTAACGTGAAGTAAGCGGCTTAGGCAATCTGTTTGAGGCCTTGATCATCTCAGTGCAAGATTGAAGCACTAGCAAATACACATGCGACGTGCAAGCGCGATAATGATCAAGTGGTGCAAAATTTACGAAGACAATCTGAAGCAGATTCAGTGTGTTGAATGGAAGGTGTACAATGGGCGGATTTTGCGTGCAGCCTAAAAGGCAGCTTTTGTATGTTTCTCAGCAGTCTGGTATTTTAAAGCGCCTGAGAGTGCGCAGATCAGATAACTGCGCCTTCTCAACCATGTTTTGACTTGGCGTGCGTAATTGCGATGCCTGCAGAAACAGGTGGGATGCGCAAGGTACGTTGCGAAATTTTTCTTCTCGAAAATTCTATACGTCGGAGCGGAGGTCTTTGCGGAAATGTAACCTATAGTGCCAAAACGTAATCTTTTCTCTCTTGTTGCAGATCTGGGTGTCGCAACGTATTTCGAGGTTGACTTTGCTGTAGGCAATGCAGTATATTTTTAAATGTCTATTTGGTGAATTAAAAATCCAAGAAATAGCAACCTGTGCACCGCCTTTATCAAAGTAAGCAAGTAACGAGGTTTGCTCCTAAGACGTATAGCGGAGCTTTATGGGCACCAATAAAGATAAAGAGGTCTGGAAAGGCGTGGACAAGGTTTCTCCTTTCCTTACACACAGTTAGAGATTAAGGGTTGTCAAAAAGGCTCCTCAAAATGGCTGAGAAACAAGCCCTGTTGCATGGTTGCCTTTGACTTTGGAGAAACAGCCTTTGTCAAAAGTTTGGAGCCCAGGGGGTTTCCTTTTGAGCCACACTGTGACGTTCTCTAGCGCTACAAATTTCCTGGACATGAGAAGATTTCTGGTACTGCCTCCTGCAATAGGTAGGACTTCCACGAATGCTCCTGGAGTCCCAGTATAAAGCTTGGAAGTGAACCCCCTGGGCTCTAAACATTTGACAAAGACTGTAAATATTGCGTAAGCATAGCAATTAAACAAATGAATAAACGTACTACCGAGGCTAAATCGTCGCTACTTTTACATAGCAGCATATCGTATCTTCTAACGCGACAGTGTTAAGGTTCTGCAGAAAATCCCGCCACCTGACCACCGGGTCAGGTGGCGGTTAAACTAATGATTGTTCGTGATTGGTCGCTCGGGAAGAGCAACCTTGGTGTCACCTGCCCCAACGGTGGCAGCACTTTCCATCGCAGGGCAGTGGCGCATCGCTGAACCGCTGCACCATTGCGCTGGGAGTAGCATCAGGATTCCAAGGGATCTATGAACGTAAAGTCTAGAATGACCAATTGCACGTGTATATGAGAGTTACCTCATTACGCTATCGCGTGATACGCTTAAGGCGGAGCTTAAGAGGCCCCTCCAATTTCTTCTTAATTCGCTTCTCTTGTACCCGTGGAAACGTAAAGGCATAATTCACAACCAGAAATGATTGGGCAATAGTGGCAATGTTTATCACTGTTTTTTTTTTTTGACATCACGTCTAGCACACTCGGCGTTTCGGCGTAAATTATGCAATAATAGTGGCCCTTGGCTACAAAGAGAAAACAAAGGAGAGTGAATTGGGTGTACTTCCAACGCTTCAGTGGGGGCTATCTTTTAATATTTCGATAATGAAATAAGAAAAGCCTGCCGAGTGATCAGTATGAGCCAAAAGACACCTGGTTGTCAATATAATTCCCCCTTCCCCCCCTCCTCCCCTCCCCCTTTTTTTTTGACACAGTTTCGGGTGTTCTCAATGCCTGCCCCCAACAGGAGACGAGCAATTCAGAAGAGTGTGTTGTCGGGCTAGTTGGTTCTGCATAGTATATAAGTGAAATGCGCAACAACTTAGACAGGGCACAGAAAGAAACACATACAACAGTTCACGAGCGCAATTTTGACGAGCAATATTTTGAGATAGAAGAAAAACGTGTTTTGGATGACATTCTTCGAGGTGTTATTTTTGATGGTTTCGAAGAAAGGTACGAGTAACGTTGACAGTTTTTGTGGCCTAGTTTTATTCTTACTCGCAGTGATCATATTATCTTTGACGAGATGTCGTTGCTCTTATCAGAGAAGACAGTCTGATGAAGCAACACGGTGCTAGCGACGTAGTCTAGAAATCATTGGATGAAACGCCGACTTGTTATGAAAAGAAAGTTTTTGCGCTTTCCGTACGCAAATATTTGCGTTCCGTTGAAAGTGTTTCTCTTTTTATTTTTCTCAGTGTATTCCGCGTCTATAACTCGTAGAAAGGCACCCATATGTTGCCTTAGGCAACTCGGCGCACAGTAATTCCGGAGAGAAAATCGAAAAAAAAAATTGAAGCTCAGTGAAGCTACCAGCCTATGCCTCCAGCTGTGTTGTACTTAATTTCTTCACTCGTTTCTTGTTATATCTTTTATACTCTCTTGAGAGTTGTATTACCTCCACGGCAAGAATAAAAAAAAATTTAGAGGCGAAATGTTTCTGAGAAAACCTTAACTGCAGCCCGTGTCCTGTTCGCCATGAGTCAATTTTTAATTTTTCAAGAGGCAAGAGAGTCACAGTGGTGAAATCCCATTATGCGAAGCATAACGCACGAGCACACAAAAAGACAGATTAAAGAACCCCCGGTGGTCGAAATTTCCGGAGCCCTTCACTACGGCGTCTCTCATAGCCGGAGTCGTTTTGGGACATTAAACCCCATAAACTATAAACCACCACCACAAAAAGACAGATGGATAAACGAGATGCACAGAACGCGCACATGACTGCGTAAACTTTTTCCTTTGTCTTTTTTGCACTATAGTCAGCCTGGAAACTAGCTGCTAGACGTGAAGTTGTTCATTTTTTGTAGCAGAAGCAACGGGCTGTGGACGCAGAGAAAAACAGACTATATGTCGGTAGTGGAAGGGCCGTCATTGAAAGCGATATAAAATCTGACTGTGAAGTAGGGAGGAGGCGGTGACGATTCGGTTTGCAGCCTCCGGGCTGCGGCCGTGTATCTGTTTTTTCAGCCAGCGTCCGTTCCGGCGGACGCGGTTGTTGCGACGTGACTCTTTACTCTCTCTTTTACTCTGTCCTCTTATCTTTTAACTCTCTTCTATCTGCACGCGGTAGCGGTGGTGGCTCGGCTTGAGCGAGTTGGCAGGCCCGTGCACTTTTCCGTTTCATCCTTCTCTCAGTCCCAACCAACCAGGATGACACGCAAAGACAGTAGCACTTTTACCGTTAAAGATGGTAGCATTTGCTTTTGTCGTTCACGTGATGTAACCTAAAATCGAAAATTAGTTTTGAGGAAAGGAAATGGCGCAGTATCTGTCTCACATATCTCGGCGGAGACCCGAACCGCGTCGCAAGGGAAGAGATAACGGAAGGAGTGAAAGACGAGTGAAAGAAAGGTGGGTGCCGTAGTGGAGGGCTCCTGGTGATCTTTAACGTGCACTGACATTGCACAGCACACGGACGCCTTTTGCGTTTCGCCTCCATCGAAAGGCGGCCGCCGCGGTCGGGTTCGAACCCGGGTACTCCGGCTCAGTAGCCGAGCGCCCCAGCCAGTGAGCCACCACGATGGGTAACGTTACCCACCCGCAAACAGTTTGTCTGGCAGCGTCCTGTTCTCCGCCCTCTCGGCATCACCTGAAACTATGACCTCGTCTTGGACAAACAAACAGACGTGCGCGTTTCGTCAGTGTTTTTCTTGTTTTTGTGCAAATCAAAAACAACAAACATGTATCTCTCTGTAATCGCATTATTGTATTTTCCTTGATTCCGTATCTGCTTAAGACTGAAGCGCGCGTCATGCAATATCAACTCACGGCGATGCATGTAAATGTGAATGCGTTTAATGGCAGATGTAATAAAAAGATAACCATGTCACGTTTGTTCAAACGCATGCACCAAATGAACGTACAAATTATGGCTGATGTGGTCTTCATCATGAGTACGGAAACGCGCGGAATCAGACCCATTTTAATTCCCGAGGTTTCTTCAATGGCGCGTTTTAAGAAGCTGCGTTCTTTCAAAAGCACGCCACAAAATGAGCAGCGTCACATTTCACAAGAACAAATCGAACGATTTAGCCAAAACGCTATCGGGGTGCGCAAGTTGGTTTCATAACGCTCACTTACGACGATGGCTTTCAATTCCAAGGCACTCAAGATCATTCATTCCGTTTTCTGACCAAAGAAAAACGGTCGTAAGTTCCCTATATGTTTCTGATTACATTGTTTCCTCGAAGGAAATTTACTTGGTTTTATTGCGGATATATTT
Organism: Amblyomma mixtum; assembly: GCF_055824585.1. NCBI lineage: Eukaryota > Metazoa > Arthropoda > Arachnida > Ixodida > Ixodidae > Amblyomma > Amblyomma mixtum. The sequence continues at coordinate 10,828,506 of NC_143013.1, forward strand.
TTTTTCACCGCATCTACTTACTGCAACTGACTGAAAGATAAAAAGCTGCTGTTTGAAGTTTTAAAGTATTGGTTGGTCCTCCCCCCCAAAGATTAAAGCAAAGTGCCGGACCTCTACTAATGGAAATGTTTGTGATGGAGCGCAGTGAGGTTTAAATGTTCGTAGTTATTAGATGAGTGCGCCTAGTGAATTTTTGCTGTCCTCCAAGGAAGGGGTCGCATTAAATAAAATACTTTCCACTTTACGAAAAACCAAAGAAGGTTGTTTCTTGAAGAATGTATTCCACGTACGGCGCGCCAACTTATCTTGAAGTCAGTTTATATTCTTTAGCGACAGCAACGTTCCACTAAGGAAAGATAAATGTCCTTTTGACACCTCCGCAAGGCATTCTTGAAGTATGGCGCGCGCATTGTGGTTCAACTGAAAGGATTTTTTCTTTTTAACTTAAAGGCGTCACGATAACGTGAGGACTTCCTGAGCTTTTTTGAGTGGGCTTCGAAGTAAACCTTTTCTGAGCCCTCTTTAATGTTAGAAGAGATTTACATTCAAGATGAACCGACACAGTGTTTAACCAGAAGCTCTGAGCGTTGAGGTGGACGCCTTTAACGACGCCCGAGGTGCTTCATCATTTAAAAAGCCGCAGTCAGGGCTTCAGAGTCGCTTCTCCGAAGAGTACGAAAGGCGTCAGTGACCTCAACAAATACCTCTCTGGCAAGCGTTGACGCATGATAGCAAACCTATTCAGGGTGGAGGGAACCGTGAGGAGCTCGACTTTGGAACTGGGCACTGTGAGTCCAGTTTTGGTAGGTTATATTTTTAGCTTTTGTTTATTTAAGAAAAACCAGCCAAAAAGACGGGGACAAAGGAGAGACGAGGCACACACAACGACTGGACTATCAACTGTGCTTTATTGAAAAAACAAAAGCGCCATTGCCGCGATTGCGGGTGCTACCCATTGTTTTCGAATGTCACTTTTCTCGGTAGAGGCAAGGGTAAGGTTGAGCGGGAAATCCTCGAAGCATTTCACATTAGCAATCATGGAGATAACTGTGTTAGCACGGCGTCTATCACGTTGATGCAGAAAGAATTAGGTTACTTGTCCCGTTGACACTGCAGCTTGGCTATATTACGAGCTCGCTGTCTTTTGTGCTGGTTTTGCGGTGCCGTTGAGCTGCGCATGCTCTGTTAGATTTCCTGGGAGACTGGCTGTTTTTTCAATAAAGCACAGTTGATAGTCCAGTCGTTGTGTGTGCCTCGTCTCTCCTTTGTCCCCGTCTTTTTGGCTGGTTTTTCTTAAGTATGTACCAACTAACCCAGATTTCAACTCTTCTAGCTTTTGTTCTTTGTAATGAAGTTGTGAGGCAGAAGCTTTATAGTTCTAAACTCAGTTATTGGCAGATCTTGTGCCAGGAATCTAGGTCAGAACAAGAGTTGAGAGAGCATTAATTCTGCACGGAGGTCGCACATTTTGGTCGGGCAATCTGCAGTTAGCATCTGTCAGCCCCTTCGGGCGATGTACAGTATTAAAGACCTCATAGCCCAGAGGAACAAGACACGCATCATCCTCTTTCAGCGTTTGTCCATAGCGGGGTAGGGCTTATACGCGTACTGTACTACATAAGCTCAGCCGTGCACACATTTAATGATATCTTTATTCTGAACGTGTGGTGCATCGGCAGTTGAGACTGTTTGCTTGCAGGATGGGGCGAGGAACCGGTAAATCTTGTTTATTTAAATTAATATCGGCTGAGACTAGCTTTTAGATCTGAAACACCTAACAGCCACCCATAAGGAACGGTGCCGATCGGAAGAGTAAAGAACTGCCATCGACATAACGTAAACGCGATTATTACAGTATAACAGTTATCACAGAAAGGAAAGTGATTCTCACACCCGTAGATCTGACAGACGGCTGATACCACATCGACACGCTAATTATATGTTCCAGTCACTCGCGTACAACTTGCCATTTTTTTGAATAAATACCCGCACGAAAATTTTCATTTAAGCACTTTGAACAGAAAACAGATGCGCGAATATTTTTTCAAGTGATACCAGGCTTGCTAGAAATTATGTTATTAACTGAACTATCACTGTTCTTCAGCGTTTCTCCCTTCTATACTTTGTTGATAAAATGTATTAACAACGTTGTTCGAAAATAAACCTACTGGAATTCCACAGCAATGTGGGAGACCGTACGTCAATGTATTATATCGCACTTACTAGGTGAAACCACTTTGCCTTGTACCTAAATGTACGCACATGTGTTAAATATTTTCTAAGGTGTTTATGCGCTGCTACCTTGTACGGGTATCAGGCACCCTCAAGCTGTCAATTAGAGCTTTTTTGCCTAAACCTCTCCCCCCCTCCGGACCCTTCGTTGAGAATAAAGTATTGGGTGATTCAACTACCGTTTGATGCCAGCAATCGATCACTCTTCTACCGCTATATCTGTCTACCTTACGTTCCTGCATCCTCAATATGTATATGTGACGCCGTAGTTGCTCGCTTTCAGTATGGCGTTCGACGCCAGGAGCTAGGGAAAAAAATCTGGGTTACAGTTTGTTATGAAGGGAACAAAACAACAACAGCCGCAACAACAACCACAGTTAAAGTTCACGCAAGCATGGGACATGCCGTTCGCTTCGACACCTAACGACCAGCAGTTTGAACATGAATGTCGAAGTGACATGGTTTTCTGCGCGGCGATCGGCGGCGGCCGACGCCACTGGGGTCCCGAACTATGGACCTCCACCTAGTACTTGTAAGGGCTGGCCCCCTCTGGGCCAGCTCATGCATAACCTCCTGAAGTGTATGTGTACATAAATGTTTTCTACGACCACCACCACCGTGAAATGTGCCAACATTACCTTCCTAACGCCTACTAAAATTAATGAATACTGTCACGGCTAGACAGTCGGCTAGACGGCTAGACAGTATTGTCGTCGTCGACAATACCAATCATGATTCGAAGACAAAGAGAGAGAGAGAGAGAGAGAAACTTTATTGGAAGAGGAATTCGGGGCACACCCCCGGGTCCCCGCCCGACCCCACGGCACTCAAGTGTTTATGTTCCTAAGGTCCATAACACTGGCAGCCCGGCCGGAAGCGATGGTCTGCCCGGCCGGGTCCTCCGAGCGCAGGAGGGTCTCCCAGTCCTCCCAGGTCTTGAGGTTCTCTAGGTCCCGCGGGGGAGGGTCCGCCAGGCAGAGGGAAAGGATATGGAGGGAAGAGGCGAAGGGTTCTGGATTCGAAGACAGCTAACTCCGGTTCATCCGCCTGGCGGCCGAGGCTGAAAACCTCTTCTCCTAGACGGGATGGGATGTCCTCCGGCCGCGGTGCGACAGACTGCCTCCCCGGACGCCTGCGTGCGGACCCGGAGGTGGCTGCCGCGCCATATTGGGCGGAAATAAATGTTCTTCCTCCTCCTCCTAACTCCGGTTACCGTAATATACCTGCGTCTGTCTCTCACTGTTCTTTGTCTGCCGCTCTCTTTGGCGCCTTCCCGCACATAAAAAAGGCAAACCGACTCACCGAACAGCATATGCTAAGCGATAATATACTATAAATTTATATACCGTAATAAATATAAGTTATTTCCAGTCCGTCATACATCACTGGATTTAGTTAGACAGCTCTTAAACAGCCTTGGACGCCTGCACGGAGACGTCGCACATTGCTAAGAGCCTTTAGGAACTTTCGCGCTGAATTTTTAAAGCCACCCTAACATCTCTAAAACTAGAATAATTGTTTCGGGTCAGCAACGGCGACATTTAATTTCTCTCTGCCCCACGCGAATAAGCAAAATGCGTGTTGGTTGGCACGTGTAGTCATTAAGCGTGTTTACCTAACTGCTTTCAGGTTAGTTTAAGATTAATCGCCCGCAAACTTTAAAACAACGCTCATCCAAAGTGCACTGCTTTCATTCATCAACAGTTATTTCTATAAACAAGTGGGCACTTCAGTCATGAGCTGAGTCTGCTAGAGGACTGAGATCGCAGTGCAGTTATTTACTGCAAAAGACCCTGCGCGAGCAGTGCACTGAAATGGGCTTCTAAAGCAAAAATCGCGACAAGGTTAAGTTGGAACCTCACGAACGCTGTGCCCCTGTTCGCCAAGGAAGTAAACCGAAAGCTTGAGTTGTTACTGCCACGTTTAGATAGCCCGTTCGCATGAGTATCAAGAAAAAAATAGAAAAGAAAAAGAACAGGAAGTGCGAAAAAGAAGTGTTAACGCATGGAACAAACAGGGCCAAAGTGAGCCTGAAAGAGAAATAAGAGACCAGCAGTAATTAACTCTGGTGCGGCACCAGAGCGTTAATCATGGCCCTAAAAAAACCATACTAACCCTTTTCATTACGTAAACTTTCTATGTCCGCAGGCAATGGGTCCTTTTGCCTGGTTGCGTACAAGGCTATACCGAGTGAGTGGGGAAGCCAGAACGATGGAATCTAAACGCATTCGCCTCGAACGGGTCTCCAACAGCAGCCGCGAGCTACAATGCAGCGAGGTTATTTGTTCGTCTGCGAGCGAACGCTGTGAGGGAGAACCCAGACTCCCACCTTTCCCTCGAGTTTGTTGCTATCATTACTCTCTCGCTGAGCATCTTGTAGGAGCAAGAGAGAATGAGAGGAAGGAAAAAGAAAGGAAGAAAGAAATAACGGAAGAGGTAGCGTCTTTACGTCATTGAACGAACGTCTTTTCTGGCTTTGTACCCAGGGAAAGAAACTCTGCAGCTGCTTCAGGCCAAATTAACGAGCATCTTGCTCGAACCGTTAATCTTAAGAGGAGCCCAAGAAGGAAGCGAAAAAGTTCTGTTTTTCTTGTTCTGTCTTTTGTATTTCAAAATTTCTTTTCCTTGCAGAATTTCGCGAAAGTAGGAGCCGAACAAACGCAAAACGCGGCAAACTTCTCACGCTCTCTTAACCCGTAAAACAGATTAAGTGATTACTCGGGCGGTGGGTGCAAGAATGCTCTCCTACTTCAGGACGGCGCCAGGTGGCGCCTTTGCAAAGAACATGTCAGTTCCAGAAGGTCGCTATGAGGCTAACAAGAAAAAAAAAAAAAAAAAAATAAAAAGTGGTAGGGTTTTAACGTAGTTAAGCCGAGTAGACGTGCGAATGCATATGTTTAGACTGGTTGGTTCACGGTTTAGTTTTGATGGACCGTCGGCACGTCTGGCGGCGATATTAGACTCACGTTAAACTCTGATTCATGATAAGATGATCGGATGTGTTCGCACCGCAGATGGAATTTGATGTAGACGACGACGTGCAGTGCACAGCGCGAGAGTGTGTTGCAGTTCAAACCGAAGCGTGATCGGCTTCTGCGATAGCATAGTGCTCTCGCCCAGTGGCCAGCGAAGCGGATCTGTTCTCGCTGCCGCTTTTTCGAAATCCAGTCGTAGCAGTATTTATTTGATTGCTGCACCCTCAATGTCAGGGACGCCACAAGATTCTTGGTTGGGTTCGACACCGTGAAGTGGTGCTTTCGCACCAAAAACAAATTCCCGGAGTCGTTTGTGGAGTTGTTTGTGGATTAGCCTTGCAAGCCCTGATCGAAGTGAACTGCTAAGCGCCGACAGACAGGCGGACGGACGGACGGACGGACGGACGGACGGACGGACGGACGGACGGACGGACCGACAGACAGACAGACAGACAGACAGACAGACAGACAGACAGACAGACAGACAGACAGACAGACAGACAGACAGACAGACAGACAGACAGACAGACAGACAGACAGACAGACAGACAGACAGACAGACAGACAGACAGACAGACAGACAGACAGACAGACAGACAGACAGACAGACAGACAGACAGACAGACAGACAGACGGACGGACAGACAGACAGACAGACAGACAGACAGACAGACAGACAGACAGACAGACAGACAGACAGACAGACAGACAGACAGACAGACAGACAGACAGACAGACAGACAGACAGACAGACAGACAGACAGACAGACAGACAGACAGACAGACAGACAGACAGACAGACAGACAGACAGACAGACAGACAGACAGACAGACAGACAGACAGACAGACAGACAGACAGACAGACAGACAGACAGACAGACAGACAGACAGACAGACAGACAGACAGACAGACAGACAGACAGACAGACAGGCGGTCGGGGCTTACAAACGCACTGTCGACGAATACTACACGAAGCAAAAATTGGACAGCTGATTTGCCACCGCCGCACTCATCCTTATCGATCCGTGAAGCTCGCATTCTTCGCCGAATACAGTTTAATCTCCTACATACACCAGCCAAACTTTACGTATACCGGCACACTTCCACACCTCAGTGCCCAAACTGTCCACACACACATATTCAGACATAGAACATTGCCTTACACAGTGCCACGCAGCCTTCCAGTCCCCCCCCCTCCCCCCCCCCCCCCCCCCGATCTGAAACTGCAACGCGCTCGTCACCTTGGCCCAGGACCTATTGAACGCTTAACAGAAAGGCTGTTTTAATAAAAGTGTCACACCACCACCACAACCGGTGGAGAACAGAGGAGCAATCATGTGTTTGCAAGCGTCCACTGAACGCACAGTCGTGTATAGAGTAGGCCTCGAACGGTATCCGTCTAGTCCATCATGAAGTTTGGATAGAGAATGGGAAGTAGTACACAGACAAATATGATAGCCTCGTAGAACGCATGGGGAGCTTTCTACGGGAGGTTCCTCAAGGAAGGCTAATCTGTTGCAAGGATTAGGCCGTGGGCTTCTTCGAATGAGTATCCAAGCGTCCCCCGTTCAGGTTCTCTGCTGTCTAATAGGTGAAATGCTTTATAAAATAATACGTAATTTGTCTCCGAAGAATCCGCGTTCCTTCGAACGCTTCACACATTTCAGAATGTTTTTATCTAATCAATAAAACATCTAGCGTGTCCTGTACGAGAGCGAAGAAGACGAAGGGAAACATTGGATGAAGAAGAAGAAGAAAGCATATCGATTCCTAGCCAATCCCCCGCCGTGGGTATGTGCCATTAAGCCTGAGGACATCATCATCATCATCCTGAGAGGTTAGTCAGACCGGAAAGCGCCACCTTCCATGCGAAAGCTGCGGGCTGAGATTCCGGAAGTAGGAAGCCCCTAACCCAACGTAGGCAGCGTTCAGCATTCGTTCAGCCACGAGAAATTTGAATTTGCCGCAGGCGAAAAAGCGCTCGAGTCTTCAAGGATGCCTGGCCTGGGTCAGATAGAATAGCTCGGGATCGTTTATTCTTATTTTTGGCATCCCCGTCGTTGAAAGGTCTGCGAACCCTGGGGGCAGAGAGTTATGTATTCGCGGCTCAGTAGCTGAAACGAGTTCGAAGCCGAAGCCAAACTCCTTTTCCGAACTCCAAAAACGTGAACTCTCTGTCCAGCAACAGCGTTAGGGAAAAAGAAATGAAAAACAGAGTACTCTGCCCTTCTTCACATGAGCCGTAAAATATAAGCGCCGCTTCCTGAATCCAGCATCGGGCCTAAGCGCTGCGGGCAACTCTCTTGTTTATATTGAATTTCCCCACATAATTCCAAGACAAGCGCAAAATGTTTTTTTTTTGTTAACACCTTTCGAGCAATTATTTTTTTTTATTTTATACCCATAAGCAGATTATTCGCCTGAGATCAACCTGCATTTCCGGTGAGCAATGGTTTCACAGCGCATGCAAATAAAATCACAATAACTGGTTCCCACAAGGCTGCATCAGGCGGAATATGCCTGGGCGCATTTGCTGTGTGCTGTAACCCGCTGTGTGCTGTAACCCCAGTGTTAGCCCATGCTGCCGCCGCGTGCTTAAACTAATGGCTTATTTTCTTCTTTTTGGCATTGCAAGGGAATTTTTATGTCACTGTAGGTATTAACTTGAGATATGTTTTCTTTTTTTGCTGTTCGCTCGCACCGAACCTCTCAGCGCCATAAACTGTGGCGGTGTTAATGATGCCCATGCATGGCCTCCGAGATTTGAAGATGCGGCAGAGATTAGGTAGGTTCAGTAAACCCTGCCTTGATGTCCTATCTCGGAGGCCGTATCTGTCGATAGCAGCTGTCGCCATTCTCAGGTACTGAGGTGTGGCACTAAGTTTATTGATGCTTGTAGTCAATAACAGAAGGTAATTTTTCTATACGTATAACTTGTCGGTCATAAAGTTAATGTATGGACTTTCTGATTTGAGAGTCAGTTTTGTTGTTTTTTTAAACAGCTAGAGCTGTAGGTCTCTAAATTATAGCACCGCACTGCATCGTCATCGCTAGCGCTGCGTTGATTTGGATATTAACACAGGCAGAGGATATTCACAAAAATATTCGATTGATATTCGATTCGGTTGTATCACCATTTGATTCGGTTGTATCACCATTCGATTCGGTTGTATCACCATTCGATTCGTATTTGGTGAGGTTTTACCCACATTATTCGTATTAGATTCGACTTAGAAAAAGTAGTATTCGTGCACCCCTACAAATGATCCCTTCAAAAGCTTCATGCTTTAACGCTTCCGCTGAATGGACGCCTGAATATGCAAGACTGAAGATATTTGACTGCATGACACAACGCCTTCATTAAGCAAAACAGAGAATTGGACAGCGCAGAGTACAGACAATTGGCTCGATCGAGGTTCTGTGAACTTAGTTGGCCTATATTGTATATCTTAACATGTAATTATGTTTAAGAATAGCCTCGAAAAGAGCTTTTAAGAAGCGACAAGAAGGCCTAAGCCCTGCCAGTATCCTTCCTGCGCATGCCATACCCATGCAGCCAGATTTTTATTATTTGTTGTTGAAAATTAACACTCGTGGGCAAAAAAAAATTATGCTGCTCTCAAAACCAATTTTCTGGGCTAGACTCCATCGCTGTACTGCGGCTTATGAAAAGCTTTTCAGCTAGAATGCACGCCTCGGCTTATGTTCCTGCATGTTTATTTTATAGGTTAAGTTACGTTGTGACAGGTCACAAGAGAAACACCCCTTTAAGCTTGGTGGCACATTCGATTACGACGCTAGATAGAAACAAGTAACAGCGGTTGGGTTTCGTAGATGATGGTATAAAATAAAGCTCCAAGTCGCCACGGCAATTCTTTTCGCGATAGCAGTGAAATAGAAAATGGCCGTACGAGCCGTATCTCTAATCTCTCACATGTTGCTTTCGCGGGGGCTCCGAATTCATTCCACCCACTTGGGGTGTCTTAACGCTCACCGGAATCGCAGGTTCATCTCAGAGGAGCTCTGTGCGAAGCGTGGAAATATTGGAAGAACGTCTGTATAGGCCTGACCAAACCGTTATTGACTGAATATACCACACGCCGATGGTTGAACACAAACAAAGCTGCTTCATTTATTTTTGTTCTTTCTTTCTTGGGGAGGGGGACTCTGCCTCAGCGAATGTTTGGAAAGGGAACGAGGGGAGAGAAAAACAAACAAACAGATTCACAACAAACATCCCCAGTGTTGTTTTCCTCTGAAAGGGAGCCTATTCGGTCACACCGTTGCTTCATAGGAGGCCGCCTTCGGAGTTGCGACGTCAGGAGGAGACGCCCAGGTGCCCGGATCGAGGCTGCGGGGAGTCCAGGAGCAGCGGTTTGTAGCACGAATCGCCGGAGTAGTTGGCTACGGTGGGTGTGCCGACGCAAGGGAAGCGCTGGTCCTCCAGCATGATGCGCTTGTAGAAGATTGTCACACTGCCGCCTTTGCACTCGAACGGGATGGGCTCGCGGTCACGCTGCCCGTCGCTCATGACGTGGTAGCTGGAGGGCAAAAAAACAATTAAAGGCATTAAAAATAAAAAAAAAATGACAGAGGCTTAGCTTGGTTAAGCCCGGAAGGTTGCGAAAGCAAATTACGAGCAACTACAGTGACGACAGTAGTGAAAGGCGAAAGCCTGAGTGCTGCACGCAACGCCGCAATTAGCTTAAAGTGCTATTGAGGTGTCCAGTAAACCAGAGTTGGTAAGGCGCCTTTCCTTTCCTCCAAATCAACGCAGTCTACAACGCTGTTTATGTCAGAGCGCATCAATGAAGGCCGGAATTAGCTTAAAGTATTATTGAGGTGTCCACTAAACCACAGAGTTGGTAAGGCACCTTTCCTTTCCCCGAAATCAATGCAGTCTACAACGCTATGTCAGAGCGCCTCAATGAACGTCACAACAGAGGTCAAGCTAAAGGTGAAACGTGGAACCGCCGGGACGACGCTGAAGGCTCAAAACCTAGCGCAGTATTGCTTTCGCAATAAAACGTGAAGCCGATGCACCTCTGGGCATCCCGTGAGTAAAAATAAATTGGTAAATTGGTTTTTGAGGAAAGGAAATGGCGCAGTAATTGTCTCACATATCTCGGCGGACACCTGAACCGCGCCGTAAGGGAAGGGAAGAAGGTAGGAGGAGTGAAAGAAGAAAGAGAGAAAGAGGTGCCGTAGTGGAGGTCTCCGGATTAATTTCGACCACCTGGGGATCTTTAACGTGCACTGACATCGCACAGCACACGGGCGCCTATCCCGTGAGACCCAGCAACGTGTGTGGTATCTTACACAATAGTTCAAGCCCCGCCGCGGTGGCTCAGTGGTTACGGCGCTCGGCTGCTGAACCGAAAGACGCGGGTTCGATCCCAGCTGCGGCGGCCGAATTTCGATGAAGGCGAAAATCTAGAGGACCGTGTGCTGTGCGATGTCAGTGCACGTTAAAGAACCTCAGGTGGTCGTAATTTCTGGAGCACTTCACTACGGCGTCCCTCATAGCCTGAGTTGCTTTGAGACTTTAAACCCCAATAAACCAAACCAAACCGAAATAGTTCAAGAAAAGATTGACAGCTTTTCTCTTTGAGTGTTATATGAATGCACAAACACGCCGCTCTGAACGGACTGTAAACACACACACAAAAAAATTACCGACGATTACGTTACTTCCTAATGCGAAATTTGAGCGCAGCAAATAAGCTGTTTCACCTTTTCGATAGATTGAGGCAAAGAAATCGAGCAACACATGTATGCGCTATCACAGAATGTTTTTTTTTATTTTTCACACGTATTCCTTTAACAAAGACTCCACTAACAGTTCTTGACAGTCATGAAGGAAGCTTTGTGGTCGGAGAAATAGACTGATATATGTTCGACTTGGTACACCAATGCTTGATTCTCAAAGACGAGATCTATACAAGTGCCTCGCGAGGTTGTCACAGCCGTGGGACGCGTTACGAGCGAGAGGAACGGGATGTTCTCCCGCATAAGTGTTAGGAAATTGCTGTTTGTCTTTATGTCAACATTAAAGTCCCCCACTACTAACATCGGTGTGGATCGATGGACGGTTAATGCGAGTTGCAGGAAGTGCACGACGTCTTTCGTGAGTGCGGTAGGGGCGAAGTAGGCAGCTACTACCAGCAAGCCGTTGGGCAACTTTGCGGCGCACAGTTCGCCAACTTCATGTGACGTGCCAAACAACGCCGCCGATGCCGACACAAACAAAAATTAGGAGTCACTTTGGCGACTAAAGTGGTGCAAGGCGAAAGCCTTAGTACAGCATTCTGTCACGAATGTGGTTGTGAATGATGAATCAAGTGCTGCCAGCGAATGATGATGATGATGAAAACTTTATTTATAACAAGGGAGTTTTGGACACGTCGGTCCTTGGGCCCCCGCACGGCCCCACTGCACTCAAACGTTCATGTCCCGGAGGCTCATGACGCTGGCAGCCCGGCCGGTGGCGATGGCTTGCTTGGCCGGGTCCTCGGAGCGCAGTAGGGTCTCCCAAGCCTCCCATGAGGTAAGGTGCTCCAGGCCCCGCGGGGGAGGATCCGCCGGGCAGAGGAAAAGAATATGGTCGAGGGTGGCTTTGGGGTGGTGGCAGAGGGTACAGGAAGGGTTCATGTGGACTGGGTGATATCGCGAGCGTATATAAGGGGAGGGCAAAGTGCCTGTTTGGAGCCGCCTCCAAAGTGTCTGATGGTAATTGTCGAGGGAAGGATGAGGTGGGGGGTAGAGCCGACGCTCGGCTTTGTAGGCCTGCGTCATTTCACTGAATGAGTGCATGCGCTCCCGCGAGAACCCCAGGTCGGAGGCCGCCGGTGCCCGGTTGAGAGAAGCGCGTCCATTGGCTGTCTGCGTGTGTTACTGATGTGTGGTTAACATGTTAAGCTTCGCCTGTAAGAGTGGAACGCGACAGCGTCTTGCAACGCTGCCAGGGAGTCCACAGAACGCCATCGCCAATTCGGCTGTACGCCTTGCTGGACGGTAAATTTATTTTTTGAGGAAAGGAAATGTATCTCTCTCTCGCATATCTGGGTGGACACCTGCACCTCGCCGTAAGGGAAAGGGGGAAGATGGGAGTGAACGAAGACGCCGTATTAGCTAGACGCGCCTTTGTTCATTCCAAACCATTCAGCTGGCATTACGGAGTGGCTAGCGTGCTCGTATCGCACTCCGGAGACCCTGGTTCGATTCCCCAACTCGACCAATTTCGTTCTCGGTTTTATTGATTTATGCGGTCTAACTAGAAAGGTTAATTAGGCTATTTCATATTTATATTATTGTATTTCTATCCATCGTGTTCTGTCATTAACCTGTCAATTGTTGGAACTGTCTAGGATGTTCGACACAACGTATATGAAACGAGCAACGTCTTACTGAGTGGGGAAATAGAGTATCTGTCCTCGCTTCGGCGAGCGCGGCTTCGGCCGCTTATCCCATTTTTTTCAGCAGCGTCCGCTCCGGCGGACGCAGTTGTTGCTGCGACGCGCGTCTTTTCTCTCCTTTTTCTCTTTCCTCTGATCTCTTAACTCTCCTCTATCTGCACGATGGCAGCGGTGGTGGCTTGGCTGGAGCCAGTAGCAGGCCCGTGCAATTTCCTTTTCATCCTTCTCTCAGTCACAACGACGACAACAACAACAACTGAGTGGGGAAGTGCGTGGTGGTGGAGGGAACGCAGCTTCGTACTTATCTGTTTTTTTTTTCAGCAGCGTCTCCTTCCGCGGACGCTGTTGTCGCTGCGGCGCGCGTCTTTCTTTTCTTCTGACCTCTTCATTCTGCTCTATATTAATTAGGCTAATTGATTAATTAAGCAATTAACTAAACTCAGTCCAACTTAGTTGCAGCATCACTATACGATCCCTTTGATTGGTTGCATGGTTACTAGCCAAAGTACAATTGGCCCCATTTGAAATTCGCGCACTGTGACGTCACGAGCATTTCGACCAATTGAAAAGCGTGACATTGGGGGCGGAGCTGGTTACGAGGCCGACGACGACGCGAAACCCAGGAACGGACGCCAAAGAGCTGCGCTCTAAAAAGTCGACAGAACGGCGAAACGTCTTCACATAGTATGTAGCTACCGAAAAGTTGATCTCGTGCCTCTATTTCTCCAGTCTCCTTGACTCATGAGAAAGACTGCCTGTACATACTTTTACACGACCGAAGAAAAATATTAGGACATTTATTTTTTATAATGAATTTGAGTATAGATTTTCCTTACATTTCATTTTCTTGCCTTTTTCTAGTCATGCATCACGTTGCCGTAAAGAATATAAACTCTTTACTGGCAGTGAGTGCCATGGCCTACTTCATTCGCTACTTCATTGCGTTGTATCCGACATGGATATGGAAAGCAGCTACTCTGCGTCTGCAATCTGAACAGCAGCAAGGATATTAAATACCCCGAGTACACATTCCAGCAGAAAGAAACTATACATATACTGCGGTGCACATTATGAAGGATTAAAGCAAATGACCGATATCTCGGTAACCCGAAGTAACCTGTCCATTTTAGCGTCTTAACGAAAAGACACATCATTTCGTCTAGGCTAGCCGTAGTAGGCACGTCACCACTGTGCTACCTGCACAAGAGCACACTTCGTTGAGTTGGCATGGCTAGACACTGAGTAAAAATTGGCAGGGGCTTAACTCTGCTATGCCAAGATATACGTAGCGTGAGGTGAGGGCGAGGTGTCCACATCTCGGTCGACACCTGAACCAGAGGGAAGGCGCATAACTGCCCTCTTGGAACAGTGGACACCTCAACCATGCTTTAAGATAGGTGGCGGTAGTGACAGGCGTGCGCTGCATGCGTTGGCACTGACAACGTTGTGACAGAAACACGGCGCTGAAGCCATATTCCGTCGGCGTTCGTTGTGTTCATTGGCATTGGAATTGACAACGTTTTATACTCCGATCCTTTTAAGGAAAGGAAGTGCGCGTAATGGCTCCCTGGGTCAGTGGACGCCTGAATCAACACCACCTAGACGAACGTCTAGGTGGTGTTGCCTGAATCATGCTTATAGGTACGTGGGGTGATGAGAGAGAGAGAGATGTGAGCTGCAGTGATTGACAAGGTTGTGCCAGAAACGCGGCGCTGAAGCCATAGGCCGTCGGCGTTCATTGGGTTCATTGGCGTTGGCTTCGTCAACGTTTTACACTCCGATCATTTTAAGGAAAGGAAGGCGAGCGCGCGCGGCGAGGCACGCCAGCTGTGCGTAGTGACGTCACTTGCTCCTCGCGCATGCGCAGCACGCCTCTCCAGGTGCCACGCGAGACTGCTCAACCTCGGCCAGTGTAGCTCATGGTACAAAACAGCGCAAGAAAATTAGACACGAAAGGAACCAGTTACGACCAGTGCTAAATAAACAATATCTCACTTCGTACTCGCCTCGATTAATCGCTTATATAGTGCTGTATATGAAAGGAATCGTGCGCTGGCTATATACCTGACTTTCGCAATGTTCAAGAAGTGCTTTTGACAATGCGAGTGTGCCTTCATGAACTCCCCTTGCATTCTCGAGCAAAAATGCTTGTCAGTAAAACCTAAACTAATGCACGCCCCATCATTGTACGGCAGCTCGCTCGTCGTTGTATCGCCTACTTTTAGTTTTGTTACATAATCTAGTTAATTGCGCACTAGCCTAAACGAAGACTAAATGTACATGGGTAAAGCATATGTAATGCGGATGCGTGATAACCAATGGAGTAACGCACTGGATTCAACGAGAAGACAAGTGTAGCAAGGAGCAGCAGAAAGTCAAGTGGGCGGATGAGATTAGGATGTTTGCAGGGATAAGGTGGCCATAGCTGGCACAGGAGGGGGCTACTTAGAGCAACATCGGACAGGCCTTCGTCCTGAAATCGGCGTAATTCCGCTGCCGCTGATGAAACAATCAGGTTGGACTTGTTTCTAGTAGAGAATTAGATTTTCTACTACCTGTGTCATGCAGTCCTCCTGTGTAGTACACCTCTCTCGTCGCCAATAAATGACCTTAGTCGTCGGTTATTCGTTCCACGGCACCAAGTCATTTCCGGTTCTTTCTTTAACTTGCCTGTGGTTAATACTAAACTCTTGAACCCTTCTATTAATATCTTACGAACACTTTTCTATAAGCTCGTATCATTACGTTTATGGCCACTTCGTCTTCTGCACAACCACAACACAATCCGAATTCGCCAGAGTATTGCTCTTATCAAGTACGGGCGCGCCATACTCGGATATCTGGCGTAGCGCTATGACGGCTGTGTTGCGATGGCAATGCAGCAGAAAATTATAGATGATCAATTCGATTAATGCGGCGGAGTAAGCATCAGAATTAGTGTTCTTCCTCAGATGGCGCAACCGGTGCCGCTGACGGGTTCAGACCATGCCGGAGGGTGACGAGATTCTGGCAGTAAGTCACCATGCGACAAGCCGTACCCCCGCTGAGGTCTCCCCTACCTGCCACCTGCCACCTGTCGCCCCCCTCCTTCTCTCCGTCTTCTTTCTTCCTCACCTCTAAAGTGGAGAGGGCAATTTCTCTCTTTTCACTTTGCCACCTGCCAACCATGGCTTCAGACGGACGGACGGAAAGAATTTTCAGCCATTGAAGTTCTAATGCTATCCAATTTAAAACACAGAAGAATGCATAAAATCGCTCATCAGTGTGCTAGTTACTCTTAAATTCATTAACTCTCTACCATCATGCGAGGTAGCTTACCGCAACAACGACATGCCTGCCTTCAGCTTGACTTCCGGAAAGAGAGACTTGTCCAGTCCGCCAAGAGTTCCTGGAGCGGTGAACAGCCACCACGTTGCGAACGGCTTCGAATGAAGGTTGTTACCGGGGTTGAGCCACGTGCTCTCGTGGCAGTACGAGACCAGCTGTTTCCAGGGTATCTTGGAATTAAGGACTTTCAAGTCCGAGATCTCCTCAATCCTTCGGGACAACTCGAGAAGAACGCGACTCGCAGGCTGGTTCACCACCGGGCCGTCAGCCGCTTCCACTTCCTTCAAGATAGAGACCTCCTTGCTCGACAGCACATTGAGGAAAGAAATCGTGGTCGGTTCACGCACCACTTGCTCCTGGTACAGTTTTCCTTCGTACGTCTTGGCCATCGCTACTTCCACCTGGGTACAAGCTCGTCTAGTCTTCGCGGGATGCGTGAGCTTCTTGAACAGCGCCATTTCCAGAAGCGTTGCAGGCGAGGCGTAGCAATGACCTGGACCACCTTCCTGATAGAATTCCAAGTTGAGGAATGCCCTCATGTTACCAGGGTCCTCCTCAATCAGCTCGTTGTTAGTCTTGTCGGCCATGGGATAGTCTCCCAGCAAGAAGTAAGCGTACGCCAGGTGCTCCTTGATGACGGGAACTTCCACCGTGTCGTCGTGAGCTCGGTCGAGCGCCTCCAGCATCCACTCTTTGGCGGCCTGGCCGTCCTCTGCCTCAGTGGCCGCTGCCCCCAGGTGGAAACAATCTCTGGCCGTCATCTGGAAGTTGTAGAGGGAGGAATCCGGATCGACAGCTTGGCCATCGGCTATCTCCTTGGCAGAGTAGCCTCCTGTTCTCTGAAACTCGAGCACGGCACGGGCCGCCTTGAAGACGTCCTTCCTCGTCGGGAACTTGTAGCGCCTGGACCTCTTCCCTCCCGGTCGCATGGCTAGAAGCAGCTTGGAGTTGGTGTCGTCCTTGGCTTCCTCGAGGACTTCAATGTAGTCCTTGGCGAGCCGTTTGATGAGCAGGAACGCGTTCATGGGGAGGCCTAAGTACTCTTCCGGGTCGACGCCATCGTAGGAGCGCTGTGCCACTTCCAGTTTGTCGAGGCGACGTCGGATCGAGTCGAGTCGATTGCGTTCGGCGTCGATGTAACGTAGGAACCAGCGGCTCACCTCTTGGTACGACCGGGTGAAGTAAGGGTCCTTCCGCCGCGAGCTCACGTAGTTTGGTGGGATGTAGGCCCGGCAAGGCTGCACTTTGAGAAGGAAGATCACGATCCAGAGTGCCACTACTGCCGCAGTGTGGACTAGGTTCATCGCCATAGTTCGTCTCGGACCACGGTGCCTCGGAATTAGCGTTTCTATCCAGGCGCAGAGAAAGAACGAGAAAGCACGCTTCTCCTTTTTCTTCTTCTGGGGCTCGCGCAGTGGCCGCCACGCGCTACTGCGATTGGTACACGTGGCGGCTTTCATTTGTCTCGGTCCAAAATTGTTAGAGTGAACTCTGGAGCGTTTTGACGGCGGGGTGAAGTGGAAAAACCCGGATTACCAAAGAATGTGGGACAAAAGAAAAATTGAGTTTATGAAGGGCTGATCATGTGGTTAAACAGAATTCGCTAAAATTGACTAGAAATATTACGCCAAATGAGCAAATGTAGGTAGTGACTTAAGAGAAAATTTTTTTTGAACGAATTAAGAGTCTCGGTAAGAGGTAGGAATGCAAAAAAAAAGGGGGAGCAGATAAAGGAACAAAAAAAAATTTGAACAAAAACTGTTAAAGAAGGACTGTAAAATCAATAGCAGCGCATGCGGCAAAAAGAAAAAGAGGAAGAGAGAATAAATTTTTTACAGAGAAAGATGAAGAATTCGTTGCCAACTAAGAAAAAGAAGATAAACGACTGCCAGAGTCAACGCATAAGTAAGGAAAGAAGAAGGAGGAATATTCCAAGCTATTTTTAACAAGGTCTCTCGGTCAGTCGATTTGGATATTCTATTTTTACGCGTCGTTTTCAGAACCCTGTATACGTTTTATGTTATTGCATTTCATGATTTTCTTTATTCTGTTCTAATAAATGTACTTTTATGTTTCACTTCATTTCATTTTTCTCCACAGCATGGTTGTTTTTGCTTTCTGTTATTTTTTTGTTAAATTATAAAGAGCGATTTTATATCTCTGTGGCTTGTTTCCTTGGTTATACGCGGAGTATCGCTGTAATCAAAAGGGCAACAAGGCTTCTGGTGTTTATAATTTTAAATCCGCGTATATAGAAAAACTACGCATGTGAAAGCTATACAAGTCGAACTAGTACAGTCATGAAAAGAGGTAAATAAATACACGTCACAGAAGTTGCATCATTCCGAGTTCAGTTGTTTTCGCTGCGAGCTGGAAAATTACATCTTTCAATAGTCACACTGCGCCAAACGAGAAAATGTGTTTAATGTTTAATAGGGTTGTGGCATCACAATTTGAACTGTGGAATGAAAATTATCAAAACATCAGTAAAATTATGACTATGTGGTCGTAACAGGACCTAAAAGTGAATATGGCACATGAGGATGTGAAGTAAATTAATTACGTCTGAAACGAAAATTGAAGTAATTAGTTTGGAATGCAATCTATGATCCTTGTGGGGAAGGGGGGGAGTCAGACGCACTGCCCCTCCTTCATTGTCACCCGATCGTTCGACTTGGTTAAAGGAGACCTTGTTCTTTTTGTGTTGTCTAGTATGCCTACCGATGCAAGCTTATGAGTGCGCTTAAATACAGGCTCTAATTAGGATGGAAAGTAGCAAATAACTATTAACGCTTTCACTTCATATCCTTAAAGCGAAATACCGTGAGTTTTTAACCCCAAGTAGAACCGGAAGTCACAGCTTTCAGCTGTTTTCCGGGTTCGTAAGATTTTTTGGGGTCTACGTGTGTACTATCTATGGCACAGACGTCTCTGTACTACATCGTTGAAAAGTACTAAACCCGTGTCTTCACCAACTACTCATATTCAAAGAAAGAGTTCCTCCTGGTGGTTTCTAGGTGTCTTCTACAGTGCACATTCTTCCCCAGTGTCTTCAGAGGGGGACGTCCTACACATCGGCGCAGCTTCACAGTAAATAAGCAGCTGTAATATGTCTTGCGCCGAACTGCTGTGATGGGTTACATCGACAGACTCTAAAGTATCTCTGCAACACCTCCCAAACCTGTTCAGGAAAACTAATACTGAGCCAATTGTCTTCCCATTGCATATCTACATCACTTGACAAACGTCGCAGGCTGCAGTATTTGATTCGCAAAGGATACCAGCACACTGACATTTTGGGAAGCGAAAAGGCGGCCGAAGCGGCGCGCAAAGGTCTACAGCACCGGAACATTAGGAGGATTTTCCGAAGAAAATCAGACGCATTCCAAATGGCAGAAACTAAGCTTGTGAGGAAAGGGATCTGCTCTGGTGGAGCTTGCGGACACATCATTATGCCTTTGTTCATTCGACTGACGCACATCTATGCTCTAGACTTATGCGCAGACTTCCTTACCATCTGGATTATGTCCCCCATCGTCGCCAACTGAAGCCGCGCTTACAAGGAGCCTTTGATGCCGTTTAGGTGATGTTACAGTCTACACTGACACAACCGTGGCTCAGTTGAAACAGTGCAGCTCATTATGCTGGAATAAACAGCTTACGAACACAAGCGAACATATTATGCAGTCTAGTACACAAGTGTCACTAACATTGAACTAAGCTTTAGTTCTCCCAGCCTGCACTGCGCAGCAACGGTATGAACCGAACTTTTATATCTCTGTTTGGAAGACACTGAACTAATTGACAAGCCTTAAAACCTTCTATGCGCTTGATATTTGTCTGCCGTGCATTGAAATCTTGGTCTACCCATCTGCCGTACTTTGGACTTGACTGATTGATTCCTACGTTACCGTTTGATGTATTTTAATCCCAATTCAATGACATAATTGGTCCTTTTAACCCCTTTTACTTCACTGTTTTCTACACTCTCCTCTTTCCTACTTTCTCTCCCAAAATCCTTCCCCTATGAAGAGTGTGCTCGAAACACAAATACGCTTAACATATAGAGAGGAGGAGAGTTAACTCCCTTTCTACTCCTTCCTGCTTAGAGTGTAGGAGGCCACCGCTGTTTGAACGTTGGCTATATTCCCTGTCTCTTATTAAAAAGCCACTCCATCTGCCTCGCATATGAGGATTGAGTTTGTGTTAACTGGAGCTATGTGCGTTTTAAAGAACTAAGGCATAGGAGCTGGAAATGAAGACTTATCGCAAAGCGGAATGACGCAGAAGGAGCTGGTATTTCTGCTAGAGCACAGAAACTAAGCATTGCGCCTGGGATGAAGTTTTTTTTTTTTTTTTTTGCGGAGACGGTGGCGTTACAAAGCTGGGGAGACGAAGAAGGAACGAAAGAACTGCGAACACAAGCAGATTTGTTTCCTCCTTAGTCTGATACGACCTGCGGTACGTTCATCTCCTGCACGCATACAATAACGATCTACATCCTCTGCGCGACAGGATCCCTGCTGCGAAGATGAGCTTGGGTCAACCACCACCATCATCATCATCAACCTGATCACGCCCTCTGCAGGGCAAATGCCTTTCCCATGTCTCTCCAATGAACGAAACTTCATCTCTTCCGCCCGCGTAACTTTCTGCCGCCCCCTGCTACACTTGCCTACTCTTGGAATCTACTCCCTTACTCATCGGACCATCGGTTATCTTGCCTTTGCATTACATGCCCTGCCCAAGCCAATTTCTTCTTGACTTCGATTAAGATATGATTAATCTGCGTTTGTTCCCTCATACACTCTGCCCACTTCCTGTCATTTGGGTGCAATGCCGACTCAATCACGTATCACCCACGGGCGGACCAAATATGATCGCTTCCTGTATGCAACTTCCTTCCTTAAGCCATGCGCATCCACCCACAACGTGCTTTGTTATGTTTCCGGCCAACAGGTTTATTATTCATCATTGTGCGCAAGCAACAGAACGTGGGAGGCTAATTGGGGTTATTAATGTGGGGAAGCCACCATAGGGGCGAAGGTGCTCATGAGTCGACACCTTGCCTCGGGCGACCAGCCCGGGTCATGACGCAGTCACAGAAGAAAGGTAAAAAATGCACGGAAGTTATCCATAAGGTCAACCGTCAACGCAACCTTCGCTACTGGACTAGGGCTTGCGCGGCGGGAAGAGCGACACAGCGCTGCATTTTATGTTCAAAGCTGCGCTCTGTTCACATCAACACACTACTCTCTGTTAAGCGTCCTGTCCGCATGCGGTGAATGCGACGTAAAAAAATTCAGGAAGAGGGGGGGGGGGGGGGGGGGGGGGGCACTATGTTGACTTAAAGTGTGGTGAGGCGAAAGCCTTAAGCGCGGTGTTGCTGCTTGTGTCACTGATGTGTGGTTAAGATGTTAACTTAGCTTCGCCTCTAAGAGTCGAACGCTACAGCGTCTTGCAACACTGCCGGGGAGTCCACTTAACGCCATCGCCCGTTCGGCTTTACGCCTTGCTAGTCCGGAAATTGGTCTTTGAGGAAAGGAAATGTAGCTGTCTCGCACATCTCGGTGGACAGCTGAACGTCGCCGTAACGGGAAGGGAGGAAAATGTGAGTGAACGAAGGGACTGTATTCACTAGACGCGCCTTTCTTCATTCCAAACCATCGAGCTGGCATGGCGGAGTGGTTAACATGCTCGTCTCGCACTCCGCAGACACCATTTTCGGGTTTCGCCCACACAGATCTGCATAGGATGTCCTGCTACAACTCAATCGGGCTGTCCTCGACCCCGTCGAATGCCCTCACAATGACAAGGTCGTTCTCGCCTTGGATTTGAAGGGAGCATTCGGCAATGTTATCCACGGGATCATTCTCACCCACCTCTCTCAAACTAACTGCGGCAGAAACGCCTTTCAATACATTCGGCAATTTTTGACAGACAGACAATCTTACATTCGAATCCACGATAAGGAACATGATCCTTTTCATTTAGGAACCAGGGGTACACCACAGGGCGCTGTGCACTCTCCCCTTTTATTCAATCTGGCTATGATGCACCTACCGGCCCAGCTGGGCGCTGCCGCCGCTGTACAGCATGCGCTGTACGCCGATGAAATCACCCTGTTGGCCACACTGGGTTGCCTTGGAGACATTGAGGCCAACCTGCAGGAGGTAGCGACCATAGTGGACCGTTATGCTCGCCGCTGCGGCCTCCAATGCTCCACCCAAAAGTCTGAATTTGTGCACATACGCCCCTCACCAAAGTGCACAGCCAAAATTTCATTGTCTCTTGAGACAGGTCCAATCCCTGAAAAAATCGAAGTCCGGGTACTGGGGCTCTTTATACATCAAGACAGACGGTCAGAAACAACATTGGCCAAACTCCGTCAGGTGGGGGACCAGGTGGGCCGCTTAGTCCGCCGGGTTTCTAACAAGCGCGGGGGGTTACGATGTAAGGACGCCTTGCGGCTGGCGCATGCATTTGTAACCAGTCGAATTCTATATTCGACTCCATACCTCCACCTGCGCAAGCAAGACGAGGATTCACTCGAAGTCATCCTCCGCAAAATTATTAAACGGGCTCTGGACCTCCCCGTGAACACCTCCAACAAGCGCCTCCTGGGGCTGGGCATGGTGAACACATTTCGGGAGCTCCGGGAAGCCCACCTGACCAACCAATACACACGTCTCTCGAAGGCATCGTCAGGTCGCCGCCTCCTTGCCCGACTACACATCCAACCCACCACTCTCATGGAAGAGCGCGTACGTATTCCATCCCAGTGGAGATGCGCCCTCCACGTGCGCCCCCTTTCCGCGAACATGAACCGTGAGGACCATAATTGTCGGCGCCTGGCGCGGGCAGAAGCCCTGGCCCGCCACTATGGATCGAAACCCGGCGTATTCTACGTGGATGCCTCCGGCCCCCACCATGGGGGATGGTTCACGGCCGCAGTCGTCCACGAATCCAAAACAGTGAACGGCCTTACTTTCCGAGCCCGTGACATAACACACGCGGAGGAGGTCGCCATTGCATTGCCTGCATCTGATCCGACTTCAAAAACAATTATTTCCGACTCGCGAGGGGCATGTCGGAACGTCGAGCAGGGCTAGGTACCGTATCTAGACTACCGCATTCTCCAAAACAGCGTCTATACCGGGGACCCCGCTCACCGGCGTATCGTTTGGGCTCCTGCTCACATGGGCCTTGAGGGAAATGAGGCAGCTGACGCCGCCGCCCGCGCGCTCTCTCACCGGACATTCCCCTCCGACCCCGACAATCAGGAACTCGATTTCACTCCAGCTTACACGTTTAAAGACATTTCTTTACTTCATCAATCTGGCCATAGTCTTTATCCCCGCCCGTGCAAAGGTCTCTCAAAGGCGGAGGAGCGGCTTCTGCTTCGCCTATATACAAATAGTTTGCTGTGCCCGGCAGCTCTCAAACACTTCGACCCTTCTTTCTCTGGCAGCTGTCCACACTGTGCGGAGAAGTCTTCGGACATCTACCACATGGTGTGGGCCTGCCCCTCCGGCCCTGCTATCTCCCTTCACCCCAACCCAAACCGGGAGGACTGGGAGGCGACCCTGCTCGGCTGCTCTGACCTGCAGGCCCAACAGGCCCTGGTCGCGCGAGCCCGGGCAGCGGCCGACGCCACTGGGGTCCCGAACTAGGGACCTCCACCTAGTACTTGTGAGGGCTGGCCCCCTCTGGGTCAGCTCATACCTCACCTCCCGAAGTTTATCTGTAAATAAATGTTTTCCACCACCACCAGACCGGGGTTCGAATCCCGAGCTCGAGCAATTTCCTACTAGGTTTTATTTATTTACCTGAACTGACTAGAAAGGTCAATTACGCTAATTGGTTAATGAAGCAGTTAACTAAACTCACTCCCACTTACTTGAAGCATCACTATAAGATTCTTTTAATTGATTGCATGGCTACCAGCCAAAGTACAATTGGCCCCCTTTGAAATTCGCGCACTTTGACGTCACGACCATTTGGACCAATTGAAAAGCGTGACATTTCTGGCGACAACTCCTGCTTACAACGATGTGGCATTAAAGGCTTCCGCCTTAAAAACAAAAGCTGAGATGTTCAAGGCATAATCATTGCTGCATTACAGCAAGCGTTGTGAATTTACCAAGGCCCGAAAGGCGCACCTATTCCTAAGTTGCGTAACGAAAGGCTGGTTGGTTTGGTTGGTTTATGGGGTTTAACGTCCCAAAGCGACTTAGGCTATGAGAGACGCCGTAGAGGAGGGCTCCGGAAATTTCGACCACCTGGGGTTCTTTATCGTGCACTGACATCGCACAGTACACGGGCCTCTAGAATTTCTCCTCCAAAGAAATTCAACCGCCGCGGCCGGGATCGAACCCGCGTCTTTCGGGTCAGCAGCCGAGCACCATAACCACTGAGCCACCGCGGCGGCCAACATATAATAGAATTGAGGCTTCGTATATGAAAGTATTCTCTTCCTTCGAAGTCCGTCGTACCCATAGAGCAGGTGCGAGTTTATCAATTTCTAAATGGTCGGGTAGCTTTTGGATGCCTGTCACGATATGTCCATTTTCCCGCACTAAAAAAATAGAGAGGGGGGGGGGGGGGGGGGGGCAAATCCAGGAGAAGAGGGTGCGCCAAACCGCTGCAGCGCCATCATGATACGGCCATGATTGGCCCCACAAATGTGGCCAGGCCTTCTTTTTTTCTGTTTTTAACAGATTGTAAGTACGTAAAGAGAGACGAAATCAATGCTTCTTGCTCTAACAGGCTTGAAATCGGTTCAAATCGGTTCAAATACAGGGCGTTTCATCTAAGACTTTACACAATTTTTTAAAATATGCCTTTTGAGTTAGAAGAGCCCTTTATTTCGGCAGTGTATTGTCATCGGTGTAATACATCAGAATGCAGGTAAGACGCGCAAGCTAGCAGGCAAATTAACCAATATTGAATACTTAACATTTGAGCTCCTACTGTTAGGCTCGTTAATTACCGAGAGGCGTATAGCCCACTGTAACTAATATCCATATCAGCTTTTAGAATTTATTAAACGTGGCTGCCGTCGACGCTGTGGCTCAACAAATTTTGGCTATTTTGATGAGTTTCATGCACTGGAAATGTTGCTTTGCCTGCAGGCTTCTCGAAAGCACATGTATTTTGGCGCGATGTAGCCAAAATTTTCTGGGCCAGAGCGCTGACGGTATCCACATTTTCGAAATTCTGAAGACAGGTATGGATATTATTTGAGGTGGACTTCACGCCTCTCAGTAATTAGGGAGCCTAACAGTAATAGTTAAAATGTTAACTATTAAACATTAGTTAAATAGCCTTATTTAGCACGTCTAAGCTGTATTCGGATGTACTACACTGCTGACAATGCTGTGCCAGAAAAAGCGCTCTTCTAGCTCAAAAATCACATTTTTTAAAAATTGTGTAAAATCTTACGTGAAACACCCTGTATAATATTTCCGTACTTCTGAGCGGTTTGATTATAATAACGGCAGAGCGATGATATCTGCAATGTCCAGTTTCTTAGTAATAGCTACCATGGTGTTGTGTGCCATCAGAGGTGGCCAAATGACCTAATGTCTGCTTTTCTTCTCTCACTCTCACTTCTAAACTACGGGCCCTTCATCACCCTCACCCTCATTTTGCAAATTCCCTGATGCTCCCTCACCATCAACTTTATTTCTTCAGCCCTCCCTCACACTCGCTCTCGCAATTAGCACTTTTAACATTAGAGTTAGTTTTGCTTATTGAGTTTTGCTTATTGTGTGTGTTTTCTCCGTATTTTAGCGCAGGTCCGTTTTCCGCGTAAACATGTCATGCTACAACCAACTAGCTCAAATGAAAGTGTTGCTAGATTTGGATGCCCGCTAAACAACCCGAGGTGGTCGAAATATATCCGCAGGAGGGAAGATGAGAAGGAAAGGAAGGAAGGTTAACTGGAAGAAGAAACCGGCTTTCTAGCCTGCATTGGAGGAAAGGGGTGAGGGGATATAAAGGTGAAGGAGAAAAGGGAATAACGAGAAAATGAAGTCAGTATGCGAAGCCAGTAAGCGTGCTTCAAAATCACAGCCTATTGTGCAGGCCCGAGGTTCTCAAGAAGCGAAGCAGTGCCTGTTAGGCCTTTACCGCCGGCGATCGCAGCGGTCAGTGGCCGAGAATCTTCATTTCCGTCAGCAACCTTGGATCTAGAAACTCCAGTGCACGGCAGATAGACTGTCTTTTGGCACTGTATGCAGGGCATTCACAATGAATGTGGGCTATAGTCTCGTCGCACCCACATATGGCGCATGCAGAGCCATACCGATTACAAAGAAGTGACGGTCGGTGAAAGCTAAACCAAGCCACAGTCGACACAGCAAAGCTCACGTCGTGGTACACCGGGTGGAAGCCGGAGCTCCCGGTCAGGATCCAGGGATTTTAAACGTGATTTCGAAAAGTGGCCGGAATTCCACGCGGGAAGCATGATCTCCCGCGCAAGTGTGCGAAGCCTGCCCGCTGCGTCTGCTCTTGAAATGGGGACCGACACACAATCACCGACGCTGTGGACAGTTCGCGCGACCTCGTCCACGTGGTGAGTGCCTCAAAGCTCACAGCATCGCTTCGGCAGGTAAAAATCTACTAACTATTGACTGTTAACCTTTAAGCACTTTATGCGCCGAGGAGCTACGCTTGCGCTGGCTTCTTTCTATGAGGCTCGAAGCTGTGCAACCGGGCGCCACTAGCTTATTTTAAGCACGCCCAGTCACAACGTGCCCTCTCCGAGAGGACTCCCAGACAGGCCAAATTTGTTAGATTAGGACGGGCTCAGCGAGAACTGCAGACAGTTGATTACGCTTGTTCTCTTGGGAAAGCGAGGGCACGGAATGTGAAAAGGGCAATCTTCGTGAAAAGGTTCCGCCTGAGCGCTAAAGCCACCTTTTCAAGAACTGGCTGCTTGACGTCCCTCCCGAATTACAAGGTCGCACAAAATCTCCTCGAATTAAAGGTCGGATTTCCGACGATTTCGGGACCGCCAGTAAAGATCGGCTCTCAAGGAATGCTTTCATAACGTGCGGCGACAGGATGTGTCATTGTGACGTAACAAGCAGTTTTAACGACATCCGCGACGCCATTGAAATACTTGATTTGGCTTCGTGTGGCGTCTCCACAGCCCGAATAGAGAATAGTAAACGCAGCTTAAGAAACAATATTTTTAACTTAGCTGCTAGCGGCCGTGTGAAGTGGAAAGAGTAGTGGTAACCAGCCAGAACTGAGGTCTCCTTAAGCTTCCTTCTCAGCCGTCTTTCTCCTGGCAGAATGAAAAGAAGGTGTGCTGGTCCGCATACAAAGGGGCACAGTAGTGGCTGCTTTCGTGAAAGTTTCCAGTTTTCCCATTTGCCCCGACAGACTGTTCCGTAAGCGCACTGAAAGCCTGTGTGAAGACTCCTTCCAAGCGGCGCAGGCTCTTACTTTTTTGTTGTTTTTAGGTTGAGACGTGCTGTGCTTGACGCCTTTGTAGACTGATGAGTCTGCTGCATCTGAGAGCTTAGGGCGACTGCCTCCTTAAGTCATGCGGATGTGATTAGTGCGAAGAAATTAGATGGCCCAGCAACACAAAAACTCGGTGTCGCCCAAAAAGTTACAGCGTTACAAAACACTCGACTGGTCGAAATGATGTGACGTCATCATATGCAGGAACATGAGAAATGTTATTAAGCATTAGTCAGTACTAGGTACTGCAACTGCACTAACTACAAAAGAGTGAAATAGAATTCGAATATAATTGAAATTGAATTGGAATAGATTTTGAATGGAATTACAATAAAATTGGAATGAAATTGCAATTCTTTCGCTTTACTAACAGTAAGCTCCTTAAGTGCCCCCGGTAATTTTTGGTTTCTTTATTACGTCAAGTGTAGCATTCTTGCTTATCATCGTTTGTTATTCGTTGCCATTACACTCACAGTTCAGAAATGTGGAATAGCAATAGCAGATAAGACAAACACAGTAGACATGAACAAGGTCAATGATAAAAAGCAAGTACAAACAGCAAGTTCAACTGAAATCAAAGGGGTAGCGGAAGCTTATAAGTATACCAGACGCGGGCGGCGTTGCTTGCCAATGGGGCCCCGGAATAGGGGCTCCACCTAGTATTGTTAGGGGAAAGGGCCAATAGGGCCTACCCCAATCACCTCTTTGTAAATATTTATTGCACTATAAATGTTTTTCACCACCACCACCCACATGAAGCCTGCAGGAACGTTATCGATAACAACGTATTCCTGTTAGCAGCTAGCATCTTCAGGTAGCATGAGGGAAGACTACAAAATTATTTGGATTTTAATTAGGTCTCATGGAAATGCTTGGCAAACGGAAGAGGAAACTCACTGGCCCGCGCGAGTGCTGTCCAGTCTCCAAGCTTTCCTAATAAACGGAATCCGTTGCGACGGGAGGAGAAACGCAGCCCACTCAAAGCCTTGCAATATGTCACCAATAGATTCGTCTTCCGACTCAACTCATTCACCAGGAAAAAAGGAATGACTATACTATGACAAGCGCAGACTAGAACTTTACACAAAATCACTCAGGCACCACACTAGGTATGGCTCTCCGCTGAGCTAAACCCCGACATGTAAATTTTGCAGTCAGTTACCCTCCTTCTTAGATATATACCAGCTGTTTCAGCGAACACTTTCAAAAATTTTCAAAGATAGGCTTTCTGGGGTAAAAATATGGCCTTTTCGGCACAGTACTGCCAGTGCTGGCAGGCGCCACAAAACCGGTGGATCGTCTTAAGTAGGGAGCTGGTTAGCTAAATTTTAATAATACACTTTTTTAACTAGTAGAGTTAGGCACTTGCAATTAGAGATTTGTAGCCGGTCGTTAGCAATAGCCATATCAGTTTTTAGAATTTCGAAAACGCGATCACCCTGCTCGCTTTGGGTCGGCAAAGTCTGGCTGCATCGTCAGAAAATGCACGCGCTCTCGAAAGCATGAAGGCAAAGCAACCCCTCCAGTGCACGTAACTAGTCAAAAAAGCCCAATTTTGCCGAGCCACAGCACCAAGGGTAATCGCGATTTGGAAATTTGTCTAAAACGCTGATAGCGCTGATACTAACGACTGGCTACAAATCTCTGATTGCAACTAGGCGCATAGCTCTGCTAGCTAAAAAGTTAATTAATAAAAATTAGTTAGCCAGATCACTACTTAAGACGAATCACCGGTTTCCTGGTGTTCGCCAACACTGGTAATACTTTGCCGCAAAAGCCTCCAGACCGGTGTGGCTGACTAGCAACAACTTTGGCAGGCGAGCCGATTCGGTTAAACATACAGATAGCACATTACAACTACACAACGGCTAAAAAAATGAAACAAAGATAGGCGCCTGAAACAAAGGCCTTGCAGATAGGACCCTTCAGATAGGCGCCAGTATTACCATTACACGAACCGTCCGACTCATTTTCCCAACGGGACACACGCTTACCCAGGGAATAACGATCACGTGGGTTCCTGGGCATGCCTCGACCCCCGGTAACCAGCGCTCTCATGCTCTGGCCCCAGAACTATCCCTCCGAGCCAAGGAAAATCGAACACTTGCGCCCACGCAGGAAACCTTGCGGCCTCTGCTGACATCACACTAAATCACCATTCAGTACAAAAAAAGCCGCTTCCCCCCCGCCCCCCTCCTCTTCACCTCTCCGTACACTAGAATCAAAATACATTGTGGTCTGACGACCACTGCAGACAAACTGCTACATCTCACCGTAACTCCTTCATCGATACCACTCTATACCACTTGAGAATATCACTCTACCTTGACCCTCCCACTGTTCTCAACATGTGGGGAGGCCAAGGCCACCCTCATACACTACCTGCGGGAATGCTCCCAACCCATGGCAGTTCCCCCTCCCTCATGGGAGGCCGCTCGGCGAGTTGCTCATCCAACCGGCCAGACATGGCTAGTGAACAGTGCTCTGCGTGAAGCCCAGGCCCATGGACTACTGGAGAAGCAGGAGCCCACCCTTGAGAATCATTTTTTTTGTTAACACGAAGTTGTTACCAGCAACAACAAGAACCATTACAAGTTTTCTTCTTTTCTTCTTGCACTACTAATGTTATTTCTATTAGTATCATAATTGCACTTGATTTGGAGGGTAGAGGGTCTACCACGACATGGCAATAAACCTAGAATTCAGTTACCCCCCGCATCTCTGCAGTACGTTCCTCGTTTTTTTTAATATAGTTTTCACTGAATAGAGAGGGTAACGAAAAGCAAAGTTCAACAAATGTTTACGTCTTTTCACCGGTCCGCAGCATGTGACGTCAAAAAGAATTACTATCAAGTTCGTGACAAATCAACAGTCATTTTAATCGCGAATAATAAATGAAATGCGGTTGCTAATGTTTGCACTCACTGCTGGCCACTCTTGAAACTTTTCCTCATCAAAACTTTCGTCCAGAAGCTCAATCTTCCAAACATCTTGGTAAATTCTTCGGAAGAATACTTGCCGAATTGCTTGGAAAGCTCAGTGCTAAGCATGAAAGTTCTGCCGGGTATGAATATAACGTATTGGGGTGTCGGCGTGTCTAGTCAGGTTCCGCGTCCAAAACATACGGCAGGATTCTCTTACCAAAACTCACGACCCGAAGCCTCAGTGCAGAGGCACCACACCTACGCTTTGATGCACGCGCTCGCCTGTACTCTAGCACTTTTTCGGTACGTTACGAGCTTATTGAAAACGCTTTTCTCGCATACAGCGAGTCAGTAGTAAGTTTTATCGCTCCTGCGTCAGTGCATTAGACTGGAGTCGTCGGCCTTCGGCAAGAACTTGGCAGTTCTCGCCAGAAGGAGATCGCAAATGAAAATTTATCCGGTGAGGATGCGATGCCAGTATTTATGGCCTTCGTAGCTTACCGAGTACCCGCACTCGCTATAAATGAAGTGGTCTGTCTGCCTGGCCATGTCTGGGGTCGCAAAGTGAAATGCATTCCTGAGCCACTTGCCCTGCAAAACTCTCAACGAAACAAACAAGTAAACAAACATACGAATGGCTTTCATTTTTTTTTTCAGCCGGCACAAAGTAAGAAAGCAACGACAGAAGCCGTTTTATTAACGGAAGTTACCACACGATTTCTCAGTTGATCGGAGCATCGAAGTGCTGAGCAAACCATAAGTATGTGCCGGCCAATTCGTCGGAGCCATTATTGAGCCCGAAAGATCCAATAATTCCAGAGGGGGAAGAAAGATGATTTAGCTTCAGATATTACAGTTGCACCAGCACATGAAAGATCTAGAAAAGACGTTCGTTTTCTCTTCTCGTCCACTCCTCTCCTCTAGCACGTCCTCTTGGAACATTTCTTTTTTTAGTCTTCTCTCAAGTATGATCGTGCGCAAACCCCTCATCAAGGCGAGAAAAATCGCATGACCTCAGCAAGCTTCATCTGTGCTTCACAAGCATTTCCTAATATAGCGTTGCTGTATTCATCCGGGTAGCTAATAATATTAATTCTGCGACAATGCGGTGACTGTGGTATCCTTACCGCCACCTAGCCTTCTTGTGTATTCTGCGTTTCGTTTAAGACTTTTCAATATCAAGCGAAGTGGGGTTCTGCTAAACTAGTGATTTGCTGTTTATAATTTATGTTGTTTCGCTTTGGTATACTTTTCGCCGGTCCGAACACCTCGCAGGGATCGAAAAAATAATGCAAATGGCAGCCCGTAAGGAAGAGAGAATTTCGTATTGACTTACCGTTTCAGAATTAGTGGTACTTGAGGGAAAAAAATGGCTCAGAAACTGCCTTACTTCTCGATGGAAACCTCAATCGCACCATGAGGAGAGAGAGGAAGATGGGAGTGAAATAAGGAACAGAGAAAGAGGTGCCATAGTGTACCGTTTCAGATGGGTCATTTAGTGCGTCCAAGCATACTGTTTTTATTTTTCAAGGAAAGGAAATGGTTCAGTGACTGTTTTACTTAACACTGTTCTCCGCACATGGTCCAGAGCAAAGTCTTCTGAAACGGTATCCAGACAATTAGTGCGCCTTGATTGGAGAAATATTTCGCGCTTTTTTTTTTTCAGTTTATTTCGACTACCAATCTGTGCTCCTTCAGTTATTACCGGTTTTATTACTCAAGCAGCTGCGCAGATACACATTCCTGGGCTACTTGGGTATCCAGGTACTTTAGGAAAGCGGTGCACATGCTTAGCACTTTCTTCAGGTACCGCCAAACAAAGATTTCTGCACCTCATGCTTTTGCTATCTGAAAACAACCCATCAAACAAACTATTTTTAAAGGTTTTTAACCATTCGCTAACATGCGTTCTTGGTGTTGTGCGTCTTTTTATAAGCGCAGCTGTAGAGTGCGAAAAAAATTTAGAGATCGCTGCTGCGACCAGCACTGTGAGAATGCGAAAGCCTCACTCGTTGCCTCTCTTTGTCATTTTCTTTTTGTTTTTTAATTAATTTAACTACTGAATTAGCGTAATTATCTAATGATTTAATTAAGGAACGATTTATTTGATCTGATTATTCCTTCTTTCGTCTCAATCAACCATTTTGTTTGGTTTTTAAAATTTGGCACCGCGGTTGCTTTCACGTCCA
This sequence comes from Amblyomma mixtum, assembly GCF_055824585.1. NCBI lineage: Eukaryota > Metazoa > Arthropoda > Arachnida > Ixodida > Ixodidae > Amblyomma > Amblyomma mixtum. Next base: position 10,861,048 of record NC_143013.1, read on the forward strand.
CTATCATCCTATTCAACCATCCACTGGTTTTTGCTAATGATTAATTAACTAAACAATCTTTGTCAATTAAACATTCTTGTTCGATTATTTATCACTCGTCAAATACATTTCAATTCATTTCAAACTTTATTTTCACTCTTTTGCCGCTTTTCTACTATTACGCCCTCCACGGCTGCTTTCACGTCCACTAACTTGATCGACTTCCGCGCTATTTCGACATTTTTTTCGACATTTTGGCTCTAATTAATTAACTAATCATCCTATCGACATATTTTTTTTCTTTTTTTGCGCAGCATCCTCACATTATCCTCTTTCGATAATAACCACTCGTTTGGTGCTACCTCTTCTGAGAACGTCACAACTGCTGCGGACACGTTTTGGGGCACGTTTTGGGGACAAAACCCCGCAGACATGGTCTAGAAATGATTTCGCATCGATAATTTGGCGCAGCAATTGTCTCACATCACGGTGGACACCCGAACCGCGCAGTAAAGGAAAGGAGGAAGGTGGGACGGAATTTTCATTTGAGTTTTTAGAGCTAGTAGTCATATTGAATACGGTTCTATTGAAATATTACCACGCTTAGTGTTCGCAATATGGTAGAAATGTCCATTTGACAACAACAAAAAAAGAAAATGTCCACCGAAAACAATGCAGTTGACTTTGTACACTGAAGCGTGACAACACGCGGTTGGCTCGTTAAACAGTTGACTGCAGGAACTACTAGAAAATGCACGAAATGATAGCTGCACGAAATACATATTGATAATCTTTTGCTTTACTGCTGTCTTGTTGTGGGAAGAAACGTCCTCTGTGATGTTCACACCAGTATTTTGTGTAATGTTTATTAGGCTGGAAATTAAAAAAAAATCGTTTCATTTACGGTTACCAAGTCGTAACGCTGTTCAAGTAACATATGATTGAAAGCTGTTTGCATATTGCAAACATTGTTGACTTGTTAGAAAATCTCACTTTGCAGGACATATTCATACTCTTGCGCACGCTATAATTACGACAAGCACATTAAAACCCTGCCTTGTACATGCACTTAATAAGCAACAGAGAACTACAAGACCCTCATATTTATGCAGAAATTACTTATCCAAAGTACTAAGTGAAACAATATTTTTTTTTTCACATTTTCAACGAGAATTGTGCTTAGTTTAGCCATTTTTCTGATTCTCTAGGCGCAATCTCACAACTGAAAACTTGCGGCGATTGATATTTGTGGAATGCAGGGCTCGTCAATATGATGAACAAACTCGGACTTCTAGTCTGTGTACCTAATAACGTTAGATGCACAGATGTTGCTAGATACCCTAAAGCAAGCTAGGTTGCTCCCATTATGTGTATACTATCTATTCGTTTCATCGCCTGTGCTTCTGTAGTACCTAAAAAAGAGAGCTTTCTAAGGGTCTCTCTGAGACTACGTTGATCTTATGTTTGTCACGGCCCAAATATAGAGCGAGAAATTCTCCCTATAATGCCCAAGAATGGAGTATAGGTTGACGTCATGCCATTGTAAAGAAATATTGATCACCACAATCGTTGAAACGAATGGAGGTGAAGGCGAAAAGTAAGGTCTATAAAAAATACACTAACTAAAAATATTTTTGTACAATTATAAATCTCACGTTTTCGATCTCGGTCAGTGCGCCTCAACAGAAAGTGCCACAAACTTTTTGGTCGAGCATGCTCCACACTGGATATGTTCCTTTTTTCTTTCTCGGGTTAATCTCTTTTGCTTACTGTTGTCGTGAGCATTGGGTCAAACAAGCGTGAAAATAAACTAAATGAAGCAATGAAAGCAAGCACGCAGATATGCTCTGAAGCACGGTACACAGAGAGACACACATATACACATACACCTCTTGGTTCTTATGGAGTGAAACTCTTCTCGGAGTAATGGCCATTCCTCGTGACGTAGCGTTCGCCGGCGGCGCCTCTGAAGTCTGTCTCCGGGGAAATACGCGCCTCTGCGTCGAATCCTGGGCGCGTCTCAAACGGTGAGCGAACGGCACGGAGAAAATTGGGGCCGTAGAGGAAAATTGAAAGAGACGCAACGCCCAAACAGGAAATGGACAAGAAAAAGAAACGTGTTTGTTTTTTTTTTCCCTCCCCTCTCTCTTTCTGTCTCCCTTCGACCCTATATGTCCCAAAAGTTCCCCCCCTTCGCACGCCTCACCACCATGGCCTCTTTTCGAGCCTACACAGCACGCTTCTTCGTGTTCCACACAATGACGTACCTTGTCTCAATGATTGCTTGCTCGTACACTCTGCCAACGCGAGAAGAACAGCGACCTTGTCTCTCAGTCACTCACGGCCCGTAAAGCTCTTGTGTTGCTCCTAGGTCGTTGTCTGAACCGAACGAAAAATAGATGCGCCCAGCCTAAAGCTACCAGAGAAGACATGATTTGTTTCAGTATCAGTCGGGCCCCAATCGGACCGGCACGCGGATGAGCCGCGTGGGATCCGAAGTTTCGAGATCACCGTGAGTGGGAGGATAGTCAAGAAGTAAAAGTGCAGCAGTGAAAGAAACTGCTTTGCGTAGGCGCGATGCGTGCGAAACGGATGAAATACATTAGAACGAGTGCGCAATGCAGCTTATGCCCCCTACAGGGGCAATACGCGATGAAACTTCCAAACCGGGATTGTACAGGCGGTGTATATGCGGTATGCGCATAATCGTTTCTCGTTGGTCGCTTTTCTGGCCGCAAACAAAGTCCTTCCGACCGCCCCCGCCGAGTTTCCTTCTTTTTCTTTCGACATCTTACCGGACTCCCCTGCGGAAGCTCTGCTCATATTTTTGATCTTTTCGTGCCAGTATGTTGGTCGACCAGTACTAAATAGAACCGCTGTAAGGCATGGACTGGCCCCCCCAAATAAATAACGGCACTGACACGTGATATCGTAGGCTCCTGCTTTGTGCACCCGCTTCATGAAAAAAAACTAAATGCTGAACTCAACTTTGCTCAGATTTGTGGACTTGATTTCGAACTGAAGTGCTTTCGATTATTGCAATTCATTGAGAATATATAAAAGCATAAAACCTCTATATATCCCAAAAGGAAAGCTGCAGATGACCTACATTGGAACCCCCCCATGAAAAAAAAAAAGGACCGCAGTGCACGAAGGGCTTGTAGAACTCAATAACATAGGGGAAAACGCGTAGGAGAAGCACCATCATGGCCCTTTTCCGTGATGGTCGATGAAAGACAATCTCAGCGCTCGACGCATGTATAATTGCGCGCAGATTTCTGCTCTTAATGCGCGCAGTTTCACCGCTTGTTTCAATTTTTTTTCCCTCTCATGATTATGAAGGAATTTTCGGACTCCTCTTCCCTGTCATTTTGAGTAGTGCAGAGGAAAAGTAAACTCATCCGAATTTGTGCCGTTTTTAGGCGCGTCTTGCCCATCAAAATATCTACTTTCGAACATTTCCGCTTCATCAACTGTAATATTTTTAATCGCTGGAACAACTCTACTGTCATCTTGAAGCCAGCTATTATTCCTTGGAAGCGTAGGAAATAATATGTTAATAACATTTTGTTCTTTGCAGCAGCTGCTGGGAACGCATGAGTGGTATTTCCAGCTCCAGGATTTGGATAGACGGGCTTGTAGGTATCGTTAAGCGAAGACTAGGTGCGCAGCACTGTTCCTCCTGCAAATGAAAATTAATACTTGGTTTCGAAGAAACGAAAGGGCGCAGCAGACGGTAGAGGCGTTTCCCGTTCACAATCCGAGGTTTGCATTAAGGCTTTAGAAAGATCACGGAAGCGGCACGGACACTACTCTGTTCACAAGTGTTTTTTTTTTTTTTTTTGAGTAAAGAAACTCGCCTCTGTTCGGGCTTGAACAGCAGGTGAGAATTGAGGGGAAGCAGCACTTGCGAGGCGGTAGATTCCAGATTTCTGCGGCCAACTCGGGAGCACCTTTTTGAGGCCGCTGTTTCGCTCTCGAAACTTCGATTACACCGTGAGAAAGTTCTGGGACGAAATAAGCACATATAGCAGTAACGAGTTTAACTGTAATGCTCACTTTACGAGAGTACCAGCCCCGGTGGCTCAGTGGCTCGTGATGATTACGATGATGATGATGATGATGCCTTTTCATAGCGCAGTGGCATCTGCGGCCAAAGAGCGCCATGGCACAAGGTGCTTTTCCTCTACTCAAGGTGCTGTCAAAGTCCCATTTCCCAAGAATATACCCCCAAAGAAGCCGAGCAACAGGTGATGGGAAAGCTTATACCCACTGTATAGCCGGCGGGTACCCAGCGGCACTGGGGATCGAACCCTGCACCTTCCGTTTGCGAGACGGATGCTCAGGCCACTAAGCGACCGCTGTGGTCTGCAGCCGCATTTCAATGGAGGCGGAATATTACAGATAACGCTTTAGTGGTAAGTAAAATAACTCATCACTGATGAAGGCGCCGTAACTGTTCCACTATCGGCGGACACCTGAAGAAAGTTGGTTTCGAGATAATCAAAAGCGCAGAAGCTGCCTAACTTCTCGGTCGACACCAGAACCACGCCCTGGGAAACGAAACGAAAAACAAAAGTATTGCACAGGCAATCATACGATGTGATGCGACAAATCTAGGTTAGCAGTATTGGTTGTTCATTTTGCTTCTACAAGGGTTGCCTTCCCGAATTGCGTTTTAGAAATGTATTTCGCAGTCACTTCTTCGTTTTTTTTTTATGCATAGGCTTCTCGTGGATTGTGGCTTCCGGAGGGTGAAAGTGAGTGAATAGAGGATGCATGGGGCCTTCTGTGCGGTGCAGGTGGGTGTACGGCGCGAATGCAGCTTCTGGAGGGTGAACGTGGGTTGTCGTGGTGGTGGGTTGCGAATTCTGTAGGGTGATGATTGATGGAGGGAAAGGATGGGTGGGAGTAGGTAGAGGTCTCCAGGAGGGTGGTGGCGGCATCACACAACAGACGGACAGATTTTGCCAAAGTGCGGGTTGTAATGCTAACGCATTAAAAGCTTTAAAAGGGAGTTAAAGAAGGATGATAGAGAAATGCACCCTTGTGGAGGGCACCGGAATAATTCTAACCACCTGGAGTTCTTCAACGTGCCCTGACAACACACAGCATACGTGCGTGTTTTGTGGTTTGCCCCCCCCCCCCACACACACACACACACGTCGTTAGAGCCCCGGAGCAACGGTGCTTCCTCTATGCGGTACCGGTAGGTGCCTGAACGCACAGTTTAGTTGGAAATGATCGTACAGGTATTCAAGATGGCGAAGAAGTCAGTGCGGAAGTGTAGATTTCAGGTGCGGGCCAACGGAATGAAGAATTCAAAATGCTGAGATGGCAAACTTTAGAGCCGATCCCTTTGTTCATAAGTGAATATTCTTGCGATTAGGCACACGTGGTATATTTTAAAGCCTTTCTGAAGCTCCGAACCTTTGCAGGCATCTTTGCGTTTCTTTCTTTGTAAAAAGTCTGTGTCATTGAATCCGTTGGAATAGGATTCAGTGACGTGCGACACTGGCCAGGTGATGTAGGCATCCAACGACACAGGAAACTGGCTGGTGATTATTCTTCCTAAACATGCTTGACAGGCTTTGTAGCGCTGCTTTAAAGAGGTCCTTGTTAATTCAGTAAGTCACCGCTAGGGCCTGCACGATAAGCAGGATGGTCATCTTAAGAGAGCATCCAAATATTTAAACACAGTCGGGCCGGCAAGACGACAGCTGGGAGCTTTCGAAGAAACTATTTATTGGGCGAAATCTCGCACCTGAAAAGAAACAACTGTGCGGCGGAGATATAGCAAGTGTACTCGGCTGTCGGCGAAGATCAGAAAGCCGGTAGCTATAGCCCGCGTTCAATTTCAGGAGAGCGGGAAAATTTCGAGTTAAGAAGCATCAAACGTAGATAGCCATCTCCAGCCTGGTGGAAACAGACACGGACGGCTCCAATTATGACTGGGAAGTCTGGCTGTGTCTCGCGTGACAAAGTGACAAATCCTTGAACCGCTGATGATTAATAAATAACGTAATCACTGATCGAAGGAAATAAAAAAAGTTAGGAGAATTTACGCGCCTCTTAATTAAAGTAAATATATTTTTCTACTTTATACATTGGAATGTCCTGCAGGGCTAAAAAGTCTGATGGGGGTTTTATTAGGTCCAGGAGGTGGTTTACAAACGAGCTACGACCAATATATATACAGAATTCAAAATATATAAAAGAAGGCTTATCCGATTCATTGCAGAGACTGCCCTTCAAAAACCTGTGCGCCTGAAGTCAGCAGATGCAAAGTACTTGCGAAACATAAAGAGCAGATCGTCAGCGAAATCATCGAGGCAGCTTGGTTAGCGAGTCGGCGCGACTACTGCACGAGTACGTCGTCCATGGCGTTAACAAAGAAGGAATTTGACACGATAAACTTCGATTCACCTCTGCGATTTCAAAACGTCTTTTGTCACATCAGAGTGCATGAGCGAGATGGGTGTGGCACATGTGGTTGTGCAGATGGTATAAGCAGCCGTGTTTCTTCGAAATAAACTGAGTTGTAATTCAGCGCCTGTCTTCTGTCCTGTACTGTTGTTCTGCGCTGTTCCATCGAAAAAGCGTTTGTGTAAAAAGCGTACAAGGGCAGACTTGTCTTACCAGTTTCGCAGAGTTCTGCGGCGAGTGTGCTACCAGCTCCGTCGGTTCGGCGAGCAAAATATCAACCCTGGTGCCCAGCTGCATTTTATGCTACCCGCCCCATCATTTTGTAACGATTCATTGAAGACCCTTGCCTATATAACATTGGTAAGGCTTCACACCAGACTTGGATAACAGAGTCAGTCATACACATGGCTTTCTGATTACCAACCCTTATGTTATCATTGGTATCTGCCAATCGTAGAGAATTCATTGGGAAATTATTTTCGAAAAAAAAATGCACCGGGCATCAGTACATTTCAAGCCCACCCTATTCACGGAATCGTATAATTTGACGCGGCTGAGCCGGTTCCCATTACCGCTATGTGCCTGTCATGGCGCAGGTTAAGCTTTAGGTCTAGTCTCTTATCAGCGGTGCTGCCGCTTGTAGTGAGAAAACTTGCCACCAAGACTGAAAAAGTCGTATGTACAGGCACTCCAAAAGCTGCAATCGGCACTCCAGCGGCGGGCAAATAGCGTCGCGACATGTAGTAGTATTAGCCGCTGCCAGTACTATACAGCCGGTGAACCTGTTCTCCACTATTGATGATCGCCCGGACAAGGTTGTGCAGAGTCTGTCCTAAGCACTCCTGACGCTTTATGCAAAGGAGTATGCGTGCGCTTTGTATTTTGTTAACGATGCGATAGCTCATGCTGATTGATACCTCGCGTGCGCTGCCTGGTTCGTGCTTCGCTTGGCCTCCATTTCGTCTCGGCCCCAATGCATGTTAATGAAGGTAGCACTGCTTCGCTCTTCAGTGGTAGTAGCACTTTGCAGTAGGTTGTGGGATCGAATCCAAGCCACGGCAGCGGCATTTCAAAAGGCGAAATACAAGAGATGTTCAAAAGAACTGTTGCCGAAGAGCAAAGGCGCCTGTTTGATGTGTGATTACAATGCACTGTAAAGAATTTAAGGGGGTTGAAATTAATCCGAAGCCTTCCGCTACTTCATCCCTTTATTCTTGAATGTTTTACATTTGTCATAGATGCTACGTATGCAGCAGATACACTCTATAAAAATAGTTTTGTAGTTAGTCCTCTAATGGACTTTATCCGGGAGTTTCAATCGTATACAAGTTGGGTAACTCCCCAAGGAGTCAATGCATCAGAACTCCGTACTCTGAATGGCTCAGTACCTACTTGGAGGTCATTTGACTGTCCCGTCACCTGGGGCTTCTAGGTGAATTGATCAAGGTTGCTCATACTGTTAAACATCATAATCATCATCAACAACAGCTGTACCCCAACTGCCACAACGATCATCCATGTCTGGAGTACTGCGTACACGTCTGGAGCACGGCCTCTCCCAATCAGTAAGTTGCCGCGGTGGCTCTGCGGTTTAATTCCCATTCACGTGAGGTGAGTGACGTCATCAGAGCGGATAATGCCCAGTGGTTGGAGAGGAGTGACGTCGCCGGTTGTGACGTCATCAGACTGGGAGTGATGTTCCTTCCGGCTAAGGAATCAACAGCTTCTAATGCTATCGCACTGCCGACGCATAGGCTAATTTGGTGTCTCTGTATATTTTTTCTTTTTTCCTCGTTGCCTAATAACCTCGCACCTATCCCTGCACTGACAACCCGTGTGATCCTATACTCGGGGAAACATCTATATGAAGGTGCAGTATATTTAAATAAAATAATTAATTACATGACGGACTCTTCACGCAGTCCTACCAGCTTTCACGCAAGAAACACTCGTAACAAATTTTGTGCTCTTGCACGCAAAAGCGAGAAAGATGAATATCTGGGCTTGAAGTCTGTGGAAGGAAAATAGTAAGCGCACTGAGCGCCGAGGTGGAGTTTGCAAAATGATTCCTACAAATGGTCAGCCAGCACGGAGGGCTTGCGTGGTAATAAACTCTCTATTGGCGTTAGTAAATAGGCGTTTCGCGAGCTTCTATGTGCTCGTCTGAGCGAGTGTTGTGGGCTTGAAGCGCCGTTAATCAAGGCGCCGGGAATTTTACATCGCCAGCTCACAGCAGGAGCATCTATCACTGAATCCGCGCCAAACGAACGAGGCAGCCCCACAATGGTTTCGGCGGCGAGGCTGTTAATTACAAATGGGCGCTCAAGGGTGAGCAGCCCGCACTGTGCGGCAGTGTTAATACGGCTTGGCCGGGCCTTAAAGTGACCCTGTCCAAAAGCGAGTGATCGCAATTAAAGCCGCGACCTATTTACGGGAATTTCAGGTAAGGCCAGAGCCTCTCCTCGTGCGAACATGCGAACGAGGTTTATGAAAATAAAAATGTTGTGAATACAGGCACGAAACGCTGCGTGCGACTGCTGCAGAAATGCATCACACCGACTGCTCACTAAAGTGTTTGGATACGGGAGAAACTACCTTCGTCTACTGGTTCTCCCTTTTCGTTGTTCAGTTGTTCCTGTTATGATTGCCTGTATAGCACGGGTGCCCAGTCATAGAGCGCTGCAGGGCGTCGACCTAAATCGAAAGCCCGGTGCCGGCCCTGCCTAGGCGGGCCTAGGCGGGCTCCTGACTAGAAGTTGAGATTCCAGGCCGGGCTTCGGCTCGTATACATAGAAGGGATTTCGTCGAACTTTATGATTAAATATGGCCGGCTCAAGTACATACACTTGGGACGTTCTGGCAGATACAGTACAGTGACAAAGATGATACAGTTCATATAATGAGGGTCGGGGAACAAAAGGCAGTCAAAGTTTATTTATATTTTTACTTTGGTGTCTCCTATGCCTGCGTTGTTTTCAGCCCGAACAAAATCACAAGTAAAACTGGGTTTGTGTTGCCTTTGGAGAAGCTTTACCTCAGAGAAAAGAACCTTTCACGTTTGTTTTATCTCTCTCTCTCTCTCTCACACACACACACACACACACACACACACACACACACACACACACACACACACACACACACACACACACACACACACACACACACACACACACACACACACACACACACACACTTGAAAATGAGGTAACTTTTAATGAAATTGTGACTTCTACAGTAACGTTGTCTACTCTGTGACCGAAATTGTTTTCTGGCTCTGTTTGGTGTAGGATAGCCTGTGTTGCTTATGCACCGCAAAGCCCGACACGCCTCAGTTAAGAACTGACTGACTATCCTTTCCCCAGAGTAAAAGGATAAACCTTAGAGCTTGATTTCCTTTTCCAGTTACAGCTCTTAAATTCAACCGACACATCACACAATCAGGTAAGCGTGCAACAAGCACTTGGCGCCTTAAGCAGACTGTGAAGAATAGCTGGTGTCCTCGATTTCAATGGCCGATCCTAACGATAGAAACGTAACATATGGCTCAACTGAATTGGTCGCTTGTTAACAGAACGATGTCAGAAGCTTGCATTGTGGCCAACGCTTGCATAAATTAGTTTATGAGCAAATATTTCAGCGGTATGCGAATAGAAGTAAGTATAACACTTCATTTCATATGAGAGAAGCCAACAGCCACAGAAACCAAGGGGCACAGGGGATTTTTAATTAATTTACACCCTGACCGTTCGATGACGTTCTACGTCACATCAGCGGTAACTCAGGACGTGCTACGTCCGCCGCTTAAGAACGTGGGTGGCGCTGGTGAACACTCCCAAGGTTAGGTTATTTGTAAACATAAATACCTCCGAAAGCAGAACATTTGACAGCCGTCGCCGTAGCTTCCACAGGCAGCTTCCACACACCTAGCGGCAGAAACCGCTCTCCACAAATGTTGAGTCCTTTACTTGTCCACGTCATTTCGTCCAGCCACTTACGAATGCACCGTAATGTACCTTGCATTAAGTGCAGTGGACTTCATCTTTTGTTCGTCTGTTTCGGTCTGATGACCCGCAGCCGAGAAGATCCTTGAGATGTCCGGTACCTTTCGCGTTAAATGCTTATTCGCAGTTTAAACTGGGTGTCTTGCACTGGCATTTTTCTTGGTATGCAGTTCTAAAAACCCATTTTCGAACTTCTTGTTATATTTCCGGCGTCCCCCTCCTTTTTGGCGCGTTTCTTGTCTCCGGTGTTGAGCACTTATAATCTAACTTGTATTGTAGCTTTTTTTTTTCTCTCTTTCCAAGCGATATTTTCTTCTCTACCATTCGTTAATTCACTGAAGTGTGGTATATTTCAGCTGTCTGTCTTTATTTCTTTTCATATGTTCTGCTCGATAATATTCCACAGTTGTTTCAGGGGAAAATAAAATTATTTCAGTGTTTTTTCTCGCACACTTTCCTAGTCAACAGATATCTTCACGAGATGAAAGAAATATCTGAGAATGCTTGCTAGTTCGTCGCATATTTCTGCCTCATTACCAATGCATTATTAATTTCAAAAGAAAGAAAAAATTTAGCATATTTCGCTAGCGGGACCATATCCGACAATCTTTTTTTTACTGCGATGGTTAGTTAGCTCGCTGCTTCAAAGATTTCTTTCCTCGTGCTTGCCTCCCGTCAAACTGATTAGAATTTCGGCTATGAAGGCTAGTTTTTTTGGTTTGTGTTACATTCGTACATACTTATTTCTCAAGAATCAGCAAACATCTACAATACTCTTTTAAGGAAAGGCAGTGTTTTATAAAGGTAATCAGATAGAAAGGCTGACATTTTTATCGTATTACAGAAAAAGGAGACCAATCAGTCAGCTTAATAAAGTTTCGAGGGATTTCGCGCATTACTGACTACAAAGAAAGGTACTGTGATGGCATGCAGACTGCTTTTTGTTCCAGGCTCTGCAGGCGTTCCCGCCTGTACACAAAAGATTCGCTCAGCGTATCAACCACAACTTCAGGGATTAGGTGCATTCCAGTGCCTACTCAAGTAGGTAAATTAAATGGCGCAATATTGGAAATGGATGGTTTCACTCTGGTTCTTTGTAGGGTCGGCATTGTTGGGCCGATTTCCTGTGCTGCTGGGGTAAGTGTTTTAAAACTGTTTCAAGACAGTTTTAACTGGTATGAGAAAGCGTAAAGATAACTGTCAAGCTTACCTGACTTTTTACCTCGTGTTGTTAAGTATCAGTGTTTGATTCGGTTTGTTGAAATTAGTACATTTGTAAAGTTTGGAGAAATGACAGTAACAAGCCTAGTTAGAACCTTTGAAAAAGTATTGCGGACTAGAAATTTTTGCAATCTGGTAGTGCATCGCAAGCTTATTGAACCGCACTTCGCACAACCTGAACAGGTAATGGCGGAAATGAACCTAATATTGAGATGATTAGTAGGTCCGTTTTTTATTGCCAGCTTACATAAACTCATGCGCGTCCCAGAATGACCGGCTAGGACAAACCGTCTGCTAACCGCATTCTCGTTTGATAACGTCAGCTGGAGACTAATGATGTACATACCCTAGATTTGAGTCAAGCTGCGTGCTTGGTATTACGACGATACATAACTGAGGCAGGCTAGAGATTTGTGGGGTCCGAAATCGAGGGTTTCTCGAAAGGCCGGGTGGTATGGAATACTAATGATGGAGAAATATCAAACGCCGGGCACCCGCTAGTTACTAAACATTAAAAGTTTCCCGGCCCCACTACGGAAGCATTGTTCACAATCGACATTCAGTGTAACTAGCATTTTGATTTGATGTTCAAACGCCTTTTAACTTTTAATTATTAGCGAGTGCTAGATGTTTAATGCATTCGACGTGTTCTATGGCGCTTGTCCTCTTTTACTGGAAAATGTCCATTGATCGCCATGTAATCAAAAAGCCACTCGAATTCAGGTGCAACACTTCCCATCCATGACGATCATTGAAGGCTTGATTTCTACTTGTAGTAACTTTTTCTCACCCGTCGGAGTCATCTAAAAAAAAAGAAAAAATTCCTTTTTTTTCCCCCATTTGTAGAAGATGAGGTTCCAATATATGCAGTTAGTGCGCAGTTTTTTAACGACATCACTTTCCCGGATATCGGCCCTCAGCTTGACGTAAATGTTTCTAGGCTAGAAAATTTGCGACCGCTCAAAATTAAGGGAGAATCGCGTCGCCGGAGCGTTGCTGTTGCATTTTGTTTTTAATATAGTCGGACGACTTCCATGCCACGTCTTTTATTTCTTCAGCTACCGCAGCGAAGTACTTTGCAGCCACTCAACGCCGACTTATTCGACTCTCCGACGCGCGTCAAGTTTTCGCATCCTCCCCCCCCCCCCCCCCTCCGCCCTTTTTTTATTCACGAAATTGAAGTCAGTAAATGCAACTTATCGTCGAGCGTGAAATATGCTCCGTGACGACTGCCTCGACCAAACACAGCCGCACAACTCCGCCACTCGCATCCTGGACTGTTGCTTTTTGTCCCCAATATCCTCACCACCCAACTGCCCTTCCCCGCCTAGGGATGGCACCGTAACATGGGGAGAAAGTGGCGGAGAACAAGCAGCTGCCTCACAGTGAAGGAAGGGAGATGGCGGAGGCGCCGGGAAAGGGCGAAGACAACAGGGATAGAACGAAGGAGCGGGCACAGCATCGGCGGGACGTGAGGAAGAAGAGAGGTACGAAGGGACGACGAGAAGGGAAGCAGCAGAGGCATGGAGGAGAGGGGGGCGCACGCGGAGCGACCTGGGCGCATGCGCGGAGCGCTCCTTCCTACGCAGCCAATAAAAAGCGAGCTTTATTAGAGAGGGCAGCCCCGGTGAGCGGGATTCGGACTGCGGCTGCAGCGGCCACACTCGGGTGCGAAAAATCTCTTGCCTCCCGCTTTTTGAGCGCGGCGTGGTGATCTGCTCCGCATCGGGCCGGGACATTCGCGCGCGGCGCCGGCGGGACCCCCTCCACCTCGTCGAACCTGTGCGCAGCAAGTTCTCTGTCGGCGAGTTTACTTTCCAATTGTCCCGCCACTCGTCTTGGTTCGCCGGAGCGCGCCAAACCACGAACTTTTGAGAAACCGCTTCTGGACACTGGTTGTCGACTTCGTCGACGGGCGATCTCCCTGTTGCTGCCCCCTTCTCTTCTGGAACGCACCCTTCCTCCTTCTGCGGAGGTCCCAGCCCGGCTTCCTCGCACCGGCTTCCCTGCGCTGACTTGTGGGCGCCGGGAAGAAAGTTTTCCGCCAGCGCTAACTCTTCTCCAGGTGAGTGACTCTGGCCTGAGCAACCCTTGTGGTGGCGATTGTTGGGTTTCTGCGCTTGCCTACCTTCTTAGATGTCTGCCTTTTCATGTTCGGCACGTTCGGAGCATCGTTTTTGCCGGGTTTGTTACATGATAGCGTTTGATTTCCCTTGACCTCTTTTTTTTCTCCGACGGTAGTGGGAGCAGAAAAAGATATTAGTGGACGAAAAACAAAGAGTGAGGGGAATAGGACTTTGCTACAACGGTAAGGCCGAGATTTGCTGAGGCACTACTTGAAAAGTTCCTCTAGTCCTCCGTGGTTTGGTCAACGTTGTACAAATTATACCAGGTTTGTTTTTAGAGAAAGAAAAGCGACGATAAGAGAACAGTAAGCCGATGGGACTTGTAATTTTGATGAATTGGTAAGGACGCAACTGGAAAAGGAATGGCTCGTACATCGGTGAGCTACAGAGAGTGCAAATTTTTCAATCATACGTGAATGACTGTGTTTAATCTGATTAAAGTCAAGTACTCAATGGGTTCTCTTTTTCGACTTTGTGTTTTGGTAGAGAGTGGCCTAAGGTGTTTTGAGGGCTTGTGTATCACTATTTCTGCCCTTTTCTAGAGCATCTGGTACGCGGCATTACCGCGAGCTGGGTCATTTCTTAAATGCACCAAGCTTTATTGCGGACTTGAACATCTCGTTAAGTTTAGTCAGTGACGAAGTTAATGCTTCTCCACCACTTCATCTTGTCGTCGCTGGTGTGTGAGGTTGTAATCCGCGTCTACCATGCTGTGGCGTTAGTGTGGTATCCCAAGAATTATTCATTTATTCAATACTATTACTTAGGGAAAATCAACAAGCGTAGCGTATACGTAAATTCCCAGAGTTTTCATTTGCACATTTACTCTCATTTAATGGATAGAAATAAAAACGACACATTCTGAACCAATAGAAAAAAAATGTTGCAGTCAAGTAGGTGGTTCTGGTGGAAAACTTACTCGCTGAAATCACTTTATAAAATAACTAAGCAATTAGAAAACCGCCGAAGTTACTGGAAGCGAAAATTCAGCATGTCGTTTATTGGGACTTGCTAATCCCGTTTAGGACAACGTGTGATTGATTATAGAGTGTGGTACTACCCGAAAAAGCGAAGGACACTTTGCAGTTCGATATCTAGTCTTCTGAGGCGATAGCACTTTCGCATATTTCCCAGTCACCGCATCACGAATATATTAGGATATCTCTGAAAAACAAATGTCACCTTATTGTAATAGACGAATAAGTAAGCGCATTGGTATCAGAAAACAAATAAACGGCGGGAAAATCAAGCATTTCTAGCCAAGAATTACTTCAAGTGGAAAATGAGAGCTTAGTTGTGGTTAGTGTAGAACCACGGCCCACCAGAAATCACAACCAGACTTCAAAGCTTGTTCGTCATCATCGAGCGAGGAGAAAATATTCAAACGCCCGTTATAGATTATAAAAAAGAAAAATTGAAAGACAAGTTTTACAGCCAGCGGAACGCTCCACTGATATCGATATATAGCTTTCAATAGTGCGCGGTCTTCCTTACGCCGGTCTGAAACTTGACTACATCATTCCAGTGCAGTCGACCACAATTCATTGGGAACTTGCTTTGATAGAAGTGATGCAAATACAAGTTGAAAATCTTCATGCTTAATTTTATTTTATTTCTCCTGATGCACAGGGAGAAAGAAAACAGTTCGTTATCCTTTGTAACAGGCTTACTAGCGAGCTACATGTCCCTAGTTTTCCCGACTTCCTTTTTTATTATTATTATTAAGTCAGTTCGAACGGAGCTCGCTCGGGGCTTCCACCGGAATGTGAGCAAACAGTCACTAACGAGTCGGGAATGTTTCTCTCTGCCACGCGGCAAAGAAGTACAAAGACGAAAACGCTCTGAGACCAGAAAACATTTCTCACGGCCCAGCACAGCGCCCAGTTCTGTGCTGTATAATACAGCAGAAATCTGGCAGAAATTGGAAGCACTAAAATGAGCGAAGGCCTTCCGATCACTCGCCTAACACAGCGACGTGCTCAGAATAGAGGAGCTGAGGACAGACAAGTCAGGTCCCCGGCACCACATCGCTTAACTTGCGGAGAAGACGCTCGCAGCGTGCGGCTTCAGCCGGGTCCGCATTGGCATTTCTTGGCCCCGCCGTGACCGTGGGAAAGAAAATGGCAAGAACCGCAAGACGGCACGCTAAGCGGGGCAGACCGAGCCGAAGCCGTTCCTCGCTTGAGGCAAGTAGCTTATGTTGTGAACGAAACCAGCTCTATGCGAGTTGTTGTTGAGCTTTTTGATCGACGCCACACAGAGTGAGGGAGTATTGCTTGAAACTGATGCTTTCTTTATTTATGAATAGTTTTCAACTCCTGCACTTTCACATTCGCTTCACATAAGTTCCAAAACTCTACTACTGCACTGTTAGTGAAGCCGGACCCAGTTAAAAAAACACCCACAATGAAACGCGCAAATGACCGAAGATGTGAAAAGCTGACGCAAGAAGCGCTAAAGTTCCAACTCTTACTCTTCTGGCCGATGATCTAGAATGAATTTGTCAATTCTTCAAAGCTCTAAGCGCCGAAAAAAAAGTTTACGGACGTTCAGTCATCTATTTCGTGCGCTAAATATTGTTTGGAATTCTGGTAATAAAATGCCCTTGCTCCATAGACGCGTCGCTTTACAGGCCTCAATACAGTTTGTTTTGTTTTGTTTTGTTAAGAATCTCATCTTTACGCGGTCTTTCTAAGGCGAAAAACTGTATACTACTTCAGCGCCGATAGAATCAGCTTAAACTTCTTTTTTTTTATCTGTGTTTCTCGCGCTGTAGATCCACGTGCTCGACGCCTACAGAGCCGCGCTGCCTACAATCGACTCTATGTCATTGAAAACGACGGCTTGTTACCGTCGTTTAATCCTACTCCTTCATGCAACAACAGGCCCGATAATACGAGGGGACTGCGGAAGATCTCTATTCCCTAACGCGCATTGACCGATCAGAGTCACTGGAAACGCACAGGGTACGGTCGCCAGCTCTTATCACGCCAATTCCGCCTGCGTGGGTTAGTCGGTTAGTGTCGTGTAAATGTGCGCGGGCGGCTGACAAAGGCTCGGTAAACGCACCGGAGAACGGTCCGCACGTTGATGGACAGAAAAAGGGTAGCGTCACTTGTACCACGTGCGCTCTACTTTACAAATGAAATGCGATAACACACGCTCGTGGTCTGCGGCACAGTCAATGTCGGTGTGGAAAACACGTGGTTCGGGAGACGTCAGAAACCTGTGAGCGCCACGGATGTCGTCACGCTTTTACTATAAATCCACTCGTGAACGAAAATTTCTCCTCCACGTGGCGACAAATACGAGTGAAACCACACAACCGCGTTATCTCGATTCATTCATTGGCTGTTGAATAGGCGTGGTTATTTAAACTCTGCTCTATCACAACCAACGACAGAATACGCCCACTGAAGGAAGCAGATTTAGCAAGGTTTGCAGCGCCATTTTTACGAACATTACCAAGTTCTTTATAGCGCTGCTGTGTAGATATCTTCACTAGAAGAGTTATTTTTCAGGTCGGTACGGAATGCCAGTAATGAACTGGGGAAACATTTGCTCGCCTTCGCTAAATCACAGCCTTTTTTTTTATTTACTCCTAGTTTCATTCAAACTTCTCGCTGGCACCTGCAGGACTATATAGTTGTGCGCGAACGGGTGCTTTCCTATGCCGAATTCATTGTTTAGAAGGTATCTATGTCGAGCGATGACCAGCGGATATCCTTTGTCATTTTCTCAGGGGGAAAATGACATGCAATGGTCCCTGGGAGTCATGCGCGTCGCTATGTGATGATTCCGAGCGACGCGCTTCAATACGCCCAAGACCCTCGTGCTTGTCGGAAGTGCCCCTGTAAGACCGTATAGGCCATACTGATTCCTGTTTTAGACGCGGCAATTCATCTGATTCAAGTCTTGCAAAAAATTTCAAGTTTTTGGGTTTACTGTTTCAACTGTGCCGCCATCGTGGAGGGCTTTGGACTAATTTAATTCATCCGGGGTCCTTTAACCTGCGCTGACGTCACACAGACATCACCTCCATCAAAACTGGACCGCCGGAGTGAGTAGCCGAGCGCACTAACCACTCACCAACTGCGGTGGCTGATTCATGCCTCGCTGAACTTTTTTATTTTAATAAAATTTTTACAGAAATATGCAAATCAGATAGATTTCGGTTCTTTGAAGGCTGCAGTGTCGAAATTTCCTGACGTTCTGACTATTCCACTTTACTTAACCACACTCTGTCTGTTAAAGGAATCGAGCTGAGCTCTGCTAAACGAAGAGAACCTCAGTTGTCGGGTCTCGCAAATGAAACTAAGCGGAAAGTTCAGTCAAATACATACTCGTATGCGCAGCAGTATGTATCTCCAAAACCGCAGTAACTGTCATATATTGTTTTCCTCTCAGCTCAATACTGCGTGCATGCGTGCTCTGTACACAAGAATAATTGGATCTGCAGATCTCCAGCGGCTTCGAGCACTTGCGAGTTATGGTAACGAATGCATCAAAACGAGTGAATTGTAAGACCCGTCATTCATGCAGCTGAAAAGGTCATCGCAGTATGGAATGTTGTGCCCGAGGAAAGCATAACTGCGTTGCTAATTAACTGCGTCGGGGAAAATATAGCGGTATCAAGCACGGCATTTTCACGGTTTCGGTTCATTTGAAAACGCGAAAGTTCCCCTAGCTTTTTGACCTCTCGCAAAAGCTCTAAGTGACAGACGACGAAGTTTTAGTGATCTTCTACTAACATGGAAGACAAACAAAAACTGGAGAGAACTTATTTTATGGGTCATGAAAGGTTTCACCGTGTTTGATTCTCCAGAAACGCGGAAAAGCGAATGGCTTCTACTACAAGGGCGAGTTGGAAAGAGGTTGAGAGAGGAGAATAGACTCTCCGTTTTCCGCTTCATCTAC
The DNA here is from genome assembly GCF_055824585.1 of Amblyomma mixtum. NCBI lineage: Eukaryota > Metazoa > Arthropoda > Arachnida > Ixodida > Ixodidae > Amblyomma > Amblyomma mixtum. Next base: position 10,879,721 of record NC_143013.1, read on the forward strand.
GCGTGTCGCCGAAAGTTTCAGATGTGAGAGCAGATTTATCACTTAGAAGTGCAGACTACGGTGCTGCGTTTTTTTTTTATGGGTCTTTAACGTCCCAAAGCAACTCAGGCTATGAGGGACGCCGTAGTGAAGGTCTCCGTAAATTTCGACCACCTGGGGTTCTTTAGCGTGCACTGACATCGCACAGTACAGCGGCCTCTAGAATTCGCCTCCATCGAAATTCGGCCGCCGCGGCCTGGATGGAACCCGCGTCTTTCGCGTCAGGAGCCGAGCGCCACAACAACTGAGACACCGTGGCGCCTACCTACATGCCTGCTTTTCGTCATCTTTGATGTGCCTCTCCAAAACACAGTGTGATGCAATGCCGTAGGCTTTTTGCAATATGTATCCTCTAGGCGATTTTTCGCCCTTTTCAGGGAGTAGCGACGACCGTCAGTCTCCGCGGATAAAGTTCGGGCAGCGTTAAGACTAAATGCGGGACAAGGCAGACCTGTGGCAGACCTGAAAGGCTAAATGTTTAACCTCGATAGGAAGTCGCGAAAGGTGACGGCATGTTTGCTGGTTATGAAACTGTGGCCTTATGTAATCGAAATCCTTGAGAGTACGCAACAAGTAACACAAATATTGAGGTAAAGTTGTTCATGAACAGGAACACCGTAGCTACAAGTGTGGAGGCCAACACTTTCGTTTGGAGAAAGGCTTAGCGACATCGGAGGAATCAAAAACTGAGAATGCGGCGATATGTATGCGGCGGTTTTTGAAACGCGTGCAGGAGTGGGCTGTGTAGTGCTTATGAAGGATACGCGTGATTTCGTTTCGTTGCTGCCAACATCGCAAAAGGGTTCCTGCTGTGTGTGAGTACACTGGAGTAAGAACTGAAGCATCGAACAGGTGGCGCGAAAACTCTGCCATCTAAGTACTCTTGGACGGTCGTGGTGCCGGAACCTGGCTTGGGGAAGGGGATCTCGCTAAAGTCCCTGTTAGGTTACCTTCTCTTGGGCGGTAGGAGGCCCCGGCAAACGTTCTCTGTGGTATGAAAGTACACTTGGAGGCCCAGGGCCATACTATCGGTTGAAATTTTAGTGCTCGGCCTCTACGGAAACCTGGAAAGGAACTCAAACGGATCAGAAATACAGAAAAAATTCCGCTGTCCCCAATCCCTCCTGATTCCCATAACCCAACCCATATTTCCCATATCTCATTCCCAAATCCCACCCCAACCTGCTACTTCCCAGGGGAGATCAGGAGAGTCTCCCTGGGCTCGCTCTTCCGGCTATGGGTCGATCTAGTAACACTTCAAAGTTAATTTCTTTCCACCCACGGGGGGCAAAATCTTTATTTCCCATGGGCTTCATCATTTATTCTAAAATTGAGATTATACCGATGATACTTTAGCGCTGCGGAAGAGGCTTGCTTTTCTTATTCATTTTTTATGCCTCAATCTAAAATATGTAAGTATATAGTTCTATACTGTCTAGTAGCAAAGCAGGGCTCTGAACTGGCAAACGGCCGGTCGTCATCACGGCGCCGCAACTCGACACAGCCCAGCGAAGTATCACCGTGCTCGCAAGAAGGACGAGGACGCGAGGAAAGAAGACCCCGCGCCGATACGGCGTCGCGACACCTCGAGTGAACGTCGCCTCGATCACTGCAGCCCAGGCTGCGAAGCAATGTGCGTCAACACACACACACGGCTTGAACACACTTTTTTTTTTCGCTTTTTTTTTTACAGAGAACGCCGTTATAATCGCGTCGCGAAGGGGTTAAGGCTAATCAAAGCCTGCTACGCAAGCGTATAAGAATAAAACACACACGTACGTTACACGAATAATAGCAACACGTTTGATAAATGACGAATAGGCTGAGCTTAAATGTTCCATCATTCTTATGCACACCACGCATTCGGAAGGTTGTAAATTATGCTGGCGTGATAGAGTATGACGGGTTGCGGGATGCGACCTGGTTAAGTCGAGCTTGAAGCCTTTCATAGTGAGTGTACTTCCATGTAATAAAAAAAAAAAACAATGTTGTGGATAGCGCGCTTCGGATGAAGCGTTCTGCCCTATGGGAAGATCTCTAGGGTAACAACGATTGCTCCCTACACATTTAGCTTAAGAAAGGACTAACGGTTTCGGCAGTGCAGTTCGTCCCCGAAAAGACCAGCTTTTGATTCAAAAAGGCGAAAACGCGCTTAGAGGGTAGGACAAGCAGAGGAGGAGAAAGGGCTCCCAAGAACTTGTTAGTCCACTTCTTTCTTCAACTCGTGTTGATGAGATTTGAGAAAGCATAAATTCGTGCTACCCGCCTACACCAGCTAAGCGGACGCCGTGAGGAAAGTAGTGTTGGCCCCCCAATCGAAAAACAAAATGACAGAATCGTGCTCAAAATACGACAGAATGTTACGTGATTTTGTCGTAATGATAGATTTCTCTTCAGTATTATAGTATTTTTCTGGAGTACTGTAGCATTTTCCTTTAGAATATTGTCGTAGTTATATTACTGGAAGGAACGGCACAATAGTACCAAAAATTCTGTTGTTACTACAAAAATTTGTTGTTTCTATAAGTTGCTGAAGAAAAATACTATAAAAAAAATCTGTTGTGGCGGCAGAAAAGTTTTCACTGTGCTACATAGTCGCGAAGAACCGGTCAAGCGATTGTTTATTAAGAACGAAAACTAAGGATGGAGTTGTCCACTGGATTAGTGCAGCAGGCATAGTTGCTGCTCTACAGAAGTCTGAAATTTATCAAGTGCTCGGTGGCAGAAAAGAAGAACTTCCTGAGATTCTAATCACTTCCAACGCATAGCTATCCCTTCCTGCCCGATGAAATCTCAGATTACGAGTAGAGTGAGGGCCGTATTAGGAAAAAGCGGAGAACGCCGCATTCCTGAAGCCATTGTTAGACCCCGAATTTTATTCGCGTGTAATATATGCCGGATCAGTCAGAGCACTTAGGTAATTAGATGAGAAGAAGACCTAGCAGAAACACACCGCCCATTAGCGCTGATTGCGGACAAGAAAAATGATACATCGGTCCACGGAGTTGTACGGCCGCTCTTCTTCATTCATTACTCAGCAGGACGTACGGGGGCTGCGCTAAGCATAGCGCATAGTGAATGCTCGCTGCGGAAGCAAGAGTTCCCCAAATAATTGATAATCTTCTCGGTCGACAGCACCGCCTTGTCGAATATCTCCTTGACCCGGTACATAAGCAATCCTACACTGTCCCTCCGAGAGGCCGACGTCTCGTTTCTTTTTTTATTTATTTTTATCACGTCTCGGTTCTCGTGATAGTATATGGCATACTCATTTCAATCATGAGGGTAACTCATTTCAATCATGAGGGTAGTATGGTAAATTTAACTTCCAGAAGTCTCAATTGGGCAATGAGGGAAGTCGTAGCAGAGACAGTCGTATTAATTTCGACCGTGAAGGGCTTTTGAACTTGCACTGACATCGCACAGCAAGCCCAAGCTTTTGCATTTTGCTTCCATCGAAATATGGCCGGCGCGGGCGGGATTCCACACCGCTACCTTGGGCTCTGCGGCCGAAAGTTGAAGCCACTAATGCGCGGCGAATGATGGCAGCTTATTGAACGATTGTAAATCCGCACAAAAGGATACTTCACTGAGCTTATCTCTGTGCGCCCGACGTAGAGGCAAGTGTAAAACAAAACAAAAGCTTGTACTGTACTATCATGTATGGGGGGGGGGGGGGTCGGGGGGGGGGGGGGGGGGTCGGGGGGGGGGGGTCTTTTGGCGCATTTCTACCGGTCACGAGGTTTCCGCTTAAAGCTATTAGAGAGCTTTGTAGTACGTCACCAACAAGGACCGCACAGTGGCGCCGCTTCGATAAGAAAGCAGTACATACTCGGCATTCTAGGAAGGAGTCTCGGCATCACCCATCGCATTGAGTAAGTCTAGAAAATCACCATCCTTTTTCTTTATCCCGTTGAAAACACGCGATCACACTACAACACCACGATACCTGTGTCTAAATTGTCGTCTTTTTTTTTTTTTTTCAGGAAAACAAAATTAGCATCCTGTACTTCAAAATTTTGCGCTATTCTTCGCTTCAACTTTTTTCTTCGCGACACTCCTAACACAGCAACCCCCCTCGATATGTAAGTGTTCTGCTATTGTTAGGAGTTATGCCAAGTGCCGACAGTGTTTTCTTTTATACTGTGTGGTTCAACCCCCATATCAAACTTCGCAGAAAGTTCTGTAACCAATTGAAGTATTTTAAACGACCCGGTCACAAGCATGATCCAAAGGCAAATGAAATATTTCAGTATTATTAGGGCCGTGGCTAACTAGGTCAATATGGGACAGGCTTAATGATGCTCGACTCAGTACAGAAGCGTCAGCTTCATTTGGTGTATTTTAAGAGCGCCTACCTTGTCCCGATGCTGCTTCGTCGAATTGTCCATTAGCCTTCTGTCTTATGTGCCACTAAATGTAACCACATTTGCAAGACATTTAATTCGCCACAACCTGAGGCAACAAGGTGTTTAGCTCGACAGCGTGGAACAGGCTGTTTTTCCGTGCGGTTCTGTGTCTCTGAAAAGAAAGGTATCATGTGTGTTTCTGGAGTTGCTATAACGATGCGTACTTAATGTTCCTCTCAGCCGTGACCCACTTATACGAACGTTCGACCTGCGAACCGACACCGGCGTTGCTTCGTACGGCTTTCTCCGCCTATATATCGTTATCACCATTCAGTTAACGAGAGTAACATGTTGGTGGAAGATCTGCTTGTTCATCACTTGGAAAGACAGGACAAGTACAACTTGTGTTTCGCCCGTCGCGCAATTCTACGTTGTCTGCGAGCGCTGCAAATCAGGAAATAAAAAACTAGCTTGGCAGACGGCTATGCAAATCTCCACAGCGAACACTAATCCCCAAAGAGCTCGTCTGTCTTTTTTTTTTTTCATTATTAAATAGACATGGGTAAAAGAAAAGAAAAATACATGCACGTAGTATGCATCCATGCAGTCTTTACTTGCTAAAATCATGATCGCGCCATCCGTACTTTTCGAGCTATTAGTAAAAAAACATAACTTCTATGGCAGGAAAGTTGCTACTAATTGGGAGAGCCGCAAATCGCTTACTGAGGCTTACTGACTGCGAGGCCTCGGTGGCTAATTAAGCGGAAATTCAGCCTGCTTCCTGCTCTAGAGGAAATGAAAAGATCTGAAATGTGCCGTTAACTTAACCATGAAGAACTCCTACTTCCTCTGCCACAGGAAATGGAAACATGTCAAATATGCCGTTAACTTAAGCACGAAGAGCTAACAGAGCTTAGCCGTGACTTTTGACTACGTCCTCGTAATCACTGCTCTCAGATTGCTGCCACTAATGATTCGAATTCATGCGTTGACCGTCTTCCTTACAAGTGGGACAAGGCCTTTCAATTTGCAAGTTTGGCTCAGTATGAAGTTTTGGTAATTGTCCTTTTTTGTGGTTGTGTGTCCCTTACCTTTGTCTTTTTCTGCCAAGAGAGAATATTTTAAGTTTTCGGGAATGTCATAAGGTGACTCCACTTCGCGGTAACCGACAAAGAACCTAAAATTCAGGCATTTTAGCCTACCGTTGTTGAAGTTCGGCTTGCATCCTGGTGCATATGATGGTCACCTTTATTGCATGTAAAAACGAACATGTGAACGCTGAGTGAATCCCTGTCTCTAAATTTTTTTTAAAGAAAGGAAGCCCGAATCAACATAAATAAAAAAATCACGCGTCAAGAAGACACACCGGCATCTTGAATACTGGGAGAACTTAGCGCAGGATACCAATTCGGAAGAACGAAACGAACGCGTGCGGAGCTAAAATCATACATACCGGAGGAAACGCAGCTCGTTACAGAGAAGTCAGTAGGACGGTGAAAAATTTGGCACAGGTGGCATCTCGATAAAGCGAGGCGTGCTGCATACAGTATTTATTTATTCATATACCCTAAGGGCCCTTTTTAGGGGTGGGGGGGTTCAGTCTTAAATAAACGATAATATTCGCACTTAATCATGCAAACACAAAACAAATCCAGAAGCGCCGACAGAATGATTAGACGAGAAAATTCCAAGTTGAGCGTACACAGCAATGGAGCCCTCCTACTCTGAATTTATGTCTAAAAAACACTTCAGTGTTTGCGCAAAGGCGTCATGGTCTAATGTGAGAGCAATGTCACCTGGTAGCTTGTTCCAATTTTGAGAGCATGATCTAAGCGCGGAAAGATACGATTGGCGGGTCCGATGTAGGATGAAGAGAATGAAAAATGGCTGTGATACGATCTGTGAAAATGTGATAATGATCACATTTCACAATACTCGCAATAATCACCAGTGTATATACTTAGAGGGAACACAGCAAAACGTGGATGCCGAGCTTCGCGAAGTGCTCTCGCAGATAGCCGGAGAGAAGTGGCGGCAAGGGAGCATGCGTAGTAAGCAGAGCCAGCGGCTCTTTCCACGCATGCGGCTGCTGCTGCTCATTGTCACCGGCTCTCAGCGTCAGCGTTTTGTGAAGTGCGGCGGTCATACGTTGCCGTGTTCCCTTTAAGTATAACACGTACTGTACATGCAACGCCAGCCCCCTACAGTCGCGACAAGTCCCCGTTAAAGCGGCAATCTAGATACGATTAAGATGTTTTAGTATCGAAGGTCCACTTTGTTCGCCGCCACAGTCGCGGATTCGGGGCAACTCTTGCAGAGGGTGGCTGTGTGAAAGGGGGAGAGAGTAGTGGGGGCAGCCTTATATGCAAAATTCACTTCTTCAACTTTCGTAGTCGAAAAACTTAATACAATATTTTTATTTTCTCACAGAAAATTTCCAGACTACCAAGACCGATCTCTTCTTCCAGCCTCATTCTTTTTTCAAAATGCAACCAAGCATTCTGAAGCATCGCATGTAGCCTCGAACTCTGCTGAGATAGCAGATTAATTCTGAGTGGAAGCGAAACAAAAGAAAGAAATCAAAGTAGTCCAATACAAGTAACATCTTGCTACCGCTTAGGCGTAACCCCTTCAGGATGGAGTCTGCTTTATAGGGTTTACCGTCCCACAGCGACTGAGGTTATGAGGGCTGTCGTAGCGAAGGGATCCGGATAAATTGTACCATCTCGGAATCTTTGACGTGTACTGACACATCACAGTACGCGGGCCTATAGCATTTTGCCTCCGTCGAAATGCGACCGCCGCAGCTCCGGAACGAATCCGCGTCTTTGGGGTCAGCAGCCGAGCACCACAACCACTCAGCCACCACGGCGGCCAAACCCTTCAGGAGATTCCACGACCTTACAAGGGAACATCCTCTCACTCCCTAGTATCGTGTCTCGCATAAACGGTCCTCTCTGCTCCCAGGGCTCCATTGGTGCTGTACTATAGCATATGTGCTGAGCTTTTGTAAGAGTGTGCTCGAGAAAGTCCGGCCTGTGCTTTTCCTGTTTTATTTCGTTGCGATATTTTTAAAAAGTGCGAAATCTTCAAAGTGCCTCCGACTCGCGCATATCGTTTGCAATCCGCAGCCAATTCACGGGGAGCCAGCGAGTGCAAGCACGTCGTTGTGCCTTTATCCAAGAGTCCTTTCTTTAGCCGCCTCCGTGCCTGTTCGACGCAGCTCTCGTCGCAGCAACGTCGAGAGGTTATGTCCGGCAACACGCTTCCATCTGCAGATGCAGATTTGTCTCCGCAGGCTTGGTTCCTCACGCGTGACACGTCAACCCATCTTCCCTGCAACCACTCTTCTAGACATACACGATTCAGCTGAAGTGCACAACAAAGACTTGCTCTACTCAGTATTTATTCATTCTTTCTTGGTTTCGCATCGCTGTTCAGGTATTGACTAGGGTACTGCATATTTCATGAACTCGGCTATAAACATTGAATTCCTTTTCCAGTGAAAGCGGGAAGAGTGTATCCTATATCTTTCCTCGTTTCCCCAAAACACGACTTCCTGATCGCCTACTATAGAGATCAGAAAGCAATATCCCTTTCAAGTATTCGGAGTGACCTGAATCGTGTCGCGAAATTTCCTTTGTGGGTCCTGTCCCTCACAATGTGTGTGTTTATGAGATTCGGGATAGAAAATAAATTTCGGACTCGCAGTTGCGAATCGGCTGCGAACTGCACTATTTTTCTCGGTCACCACGTGGTAACACAGGTACTCTTGCTTATATCTGAACCTTTTATGACCGAAAGCGCAGCAACATTTCAGAGCTCTATTAATGCTCAGAAAGAAAACAAAGTACCTGATGGTGTAGAGGCAGCAAAGGATACATAACTCATATTACTTTTTTTTCGGACACTCAATTTTCTGGGTTCTAGCCGCATTTGGGGACTAGTATACTCTTTAAAAGAAATACGCTGCCTTTAATACTGCCTTCGAAAAGTTATCCACTGTTTCAATAGCCTAAAACTCTCAGCAAACGTTGTTATTTAATCTTTAAACTACCCTACATTTTGCAGTTGAGCAAAATAAGGGTCTTGATGGGCGTCCCGTGCGACATCACACCAAGTCTGTAGCCTTGCCTCTCTGTCGTGAGCGTGTGCTCAGGCAAACCTTAGCTGTCCCTTCTCCATACGTCCCTAATTTTCCTTTTATCCACTTTCCTCCCTAACCCTGCGCCGAGAAGAACGCTATTTAGCGAGTGAACATTCCTTAACGCTATAGCACTGTTGTTGTCGTCACGCCAGAACCCTGCCGATGCACGAAATCTAGTGATTGGACAGGAAAGGTCACATGACCATGTGACGTCGTCGCAACCTGCCCTGATTGGTCGAGAGAAGTCACGTGACCTGGTGACGTCATCACAAACTGCCCACAATGGCAGGTGGCAACCGGGCAACCGGATTTTGAGAGACCCGCCTCCCGTAGCAGGTGGGAATCAATGATTGGTTGAGAGAGGTAACTTGCCCTTTTGACGTCATCACAACCTTCCCATCCAGTTGTGAACAACCTAGTTTCTAGACAGCAGCCTAGGTAGACAATAGAAAACAAAAAAGAGAAAAAATGTTATATACGCAAACGTCGGCACCGTCAAAGCATAGCGGGTACCTGATACTGCAGTTAGCAGTCCGAATATGGCGATTGGTACACCGACAATAGCAAATAAACTGACGCAAACACACACAGAACCTGCAACAAAAGCTCCAAAAAATGTGAAATCTATGTGAAATGTGAAATAGGCTATCGCATTCCACTCTTATAGAGGCTCAAGCATCCCCATAATTTTTTTTATCTAAATAAATTTACAATCCTGCTTTGCGTTTCCCTTCACAAAATCACCATCATTCATTAAACATGAAAGACGGCAGACGCATGTCCAGTCGCAACAAGCTTTTCTCAAGCGCGTTCTCTCTGGAGGTGTTGGAACAAAGGGACTGAAAAATATCCCGACCCCTTCTCAGCAAACATTACTTCAACTCTACTCCTTTGTTAGTCGCTTCCGATCATTTTGAAGAGATGTGCTTTCTTCAGCAGGTTTAATTTTCATCGTTACGCTCTGATGTTAACTCGAATCCACACATATGTGGTTTGTAAATGTTCTCATTTCTTTGTTTTATCGTACGTGGAGCTTAGCCTTGACGAAAAGCCGCAAGTCATTGCCGTTGAGTCGACAAGTTAGCATAAACGATACTCTGTCCAGAACAGTGTGCCCTCACGTGCGTTTCCAGAGTTAATGACGTAATCAGGCCTTCCTATGTTATTTGCCTTATCACTAAAGGGAAGGCGCGGATGAGACAAAGCAGCGCAGGTATATCAACGAATGGAGGCAAGCGGTAAGGTAAACAGCTATTCAATTTATCAGGGGTCAGTGACTTATCATCGTCCTCAGTCAAGTTGGGTCGACTGCATCACAAAGACCTTTTCCCGGTGATCTTGAGTTGCCTCTGTCAGGTGCCAAAGCCCGGGCCTTGTATCCCCAGCAAAGTTCCTAACGTCATCAGTTTACCCGAGTTTATGCCACCTCGGTTACGTTTGATTTCAAACCCTTTCATTCCCTCCAAGTGAAAAGCTCACAATGAATCCCCAACAGCGCTTGGGGTAAGCGACGAGCTATGACCGCGGATTCCGCACCCAATAATGAATCCTTTCTCTCAGTTCACTTCCCTCAATCCCAGACCATACACACAAACTGCGAGATACTATCTCCGTATCTTAATGACTATGCGAGTATTCTTATTTCATTATTTCCTTTGGTTAAAATAGCTCTAAACTAATCCTACAACTTATGTCTGTCAGCTTTTACTCATTATTTGTGGTGGCGGGCGTGACTCCTCCTGTGCTAGCATTCGAAGACGACCATATCCGTAATAGAAGTCCGCTTACAGCCTGTACAATTAAGGTCCGTAATCGCCTTTTTTGTATATCGCAGTGACAGCTGAGTGAAGAACATTCTTCGAGATAAGCGGGTGTCGTAATTGGTGGCGCATACCATAGACCCGACAGAGTCGGATATTATTCATGTGGGCTTCACTGAATCACTGCAATGTTATCCAGGCGGAAGAATAGCAGGAAGGAAAAGGTTAGGGTGAAAAAGACGAAATGATGTTTTTGCACGCTACCCTCGGTAGCGTGCAAGAGCTTCTACCCATGGGAGCTGCCGTTTAGTTGCACGCCTACGTCCTTCTGTGCACTCAGAACAAGTTTTCTTTCGACATTCAAGGTTCATTCTAAAGTTTCCACTCCAGGTCTTTCCTTAGGTACTCTTAGTTTTCTGAGACCCTAGAAACACTGAGCATCTAGATGTTCTTTTCGGAATGACGAAGAAAGAGGTGGCTCATTCCTTATGTGTTGTCCAGTTTTATTCGCGATCTTCCAAACGGGTTACTCATCGTCGAGCCCGCGTGTTCTCCTGCGAAAGTAGCTGTCCGTTCAGTCCCAAAAGACTTGTTCGCATAATTAGAAGTTCTAGTTTCGTCAAATGCTTGGCTAGGGCGTGCTCACGACGAAAAGCCGGTGCTGCGCTTTCAAGACGCTTACGAGCTTGGCAGGCCGCCCAATTCTGGTGGAATGTATGCACTGAAGTAAGGTGAATGAGCCAAGAAACCACAGTGCAGGAAATATCCACACAGACATTGTAAGGAAATGAGCTCACTTCTACAGAAAGAAGACGTCGCCAAACATCACACACAAACCATAAAAAATAATAGCGCGCTAGTTGTCACTTGAAATTTAAACCGGAATTATTCGTCGCGCGGCGCGGAATGTTTCCACAAGTTGTGGATTGAGAATTTTTAACGCCCCGAAGCGACTCAGCCTGCGAGGCCAAAATGGAGGGCTCGGAATCAATTTAGACCACCTGGGGTTCTTAAACGTGAGTTGACACCGCACAGCGCACAGGCGCTTTTGTGTTTCGCCTCCATCGATATACGGCCACTGCGGCCGGAATCTAACCCGCGACCTTGGCACTAGCAGCTAGGGACTAGCAGTTGTGATGACGGTCGAGGCGACCGGGGAATGATTTTATTAGGGATGGGGCTGCCTTCCAAATATAAGTGTACGCTTTCGGAAAGTAGATATGTCGCAGCGTAAGTGTCATAGAGCTCGTTAACATTGATTTCTGGCCAGTCACAGGCGCATTGCCGAAAATAACTTCCAAAGTGCCTTCGTTAGACGGCTCAACATAAATTTCTCTACAGTAACTCATATGTTGCTGGAGCAGTCATTCGGCAGGCAATGTGGAACACGTAACAGCCACTCACTCATTCTCCTAGGTTAGTGAAATGTTTTGATAGTGATCCTCTGCGGGCAGTCCAAGATCATTTGTTTGAACTCAAGCTTAGTCACCAGTCATGCAGTTAGCTTTGTTTTTCGAAGAAAAACCTCTGCCGGATTAAACGTCAACTAACGGCATGCCTACAATTGCTGCGCGTGGAATAGGGCGTATGCCGAGTTTAAAGACAGTCAATATAAGTTTATTTTCTCTCTCTCTCCTACCCCGTATCTCCCCTTATCTTGCTACGTCATAAATCGCACGTGTCGGCAACAAGTTTTCATTTCGAATAGATGCCGCATTATCTTGGGAATGTATTCATTATCGTAGACGCATTCCAGATCCATTTTTCTGCGGGGCTTTTTTTCCAGCACCTTGCAGGAACTAATCGCAAATTTCGTCCCATATCGAAATCCGGAAATAATGTGTCCCACGCACACATTCCTCAAGCACTCGGCAACAATGGCCAGTAATAAGGTGCGCGAAAACCGCGAAACACACCTGGGACGAGCGCGTCGTGAGATTGCTCTTCGAATACTACGTAGGAGCACGGAAGCAAATTTTTCGCCCTAGCGAGATTCACACGCTTTGCTCGCGCACACTGAAAGCGTGTTTTTTTTTTTCATAGGAAGTAGTAGGCGGCCAAAGCATGCACGCGACGCTGATCATCAGAAACGAGAAAAAAAAAAACACTGCGAGATTAACGCCCTTGAATAAGATTATGCAGTTAAGGAATTCTTTTGGCAGGAGGAGACTGAGTCCTATAGGCTCCTGGCGCCTAGTTTTAACGCGTTCTCGCGCCTTGTCCCGAAGGAATGGCTAAGCGCGTGCCAAAACCAGGTCGGCTGTAGGCTGAGGTAAAAACCCATTTCGCGGACTTGGATGAGTAAAATAAAATAATATAAACGCAGCGTGCAATTCCAAGGAAGAAAAAATATATAGCAGGAATAGCTGTCGGGTTCCTTACGCTTTTCGCGTGAAAAAAACTGTCTACTACCAGAAAAACGCGGGGTGCCCGAGTGGAAGAAATCGACGAGTCGATATCACATCGCGAAAGCAGTTTTAACGCTTGAGATCACCAGCCTGCATCGTCATATCGTGTGCTTTAAGAAAGAACCAGAGGACAAGCGACAGCCATTTTTTTTTTTGCATAGTTCTGTTTTAAAGTTTGCGAAAAGAACGTGTTTTCAAAGTTTTGACTACGCACGGGAAAATATATGCTAGAGTGCAGCCGTATTTCTACCGAGGAATGCAAGACATGGGGACAAGCTAAGAAAACAACAAATATTTCACCACTGGAATGAGTTTTTTTCTTTTTTTCTCCCACTGAATTTGAAGCATGAAATTCAGGTAGCAAAAATCAGCGCGCCAAGCCAAAGTGCGTTCAGCGAATGTTATTCGACGAATGTCCTTGTTTTCAAAAAGGGAGAAAGAAACGCAAATTCTCGTGTTGGAACCTGAATTTTTCATTCGAGTGCAGAACAGGACCGAAATTATAATCTTACATAAGCCAAGCACTTCTAGTCACAAGAAAAGAAAAAGGCCGAGCAAACGCTCGTGCCTGGAATCCCATGTTCCGGAATTTTGAACACTCACATTTTCGTAGTCAAAGTTCGAACCGTAGCCACTGCTGTTAACTCTCGACAAGATTAAAAGGGGTGTTTTTTTCTTAACGTAGTCTAACTTCATTGTAGAGCACAATTTGCAGATTGGCGCTTTGAACCGCGAAAGTTCGAGAAAGGAAAAAAAAAGAAGCCTTTCTTACTGCAACAGGTGCGCACAAAAGTAAACGGAGCACACTATTGTCTTTTAATATTTCTCAGGCGCTCCCTAATTGAAATTACCGGTTATGGTATGTGCATGCTGGTAGTAGACACCAGTGCGCTTTCTCTTGGACAATGTTTCTTTATTTCCCAAGGGAAGGTCTGATTGCACATAGAACAAAATAGCGTGATCCGCTTACGTATGTCCCCACCTGCTCCTACCTAACGCTTTTTCACTCACTTTTCAATAAGCTAAGTCAAACCTCGTTATAACGAAGTAATAGATATAACGAAGGAATGACAATGTCCCTTAGAAGTTCTGTCAACGTGGGTTATAAGAAAGCTACGGCCATAGCGAATTAATAGCCGGGCCCCTTTAACCTCGCTTTATAACGAAGTAATGGATATAACGAAGGAGCGACAATGTCCTTTGGAAGCTATGTCAACATGGGCTATAAGAAAGCTACGGCCATAGCGAAGTAATCGCCGGGCCCCTTAAACTTAGCTTTATAACGAAGTAATGGATATAACGAACGAGCGACAATGCCCTTTGGAAGCTATGTCAACATGGGCTATAAGAAAGCTACGGCCATAGCGAAGTAATCGCCGGGCCCCTTAAACTTAGCTTTATAACGAAGTAATGGATATAACGAAGGAGCGACAATGTCCTTTTGAAGCTATGTCAGCATGGGCTATAAGTAAGCTACGGCCATAGCGAAGTAATCGCCGGGCCCCTTCGACTTCGCTTTATAACGAAGGAATGACAATGTGAACTGGAAGCTCTGTCAACATGGGCTATAAAAAGACTACGACCATAGCGAAGTAATCGCCGGGCCACTTAAACTTAGCTTTATAACGAAGTAATGGATATAGCGAAGGAGCGACAATGTCCTTTGGAAGCTATGTCAACATAGGCTATAAGAAAGCTGCGACCATAGCGAAGTAATCGCCGGGCCCCTTCAAATTCGTTAAAGCGAGGTTCAACTGCTATAGAATTCAATTTTCGATACGCCTCTAAAGTGGTTTTCAAGCATATAGACGACAACCAAAAAAATGTAAGAGAAAAGTGGACTTTATCTGTTTCCTGCCCTGCACCCCTGCCGGTATACTTTTGCCTCTTTTTTATATCACGTTTTGTTGTATTCCTCCGCAATGAGTCTTGGGTTCCCCCTCCGTTATGTTCCCGTCCACACGCTGCCCGTCTATGTCCTCTTGGCGGTTCATGCGACAAGAGGTCGCTGTCCTCGTCTTACTTCGTGTCACTGTCTTCATCACCTTTTTTCGGCGGCAACAAAATGAAGTCGCTAATTCGATTCTGCAGGTTCACTGGCCGGTGTGCAACCCTGTGACACCGCGGTAAACATTCCCACGAGCGAAAGCCACCTCTTTTCCACGCCTGGTCCCTGGGCGCTCGCTTCCATCTCTTCAACGTACGAGTACATTTTCACTCAAAACCGAAAGGCGCCCGCAACTGCCTTCTCATTTCACATCCGGCCTTTCTGCGCTTATATTGCCCGGCTTTCTCCAGCACAGCGAAATTATTTTCGCCACCACGTTTCGCTCTCAAGACTCGCGCAGTCACTTTTAATTTTTTTTTTCAACTTTCTAGTGCAGTTTACGCTCTCAACATAGCGAACGACCGTTATTGCGTGTGTGTGCGTCTTTAAAGTGCTGCTTCTTGTGACGCGGCAGAAAATGGGAAAGCATGCACATATAAAAGAAATAACCTTAAAAATTAAGAAGAAAACTCTCGGGAAGCATTGCGTACAGCACACAGACCGCAACGTGAGTAGGTCTTGAAGATTAGATTCTCCTCTTTCTATCCCCCTTTAGTTTTCTTTCTCTTTTATTTTTTGTAGCAAGGGCGAAGGACGCACGTGAGATGAAGCTACACCATGCTCCCAACAAAGTAAGAGATCGAAGAAACAATGCGAAAATTCTCTATAAGAACGGGCGCATCGCTAAAAAGGAAATCAGAGGAGCTACGGGGTGTACATCGCACGTGAGGTTTAAAAACAGAAGCTGCTTGTCGGCTACGACAGGCGCCGCAGAGGAGAGCTCCAAATTAATACCGCCCACCCGGGCTCCTTCAACCTGCACTGATGAGCACAGCAAGCAGGCGTTTTGAAATTTAGCTCTCATCTAGAAATGAGATTTTAGCGTCTTCATCACCCCCAGGAAACTCGGCATGCCGTTTGCACCGCCTCGAACCCTTTCTGCACCGACTCGAATCCTCTGTCAAGCGTCTCCCGCTGTGATGCTGCCCTGTTGTGTCGCCTGTGGCTGGGAGTGGCGTTTACAAATGTCTGCTCCCACTGAATCACTATGGCAGACTCTCCTGCGTGTAAGAACTGCGGGTGCGACCAGACAATTGAGCACCTACTTTGTGACTGCCCTAGGTTTGAGCATGAGCTTGTCCTCCCGGCTGCAACGCTCCGACGCTTGGATCCTCGTCCGCTTACAGAAGCCAAGGTACTAGGTCCTTGGACTAAACATTCATCACAAAGAAGAGCTGTGAATACGCTTTTCAAGTTCCTGAAAGACTCAGGACTGCGGTCAGGGTTACAGACTTTCAGTGTGTGCCCTGTGTACCAAGTTAGTAATGGCCTACGAACACGTGGAAAAGTGATCTCCCTGTCCTCTCTCCTCTTCCTTTCGCTACCTCCATCCCCCTTCCCACGTGCAGGGTAGCACACCGGGCGTCGCCTACTTTACCTCCCTGCCTTTCCGTTCACCTTTCTCTCTCTCTGCTCCTATCGAAATGCAGCCCTAGGGGGCCGGGATTACATCTTGCGACCTGGGACTCTAAAGCCGCTGATCTACCGTAGCGGGCTGAGAGAGGTTGGCGTGAGTAACAAACAGAAACAGTTTAATTGAAGAACTTTATGGAAAAATTGTGCTCTGCAATGCACGCTCGCCCTTGGCATCTCTGAGGGTTGGTGGCGACCTCGGGGTTAGTGTCCTACACTCTGGCTCACGTTCTGCTGGCACCTAAGTACATGTAAAAATGGCGCCTGTGAACCGAGGTCTTTACCCCTAAAGCACCTGGAAAGCGTAAACAGATCGTGACGTGACCGACTCGCCCTCGTTTCTTTGGCAGTACAGATAACCAGGCGTAAACAATTTTGCACTAATAAGCGCGAACATTCTTGAGAGAGAAGGGGAAAGGAAGAGAAGGGGAGGCAGGTCAGCTTAATTTGAGAAGACATGCCTATTAAACGGCCTCTCCTTGAGCGAATTGGCCGTCGCACGCCGTCTAATGTGAGGGTGGCCTGAATGCGCAAAATAAGGACCGCACAAAAGATAGCAATGACGTCTGCTGGGGGAAGCAGCCCATTCCTACAGAACCTTGGGCCTGAGGTGGCTTTGTAGTTCGCTTCGAGCTATTTGTATCCCATTTTGTCGCTGTAATGGACCACTGGTTGTCACTTCTCAGCATTGAATGCCGTGGACATTTACATTTCTTTTTTCCTAGTTTCAGCAAAAACGCCATCACCTAGCGTTCTCTCTGTAAACAACTTTGTTTTCATGCTCAATCGCAATGTTATTGAGTACATTTATTCATTTCCTTACTACAGATTTAAGAATAATAAATGAACGAGATAAACAACAAATAATAAAAGGAAGAAGAGATGCAGCAAGTCTATCATCCTTCAACAAAAATTTGAATTTTCGAACAAAATCATCGTGATTGCAAACAGATAGCGCGCATCGGAGAGAAAGCGGTCACTGAGGAACCAAAGCTAGTGGGAGCGAATATGAACTTTAGTTTGAAGTACAGCCTTGCTATGCGGCATGAGGGACTGTGTGAATGAACACTTCAGGCTTATCAGTGCGAAAGCATTGTGTGACTCACCCGGCAACAAAATCTGGCGTCGACGTTCGCCCGCAGCAGTGATCCCAAAAAAGCCAGACGACGAGACCGCAGTATCAGTGACAAAGGAAATTCGGTCCGAAGCTGCGGGGATTCGAACCCATGACTTCCAGCTTGCGAGGCGGGCACGCGACCCATATAGGACGCTAAACCACGTCACTTGGCGAACAAAAGGGAACATCGTATATGCGTTGCCTTACCACTGTAGGCAAATGAGGTGGTGTCTCATTAGAAAGGAAGAGAACATATTTTTATGCATATAAATAAATAATAAAAAAACAATGTTTTCACAGTTACGTGTCCAACATTCTCGCACAAAAAAAAATTGAAAATTTGAAAATTGCAAGAAACCATTATCGAAATATTGAAGGTCATGGTCCATTGCCATCATATGTAGCAAAATCTTTGCTTTAAAGTGTTTCGAATCGAATGATCGCATCGAACAGGTAAGTCTGCCTTTGGAAGCCAATAAAAAACGCCTTTGTCCGTAAACTTTAATAGAAAAAAAAAATACAAGACTGCCGCCGGGTGATCTGAGGATATACTGACTGTTACAGTGATATCTTACATTACACGAAAAAAAAAATGCATTCATAAACGGTTTCCCGTTCAGAAATGCGTCTGTCCAGAATTGTTGGGTACGCAGCAAATGAGTAGCCTTAAAGGGAAGCTGAAATGGCTTTTTGAGAATTCGAGGTTATTCAAGAGTTCGAATCTATCAAGCTTCTAGGTATAGCATGGAAAGTATTATTGCCCTAACATTGAAAATCGCTAAACAATCGTGGACTACAATTGCGACGATTTTCAGGCTTCTCACTACGTTGGAGAGTGTGGGGAAACTCGTAGTGGCGTCATTATCGCCGAAATTTCAGATGTCCGCTGCCTTCGCCTGCATTCTGCCGTGCGTCATACGATGCCCCCAAACAATGCTTCGGGAGCTTCACCTTTAACGGCAATGGTTTTCTGCGACGAAACAACCGTTTCTTCGCTGGAAACGCAACGCCGTGATACACGACGTCATTATCGGGGCCTCTGCCCTTCACAGTGGACTGCAGAGAAGCCTGAGCGCCGACGCCACTTTATTCGGCGATTACGGCACCATTTCAAATGGCAGCGCAAAATGATTTCGCGGGCTTTATCTGCATGTTTCACACATTCGGTCCTTTTAAACTAATGCCCTTTTAAACTCATCGGATTCTGAAACCACTTCAATTGCCTTTTAAGTGCTCTTCGTAAGTTTAAGCGAAGGTCTCTCATTCATAAGCTGAGCGTCACTCCGGCAGCAGCCGCTTTAGTTTGCATGCAGTCTCGTGTGCTTAAGAAATACCCTCTTTCCTAGCTTGCAGTTGAGCAGGTTACTGCAGGCAAGCACGCTATGGGAGAGCGGGCACGGCGAACAGGAACGATGTGCGAGACCGCCGATCTCCCTCACCGTCGAGGAACTCTCAAAGGGAGAGATTTTGAGAACCAGTTACCGGCGCTCAAAACGCTATCCGTCGCTCCCTGCGGACTTGCCCTTGCGCGTTTCCGGTACGCTCCCGTGAAACGTTGTCCTCCGCTGCTCCTACGCTGGGGAAATCTGCGCCAGTGCAATCTGCCAGCTCACGCAAGTTCATTTTTCAGCGCCATGAACTTCAGGAAAGTTTTCGTTCCGTCGGAGAACTACGCGAGACTCCGAAGGTTAATTTAATCCATCAGCTTGGCTAGCAAAAATAGAGCCACAAAAAGAGGGCTAGCCAAGGACAATAAAAAGACGATACCAAAAAATTTTCGATTCTTTGCTTCGTGGGGAACGTAAAAAATGATTACTATCGAACTGCATATTTAGCTGATTAGTATTGAACCCAAAGCCATTTCTAGCCTTTAGTAAATGCAGCTATCTTTGTTTCCCTTAAGAAACCTCAAACTATTGTCTTTTTTTTTTAGACACAGGACCTTCTTTCATAAGAGATCGGTGAAAAGCTACTATTATTATTGTTATTTCTTTAGAGAGAGGACTTTCTTTGATAAAAGCTCTGCTGGAACTTGAAATTATTGTTTCTTTTTTAGGTAGAGGACCTTCCCTCAGAAGAGCTCGGCCGAGCAATCAGTATCTGGTTTCAGAGTTAGCATTGCCAGTAAAATTTTCCCTCATGAGCTTCGCAAAGTAGGAATTTTTTTTCATTTCTATTCGAATAATACGGAACGATTGTGTTTTAATTCCGACCATTCATATGAGCAGGACGCACAGCCAGGAATTCACACAATTCCCTCTAATCTATCCATAGCCTCGTCTTACGTTCTTCTTTTACCCGCCTTTGAATATATTAAGAGATGGTAGTAGTTCTCATCAATGAAGATAGTTGCTTATAGTGAAGTACTTTTTCATTCAGGTTTGCTATCAACTTAAAGACAATCACACTGTGATCATACCGCGAACGCCCCCCAAATAATTCGGCGAGACTCAGGTTGTACAGCCAGGGAAGGGTAATAATTTGGCGAGGAGACTGCGAGGCTTACGAAAATGTGAACATGCACAAGTAATTATTACAGGATACGTCTAATGATCTCGATTTCTCTTTTAATGAAGGTATACTTTATATTGTAGCGAACCACGACGGCCGCGCCTGATACCGCATAGGCCGATCGCTGCCGGAGCGCCGACGACGACGAAGCGTCGCTGAAAGACGAAGTGCCGCCGCGCAGCACGAGATCGCTTGGGTTGGACTGGCCGTCTTCTGCGCTGTCCGCCGTTCTGCTCGCCGCTCTGTGTCGCCCGCTGTGAACACCACGCCCTGTACCATTTGTTCAGAAACCCCCTTTCAATATAAATATTGTTTTTAGACAGGTGGTTGTCAAACAACCGCTAGGACAGTCCCGTTCACACTGCGCAGTGGTGTGGGATTACTTCTTGAGCCCATAAACTGCACGGAGTAAGCAGTGAAAGCACACGGGGTGAACACACCACACTGGTCCCGTGACCAGCTAGGTATGCGAAACTATGAGGTAGGTCAGACCAGGACAGTGCGTCAGACCAACAGTTATTCAGTACACCGCAAAGTTAAGCACGTGTCATGCAGTGCAAGCTATCATCACGCAGTTTCGTCCAACAGTTCGCTTAACTATACGCTGATGATGATGATGATGATGATGATGATGATGATGAATAGATTCAAACAAAAATCTCCTGTCCTTCATTTCATCCCTTCGAATAAAAGTTCTTAAGAGCTCTTGCAGCAGGTATTATGAAACAGGAGAAAAAATGTGGCAGAAAGGGCTGCTTGTTGTACTGACGTCACTAAGTGTATGATTAACGATGCCACCGCGTTGACGCCCGGAGCACTGAATGAATATAAATAGGGCAGCAGCTCCGGTAATGTTGTGGAGTGCCTTGGCAGAGAAAAGAACACCCGTCGGCCGTCAGTGTTGAGAGGGCGGCCATGTGTTGTATCACCGCGGTCGCTGCAGCAGCCACCTTGTCGCGCATTTACCCGACCACGCAGCGAAAACACGCGGTTAATATATGGGACTCATTCCTCCAATATGGCTGTCCAAGCGGCTCCAAATGATGCTTTCGGCCGGAATCTGATCTCCTGGGCATCACGCCAGGAACGGAAAGAACCGGCTCATCGATGGCGTTGATATTGTTTTGCGGCCCTACGGGCGAAGGATATTGGTTTAGTGGAGGCGTATAGGAGGCCAGCAGTCTCAGCATCTACGCGCCCGTAGAGCGTACGTTGGCGTTTGGTCTGCCCGAGTCGTGGGGACTTATGACCGACCACTTTAGTCAGGCAGGTGCGATGCTCTAGTGCGTACAGTTTATCTTGAGAGTGTCATTACTTGAGAACGGGGACTGGTGGAGGATTTCTGACTATGCTTTCGGAACGCGGTCGGTGTGTTTTCGATGACAGCTTCTCGCAACTTATCTAAAATGAATACGATCAGCCCATCAGTGCAGTGTGCCTCATAGCCCACGTGCATCTTTGAGATATTAATCTCTCTGTACCCCATCTTACCGTGCAGAGCCGTGCTGTGGCGGGCCGTGCCGTGCCGTATCATGCCGTACCGCACCGTACCGTACCTAACCGTACCATGCCATACCCTAATGCACTATGACATACTTGAAGGTTTGGTTAATAGTTAACAGATTTTTGGTTGGTTGGTTGGTTGGTTTATGGGGTTTAGCGTCCCAAAGCGACTAAGGCTATGAGAGACGCCGTAGTGGAGGGCTCCAGAAATTTCGACCACCTAGGGTTCTTTAACGTGCACTGACATCGCACAGTACACGGGCCTCTAGAATTTCTCCTCCAAAGAAATTCAACCGCCGCGGCCGGGATCGAACCCGCGTCTTTCGGGTAAGCAGCCGAGCACCAGAACCACTGTGCCACCGCGGCAGCCTTAAACAGATTTTTATGTTCGAAAGCAAAAGTGGGGTGGGTATAAGGCGCCCCGTACCAAAGAGCACCGCATTAATTTTGGCCACGTCTGGTTCATCACGAGCCAAAATGCGCCTGAGTCCAAGTGAAGTAGAACGATTGTGCGAGGTATACCTGTCTACGAAGGTAGCAGATGCAGTAGTTTAAACCTGTCTCAATGTAGGCTGCCTGGGGACTTAAGCATTGGGCGGAACGTAAACCTAAAATACAACCGGGCAAGCAGCACCGACAAAACGCCCGGGGAGCAGTGATGGATTTGCTATAAGACAGGAAAACGAACAAACAAAACCCGCAAACATATTGTGACGAAGACGAAGCTGGCAGTGGCGCGGGACTGAGCGCTCGCGCTAGGCCAGCGGCCATTAAATCATCTCATCGCCATGGTTCACCACGTCACATTCTTTGGCTGGCCGCCGCGTTACATTTGGTGTGAGGTGCTGGGGTCCCTTCATCGCCATCCTGGTCACGGAGCTTCGGCGTCCTGGGCCTACCGTGGACGTCTGCCGTGAGTACCTGGTCAGCGCCGCACGGCCGTGCCCCAGCCCGCCCGACCTGAACCGACCTCGCCGCTCACCCCAGCCCCGTCCCCCGCCCGGACCACACGACACGACGACCCAAGACCCCACCGACCCAAGACCCCACCGACCAAAGACCCAAACATGAAGACACCGCCCCCCTGCCCCCGCCGTTCGGTGCGTCCAGAGACCTCGGCCGTCAGCTCCTGGCACCCTACGGCGCGGATGCTTCGTGGACCGGGACTCATTCTCTCATCTTTCTCATCGTGGCGGCCAGCACTGCACCATCTTCTACATATTGTTCGATCCTTCACTCAAGACCATCGCCATTTCGCCGTCTGTTCGTCACCGATCGGGACGATCGCTCGGTGGCCCCGGGTAGTGTGACGAAGACGAAGCTGGCAGTGGCGCGGGACGGAGCGCTCGCGCTAGGCCAGCGGCCATTAAATCATCTCATAGCCATGGTTCACCACGTCTCATTCTTCGGCTGGCCGCCGCGTTACAATATAAACAAAGTTAATGGAATGCGATGGCCACCGACGTAGACGAGCGCGTGTACTGCCTCATCGTCCTTGACTTCCCCCTTGACGGCGACCGTGCATGCATATGCAAGCAACGACGAAAAAAAAAATGCAATGCTCTGTTCTGTGTTTCCTGCTTTCGTGCGGGAAAGACAAAGAGCTCTTCTGTTCTATCTCTCCTTAACCCCCCCCCCCCCCCCCCCTTTTTCTGAAAACGCTCGCGTCTTTGCTGAAGCACGTGCTTTCAGAGCCACAAACAAATGCATGCACTGAAATTTGAATGCGAGACAGACGCGACTAGCGTGAAGCTGTTCTTCGTTCACTCAGATTCTCTTTTTCTTGTCAAAAACTAAACTGGTTTGAGTCTTTCAGCCTGCCTTCTAGTTCTCTAGCGAGACAGCAGCGTGCAGGCATACGCCAAGAATAATCAGCTTCATAAACACTGGCCAGTGTTTTTCCTTTCGAAACGCCTCTCCGTGGACGCCATCTCGTGCGGACGCGAGTAACTCAGGTTTGAAACATTTCCGCATACGAAATCTCTGCATCTCATTTACTTCACGCGCCGTCGAGCGCCTCCGCTTCTTACAGCGGGAAGCATGCCAGCGCCGCTCGAAGTGCGCTGTAGCTACATTCTGCGACCTGCTATATCGCATTAGTTACTTCAAAAAAAACAACAAAAAAAAAACAAGTTTTCGATGAGAAGTCTCAGGACTAGCGCATTCATAGAAAGTGCCACAGTAAGGAGAAGTGTCACAGTAAGGGGAAGTGTCACAGTAAGGTGAAGCGTCACAGTAAGGGGTAGTGTTAGGGGAAAGAAATGCATCATGATAAGCACAGGAGGCGAGAAACGTCCGAAAGATTAGTGTTAGGTCGTGGCGTGAGGAATCTCTCTAAACAAACTGTGCTCCATTCTTTTTGAGAGTTGGAAAGTGCAGTTCCGCATTTTAAAGAGATAGAGAGGGGACGCTTGTAGGTTACAGATGGGCTTTTGACATGCATGCATAAAGAGCTAGGTGTTTGCGCAAACGGGCGAGATGAGGAATGGCCGTACTCTCGTTCCCTTAGTTAAAAATATCCTGAGTGCTGCAAGCGCGTATGCGAATAAAAGCCTTCGAAGTTCGTAGAAAAATCAGGGCGTTTCTAAAAGACCGAAATATCATAAACTAAGAACAGCTTGCTATTTACGCTTTTCATCTGAACTGTAGCTGCTATTTTCTTTATTTGTGCATGTGCGTGTGCGTGTATGTGTGTTATCACACATTACACATTTGACAACTATCGAATGTCTCTTAATCATGGTGTGCATAAGAGGTTAAAATCGACTGTTCTAGAGTGAGGCAGCATCGGCGAAAGTGTTTGAGTAAAGCGAAGATCGTTACCGGTAAGTATTAAAAGCAAGAACCCATTTTCGTCCCGAGATCGGCGTCATGGCTAAACACTCAAACCATCACTGAACGCAAAAACAGGAAAAAGAGACACGGTAGCAAAACAATACAAAAACAACAAAAAGCCGAAGGCATGAACGCAAAGCCCGAAACGGGCGACACTAAGCTAGACGAAGTGTTCTAAATGTCCATCGCATTGTCAGAACGCATGAGCGGCTTCACCGCCGTCAGCAATTTATCTGAATCAGCTCGTGCATAAGAACCGTATTGAATGCGCCATCCGCTCCCAGATTCGAGCGTGGGCATTCCGAATACGCGAAGACAAAATCCGTTTCCGCGAATTTCCATTGCCCGCTTCAAGTATATATCTAACGTCCCAGCCTCGGCACAGCGCTTGAGCGTCTTCAATGGCAGCCTATAGCTCGAATTCATTGCCATCCGCTATCTGGCTGTAAGGCCGTCCAGCTGAACGATTAAAGTCAGCCTTCCTGGTGCCGCTCAACTGCTGCGAACACCGTTCGGTGCGTAGTGTATGTACTGCGCTTGAAGAATCAATGGAGGGAAAGATGAAGTGCCGCTGTCGCTTCGTAGACGGTACAACTGCGCCTATAGGTTTGAGAGAGCAGTCAAGCGACGCAGGGCAGTGAGGGTCTGCGTGTTTGCCTCTGAGCGGTCTTCACTGTGCAAAGCTCCTCCGACTTTAGATTCCCCTTACTCTATAGGAAGCAAAATAAAGATAAAAAGTGACAGCGAGAGATGGAGACACTCGGCAACCGGCCGTTTCAGGACGCTGTGGGTCTCCGAGACGTGTGAGCTGCTGAAGAAGTAGCTCGAGAAAGCGGCTATTCTAACTGTTCATGCATTGCTAAACCTCCGTATACAGCAATGTATCCAAGAACGCTGAATATATGAGGTTGTAATAAATATTTGTTTAGGCGAAAAGGGACATGAAACTGAGAAATATGCAAAAACGTAAAATCTGGAGAGACATAACATTTGCGATGAGAGCTGAAGTCTGGCGTTCATAACTTTCCTGTTTGAACTAAGCCTTGCGGATATCACCATTCCACAGTTTTTCTTGCTTGTGTTTTATGAGTTAGTCGGATCGATTTGATGGAAATCTCGTGTCTTTTAAAACTACGGCCCGCCTTCTCTCTCGTTTTACGTTCTCTGAAGCGACAGGTGGCTAATAATAACGCAGTTTTTCTGCAACTAAAGCAAGCATCCCTCCATGTATTTCGCAGGAGACAAAAGGCACCATAAGAGGTACCCACAAATGCTCTCTACGTGGCTCAGTGTACATTTCTGATGTACAATTAAGATATCCCTAACGGCCTCAGTTTCACTAGGTCTCATAATGGCGTACAATGCAGAGGTGGCCACTTCCACCAATGCGCAAAGAATGTAATCAATCACATTAACTAAGACATGCTTGTTACTTTTTTTTTGCTGATGCACACGTATTCTCCTTCATATCAATCTCACAAGAACAAAGCTTCTAGTTTTACATGGACTTTAATGAACAGCTGGTATGTAAGGCGCAAGGTAAAGATGCCTGGGAGCGCTTTTTATTTCTGATCCTAAATTTCACCAGAATGCTAAAATTTCACGAGGACTGCATTAAGCAACAATTATGGAAAATACATTTAATTTTACGAGTCCTGGCCACTGTGAATGGCTTTAAGGTCAGCTGCAATTATCTCTTGTCTTCATTGCAGAAAATCCCCAGACTGTGTGGGCGCGAAATGGCAAAAAAATAAAATCGCGCCAAGCTTGATCTCACTAAAACCAATGTGTAGGCTGAACTGGGACTAAGGATAACAAAGAGAAGAAGAAATTCTTAATAACTGCTTTCGTTTTGCGTGGGAATTTAGCATACCCTGAACTATCGCCAGGCTTCATACAAAAAAAATCCTGCGCAAAGTGTTCCTTAACAAGCCTTACCGCCAGGTCAGCGGTTGAGGGCTAACAACGCCGTGGCTTAAAAGAATATCGTTGCCTGTTGACGAGGCGTCTAATCACGCTCATTTTTCATCTCCCTTTTGGGTTTCCACTACTGCCATCAGAAAACAACGCGTAAAATATGATATCTGCAAGTGGATTCTCAGCGCTCTCAGCGTGTGTTCTCAGCGTGGAATCGACCCCCTCTCCACTAATTTTAAGTACGCAAACAGAAACCCATTGCCTTGTGCCAATCACGGTATGTTTGTATAAGTTGTAGCTTTCCACGTATCTTTATATCCGCTTGAGTACTCCAAAATTCATCGTCAAAATTGAGGGTAACTTTTCCCTGCTTCTAATTTATCTTTTTAAATATATACCAGTGATATTCAACGCATTAAAAGTGCTATGAAGCCATGTTTTGCTAAGAATTGACGCCATCGCGTAGCTTATGAACACATATCACTAACGCCTTTACGAAATAGCTGTCACTTTTGCTGGCTTTCGTAGCGGAAAAAAAAAAGTAATAAGGCCATGTTTGCAACATAATAAGGCAGCTGCGTTGAAATTAATTAAAATGCAGCGCGCTCTTGTTGCAGAGCGGTAAAACAAAATAAAGGCAATAAAAGAAACCCGATGGCAGGCTGGATTCTACCAGTTATTCTTCTTCAGCTTTCATTAGTTCTAATTAGTGAAACCGCCAGGGGCTATCTGCTTGCGAACTGTTGGTACAACTACTCAAGCCCGCAGCATTAAAAGTTAGGAGAAAAAGTAAAGAAAAATGGGATTAGTATTTAGCTAAAGGGTCAGTGTGTTGAGGCTAGCGCTCACGAAAGAAATAACATAGGTTTAATGGCTCCAGGTTGAGTCGACACATGGTTTCAACACGAATGTTTGTCTAGTACAGTCCATCGAACAAAAAGCATAAGCGTGTTATTCGAGGTCCGATTCGTAGAGTGCCGAAGGCGGCATGAAGTATTAGTATGCTCTTAATCAAATGAGTCTCTGACAACAAGGCTTAGCGGGATGCAGTGAAGATGAAAATGGTCGCAAATCGAATGCAAAGGTGTGTGAATGCATCATGAAATCCTGTGAGTTACTAATAATGACATATGGACGCAGCGGTTCTCAGTCATAGCCGCGCCTAACTGAAAAATTTCCCACCATCGAAATGACTACGTTATGCATGCAGCCAATTATAGCAGGGAGCATCCAAGGAAAGTGCAGTTTAAAGCTTTCTAAAAGAGAACACGGAAGCGCGTGGCAAATATAGCCTCCAGCACTACACGGGGCGACACGCAGCGGCCACTCTCAGAAACAAGATGGAAAGAGAGCTGCTGGCCAGACGGCAGAATCCTTTTCACTATATTCCGAAAGGTGGCCGCTACATATCGCCACAAGTAGGGTTCGAGGCTATCTGACAGACGCTCCAGTGTCCCCCTTCATGAGGACTGCAACTGTACATGTGTTCCTCACGCATGCAAAGGCCACTGCGCATGCGCGGCCCGCACCCGAGTGGTCCTGGCGTATGCCTTTGCTAAAAGCTCTTCGCTATGCTCTATCTATCACTGGAAGGCTCCATAGGTTTTCAATTTTGAACGTCTCTAGCTCATTTCAGCTACACCGCATTCGTAGCGTCATCGAGCAGAAGTGTGAGGACGCATCAAAACAAAGTTTATAAGCAACAATGCTTTTCAATGTGATACAAAATGCCGGTATGCAACCGCAATGATAATCGATTTAGCATCTGTTTTATTTATTTATTTATTTTTTATTCCTCAAAGGTCCCTTTCGGGACATTACATGAGGGGTGGGGATAACACGGCAAAACAAAAATATTATACATTAATAAGAAATGGACAAATATTACATTGATGAATGGGCTTCCTAAAGGCAGCCAACTTGAGACAATCTTCAATCAAGCCAACTTGAGACAATCTCAAAATATGTATTTACTCAATCGCTCTGAGGTGCATACCTTGAAAATACAGAGATGCGCCGATGCGAACATTGCAGCAGACATCGCTGAACTTCATACCGAGAGACACTGCGGTTTTTTTAGGTTTTTGTAAGCTGGATCTCGCATCAGTTAAATCAGAGGCCGATTCTACGACGTTGAGATGTCAAGCGCCTTTGCGTATCGCGAAGCTACAGCGACAAAAATGCTCATACACTTCGTGCGCAGTGGCGCACCGGTTAGGAGATGCGCCACTGCACTGGCAGGTGGCTGTTTCTATCCCAGCCACCGGTATACGGATTGTTCGACCCATGTGTCTCTCCCCTAGCAACCTCTCGCGCAACTGGCGCGACGCTGTTCCGAACTTGACCGAACTTGACCGAGCTTACCCGGGTAAGCTCGGGGAGTAGCTCGGGTTGGAGCGCAGCTGAAGCGGTTGCCAGGCAACGGCGACTCAAGGTCGTTTGGTACCAGCACCGCCACGAGCATACGCGACGAGCCGAGCTGGGCTCCAGCAGTGTTGCTGTAGCAACAACACTACTGCATTTTCGCAAGCTCGCTGACAAGGCCGAAAAAATTAGGCTCTATATGACATTATGGGGCCATACTTGAGTAAACTGACTTTCTCATGTCTCACATGGTGGACTAAAGTGCATCAAATGGTGCAAAAACATAAACAAAAAAGTCATAAAAATAGCAGATTAGTATTTCTTCGAACGCGATGCCACACATGTCGCATGCAGTGCTTCTTTTTTTTTTTTCAAAGCCCAGTTGTCGAAGAACGATGGGTACCTGTTGTCTCACACTTCAAAGTCGCCCAGACATCGCACAATGTGTAGCGGATACATTTAAGCACTTATATAACTACACTAAAGTGAGCAAAATTGTTCTTAGGTGAAAATTTTATCACAAAGTTTTTAGTCCTATTATGCATGTAGCTGGGATGATGATGATGATGATGATGATGATGATGATGATGATGATTATGATGATTACGCTGATTCTCTTCTCAGCGCCGTGTCTGGTCTCGAAATCGAAGCGTTCGATGATTTTTGCCGAGCGGAATGAGCCAACTGTAGCTCGTGGCAAGTAAAAAAAACACTATGCTCCAAAATATTGTTCCAGCAATAATTCTGTTAGCTTCTCAGTTTGGTTCAGTGAAACTGAATTAAATTTCTAAAAAAAAGAACGAAGTATCTTTATCTTTTGGATAATTTTTAAAGTCTTTCTTTTTTCCTTCATTGGTTTTTTTCGGAAAATGGTTCTCCTTCTGGCACCGAGTCCGAAATAGGTACCAAATAACTGGGTTTTCTCTGGGCTGAGTCAGCACACAATGTTGACTTGATAGTGCTGTTCAAAACAGTGAAAAAAAAAAGAGAAAGGTTTTAGTCTGCAGTAGACTTCTTCAAGGTGTTTGAGGTCTCTTTTGCTGATTTTAAGGCCAAATGGTTCTCTCGTTTACACCATATTAGAAACCGGTACCCATATGTCCAGTGTGTCTGCAGGATTCAATCTGCAAACTTATTTGGGAAGGGTGCGCATAACGCTTTATGTATGCTCTAAAGTTTACACTCAAGCGTATATCTGCTTGCTTCTCAGTGTAGCTCAATGGACTTTTAAAAAAGAAGATTATCGTCTGCTGTTTACTCGATTAGATTATTTCTAGTTTTCTTTTTTTGGTCTGAATGACCAATGATTACCTTCTGGTTACTTTCCTGATTACCTTCGGACAGCGACCCTACATTGTAAAGTGCTCTTTGGAGTGCACAATCAACAAACTGTGGTTTGGTGTTGGTAGACGAAGCACACTAGTTTTGTACCAAACATTTCTGAAAGGAACAATTCTGTTAGCTCAAAAAACATTTTAAAAGCAAAACATCTTCTGAACACTTCCAGGGCACTTCTCTCTCTCTCTTTAATCGGTTTAAAAGGCAAACGGCGCCCTTCTCGATGGCATGTCAGACCCTGACACCACAGAGCTCATTTATTTTTAGCAGAACTCAGTCAGCAGACTGCGGTTCGAGGGAGATAGAGACAAAACTGTCGGTACCACTTCCAACAAAGAGCGCCTTTCTAACGACCGGAATGCCGAGGTTCGACTGAAAGCATAGCGACCGTCAAGATAAAGTGGCCAAATCAAGTTATCCCCGAACGTCAGCGAGTGTGGGATGAGATCAGTGCCTCGGAAACGGCTTTGCCATGCACTTCGGGCGACCTGACAGAGCAACCGGTAGGGTCGCCTCGACGAAGTTAGTAAACTGACACTCGTCCCTAAGATAGCGCAGTGTAGGCAATACAGAAAGCATTCGAATACGCAGGACACGGTCGCCCTTTTTTTTCTAACGAGATATTTGATAGTTCTAGGAAGCGCAACGTTTTGTTTTTATAGTCAGGTCCTATGAGAATAGAATGAATAAAAAAAAAACTGTTCTTTCTTACGGGCAAACTTTGACGCAAAGAGTTCTCCAAGGGCCAGTTTTTTGCGCCACAAGTTGACTAAATATAGAGACAATGATCATTTTCGTTCGATTTCACTTATTAAACTCTGCCGCAATCTGCAGTTTGCAAATCGGCTTAGCGTGTTGTATGGGTTGACATTCTTGACGTCTCTGCTCCGAGTTCTTAAAAAAAAAAAGCAAACGTCTGTTCGGAAGTCCCTTTGAGCAGAATAATAAAGCAAGCCAGTTCCTAGAACATCAATAAGCCGATGAAATACGTCAGACTTTCGTAAATATTTGATCGGTTACGTTTAATCAGCAGAATTTTCAATACGAAACAGACCACACTGTCTTGCTCGTCGCGTGCTACGATTACCCGGAAAAACGTAAGCAATTAAAGAAGCAAAACTATCCGCTTTTGTTTCGCTTCCGTCCTTATCTTCCTGCAGCGGTGACATTTCTCATTTCAACTTCCAAATACAAAAAGACTCAAAGTTGTTAAATATTTATGCCATATTATCACCCTAATTTATGCTTATTACTGTTGCGAAAAGCGTCCCTGCAGCTGTTGGTACGAGATAACTAGATTTCTTGTATTTTTCAGGAATAGCCTAGTAATATAAAATATTACCAACCTAATGTGAAATTCCCGCGCTTTTTTTATTAATAAATTCGCCATCTTCGATCGCATTGACATTAACTTGGTGGCGGGTAGCCCAAGACGAAATAACAATAAAAATTGCCCTGCCCATACCGCCTATGGCATAATGGCTTAAATCAGTTCAAAATAAATAATGAGGCCCAAGACAATTAAAATTTTTTGCATAATAGAAAAAGTAAAAAGTAACGAAGAAGTCTATCTAACATTTATAAGTGCCTCTTCGAGTATACAATATTGATGAGGTCACGACAGATTACAAAAGGGCTGCATAATTTTTATCGATGATTATGCGCTAGTTATTGAAAAAAAGAATGATAAGAACTATGTTGTATGCAGTATGCTAACTTTGGCTATTTGATTATAGAAGCGTTATGGACGTTGCAATACGTATAAAACGTCTACATAATTTTTATTGGACATTATGCAAAAGTTGTAATTATAGAAATACTGGCGAAGATATTTGTTGTTACAGTTTTGGCTTGAATTCTTTTTAGGATAGCTACGTTGGAGATGAGTCGGTCCAGGGTCATTTGAAGGGGTCAGTTTTGAGATCGTTTGAAGGTCCGTAGCTGTGTTGCGGGTCATCTACGTGGTCGTGACGATGGCTGAGTGGTTATGGTGCTCTGATGCTGATCCGAAAAACTCGAGTTCGATTCCGGCCGCCGCGGTCGAATTTCGGAGTTGGCAAAACCCAGGCGGTCGAAATTTCCGGAGCCCTTCGCCACGGCGTCCCTCATAGCCTGCATCGCTTTGGGACGTTAAACCCCAGTAAACCAAAAACTATATCTCAATTGTTTCTTCTTTCGCTTGGCGCAATGAGGCCAAGAGGCAACTGTACAAGGTCTGTCTCTAATATGGAATCTGAAACACTTGAAGAGAAACTTAAGAAACCCTATTATAAATGTGTGTTAGTCGATAGACTATTGCATAATGTTCTACTTGTTGTCGTTGTTAAGCTATGTTCGCATTCATCTATTAGTACCCCTAGACCGTAGGTAACGTTTTGTATTAAAACCGTTTACCTGAGCTAGTAACTGTTATGTATCCAATTGTTGAGTCCTATTTTTTGAGAGAATTGACTGTTACGTATACACAATTTCAGCTAATGGGTGCACACAAAAGGTGTAACTTATATATTGCATTTCCTGGTTCAGATGTGCGAATTTCTTTGTTGTTTACTTAGGATGGATGTACATTTTGTTGTTGTACTTAATTTGGCTAGACTAAATTGATAAGACTAGGCATGATAGACTGTGGTATCGGGTGACTTTATTGAAGTACACTTTTGGATGGCTGGGAAAAAAAATGTGTGTATTGTTCAAATATGCATTAACTACTGTGGAACACTACAGCCTCGGGGATGTTAAGTGATAACAATGAGAGCTTTCTCTACCGGGATTGCAGTCGTGAAAGTTCTATGAGCGCCCATGTTCGGAAATTCTGGCGTGCTAATTTCGCACACACTGCAAGACGTTTCGTCCGCAGGCGTGTCGATTTTCGACATCAGCGCCCTCTGCACTAGGCATGCACTCTCCACATGCGGCGAGGCGTAGCCGTCTAAGTCGTCAATTATTACACCGAGCACGGCCCGTGTTTGGCCCGAAAACGCATCGAAGCGGCACAATCTACGCCCACGTGCCACTTGCAAGGCATTCGTCGCTTCCGGATTGTCCGCTGCAGATGCAGGAATTGCAGCCTCTTGGTATGTGAGCATGCCTCTAAGTGTGACGTTGGATGTCTGACACAACCCTCCCCACTCCGCTCCCCCCTCCCTTCCAAGAAGGGCTTAAGGATTCGCGTTTTAAATATATAATCTTCTCTGCTGTGTGTGTGTGTGCTTTCAATCGATATTGAGGGAAGTTGCGATGAGCGTACGTTTCAAAACTCAACGCAACGCACTTACCATGATCAGAGGGGCGTGATATGTGCGGTTTAATGTTGGATTAGGTTGGTTTATGGGGCTTAACGTCCAAAAGAAAATCGGGCTATGAGGGACACCGTAGTGGAGGGCTCCAGAAAATGTCGACCACCTCCGGTTCTTTAACGTACACTGACATAGAGCGAAGCACATGGTTGTTTTTTTCTCTTGCGTCCCGCCCCTATTTAAATCCAGTCACCACGATGGGATTCGACCCCGCGACCTTGGACTTCGTCGCTGGACGCCGAGACTAATGAGCCATCCCGGCATACATGACAAAAAGAAGAGCTTGGGCACATCGCGCAGTTTCGGTTTAATCTACCCATTTCTTTTTATGCCGTTTCATTCTTATCCGCCGTTCTATTTTGTTCGCTTCATGCTTTGAGTGCGCCACTGGGCCGGTAGTGGAATGAGGACTCGCCACGATCTAACAATGAGGCAGATTCTCCGGGGTCGGAATAGGAATAGAATAGGAATTGAAATAAATTGGGAATTGAAATACAATGGTCTGAAAATTGGAATATAATCAGCCCAGCGGGAATCGATTGGCGAGAGAAAAAAGGAGTGCTATTGCATTTGCTTCGCACCAGTCCAATTCATCGTCCTGACTTTTTTAAATTTTATTACGTCCATATATCTATTCTTCTACTTTTTCTCCTCTACTAATTATTTTCTAATCTATTTCAACTTTATCCACTGTTATCTCCCGGCCAGAGCGCAGTAGTCGCTCGAGCCAATAATAAAAAGCAAAAATTAAAGAAATAGAATTGATTGGGAATAGAGCAGAATACAAGAGAACGGATTGGAGTAATACGGGAATAGTCATCCATCAGGATCCGAGCACGACATCTTCTCCGCACAGTTTTCCTAAAATAGACACCCAAAGAAACGTAGTTCATCCTGACAATGATTTACCGGTTCGTCGCCTTCGACCCAAAAGTTTTAATCTTCTAGGCATCCTATATTACGAACCATACGTCCACTGGTCCGCCGCGTTTGACCAGGCCCTCCTCCTCCTCGAACGGAAGAAAAGACTGCCGAGCCGTAAGCGGGGAAACTTCGAGCGAAAGCTTCCACTGTGGAAGCCTCGCCACAGGGCCGGGCGCTACTTTCTCGATCCATCGCTACGGCTTGAAATAAGTGATATCGCGACCAAGTGGCAGTGGATCCGCGCGAATCAGAGAGTGGGAGCGCAGGGAGTGACGGAGCAAGTCGCCGCCAACTGCCTCTGCAACTTCTGTTTGAACTGGCGCCGAACTCGGCAGTGTCAACACAACGTAGACAGCTGGCCGTTCCTCTCAGGAGGAAGGCAGGGAGGGGGGGTCTGGAAGAGGCGAAGTTTAGCGCATCCGTCTACCCTGCCTGGCTCACCGGAGAGACACAGCAACGGCTGCGAGCGTTCGCTTGACTTTTTTTTTTTCTTCTTGCGTGCGTGTGTGTTTGTGTGTGAGAGAGCGTCCCAGGGTGTCTTAGGTCCGGCTAGTTTTAAACCTGTCCCAGGAGGTGCAGCTTTGCTTCGGAAACTAATATCCTGCGCGAATAGACTCGGGAAACACTCGTCGGTGCGCAGAAGAAGAGGTCCTCCGGCACTGCGACCGGCGCTTACCTAAAGAGGCCGCTCCTCCCCGTCAGGCCGAGTAGGCTCCTTTTGGCTTCGCTGAAGCAATAGCGGAGCAGCTACCTTTACCCTCCGCCCCACCCTCTCCCGTACTACCGCCACACGCACACTCCACGTGTGACCCTGCCTATGCCTCTCGACAAATTCTGTTCTAAATTTGGGGGTTGAGGATGGTGAGAGTGAAGGTGGGGGAGGCAGAAAGAAGAAGATGACGTCTTCATACTCTCGTGCGCAATCCGGTGCTTGATTTATATTGACCGCCCTCCTTTTTTCGGAAACGTTACAGCCTGAAGAGAAAAGCATCGAAAAAAAAAAGATCGCGACTGGCCATAATGTTCCCGCCCACGCCTTTAATTAAAAGAGGTTGTCAATAGGCAGCTGGTGAATTATATGTGACTTTCTTGCATGTGTGTTAGCTGATTAATTCACTATCGTTTAGAAGAAGAAAGAATTTCGGCGAGAGATTGGAGGAAAAAGGCGACTCCTGTTCACGAATTCCCTCAATATCAAAACTTAACTACAGCAGACTACAGCAAACGGCAATGAATGTATGTTTCAACCATATTTAGACGATCATTTTCGCACCGTTACGTCTCAACAGCTGTACATAACAGATCTTGATAGCATGTGTACTAGTGCAGTATTAAGATGAAACAAAAAGGCTAAAAATATATTTGCAATAAAAACGAATTTGTGGACATTCATGGCTCGAAAATAAACCCCTCAGCTTAGGAATCGACACAGGAGTCATTGCAGCACCCCACGCACACTTTCAAGACCGCAGCATGATTACAAATAAAATAAATGCAAAATGTCGTTCTTGTTTCATCGCTAAAAGGAAATCGTTACGAATCAAATTCGGCAATTCTGCTTGTACAAACCAGGATTATCTTATAGGAATTTTTTTTTTTCAGTATAAGTGTGTTAAGAAAGCTATGCATGAAAATGTGCAGTATCAATCGGACCGGTTCCTGACTATTCTTATTTTAAATGGGCATCATCATCGTCATCATCATTGCCACCACCACCCCGATCACGACCACATCTGGACAAAGGGCACTCACATCGGTCTCCAATTCACCGAGTCTTGCGCAGCAGCGGTCACCATATATCCTCGCATTTTTTTTTCTAATTTCAACACATGAAATTCGGCCCCATTTAAAAAAAATATATAGCCATTAACCTGAATTATAAATTATGGCGTATTGTGGGCGGCCCTGTAATGACTTCGCAACAGGCTATGGATGCAACCATTCAATGCCAGAAAAGTTAAAATTACTGAGCCATTCAAGCTCATCAAGTGCCGAAGTCCCTGATGTGAGTTATGTAATAGTAACTGAATGGCTCGCGTAGAAAAATTCGTACCACTTAGGCAGAAGTTGCGATCTAATCGGCCCGAAATGATTCAAGTATTGAATTAAGGTATATTTCTGAGCATGCGCCCATCGATGCTACTATTGTTCGTGAAGTTTGAGTACACAGATTAAAATACATGCATACATAACTCCAAAAGTACATAGCTCAAAATGTGGAAGTTTCAAAGCGTCTCATTTTAGATATACATTATATCCATCTCTGAAGTCTTTAATTGCCGTCCCTGTTCACGTGTTTTCATTAACTAGAGAATGTACTCTTTGTGACCGCGTAGAATATTCGCTGACGTTTTGTCCGTGTGCATGCACTCAGATCTTTACTTTCGCTCTGACAGTAATGACAGCAAATATATACCGGTCGTTTCAGCGAGCACTTTCAAAAATTTTCAAATATAGGCTTTTTGGGGTAAAAATACCGCTTTTGTGGCATAGTATTACCAGTGCTGGCACGCATCAGAAAACCGGTGAATCTTGTTAATTAACAAGATGGTTAACTAATTTTTAATAATTAACTTTTTAACTACTAGGGTTGGGCACCGAGTAGCAATTAGATATTTGTAGCCGGTCATTAGTAAATGCCATATCTGTTTTTAGAATTTCGAAAATGCGATTACCCTCGCTGCTGTGGCTCAACAAAATCTGGCTGCATCGTGCGAAAAATACATGCGCTATCGAAAGCATGCCGGAGAAGCAACCCATCCAGTTCACGTAACTAGTCGAAAAAGCCAAATTTGTCGAGCCACAGCGCCAAGGATAATCACGTTTTTGAAATTCTAAAAACTGATATGGCTATTACCAACGACTCGCTACAAATATCTTATGCAACTAGGCGCCTAACTGGGCTAGTTATAAGGTTAGTTGCTAAAAATTAGTTAACCAGCTTAGTACTTAATGCGACTGACCGGTTTTTTGTGTCCTCCAACACGGGTAATACTGTGCCGAAAAAGCTGCATTTTTACCGCAAAAATTCTATTTCGAAAATTTTTAAAAGCGTTCGCTGAAACACCCGGCATATAACCAGCCCACTTCCCTGGTTGGGTTGCATAGTGTTTACACCTCCTGTACTTGTTGTTTCACAGCAATATATGTCTGACAAAGAAGAAGCCAACTTTACAAACCAGCTATGCTGACGCTTGTGGGTGCTATTATTGTGGTGCACTTCCTGGCAATAACTCTTACGCCTACATGTATTACATGCTCATGTAGACGACCTTCGAGGAATAATCTTTGACATTTAAGAAAAATCGACCGAAGTTAAAAGCAGGATGGTACACTACTGTGGCAGCAAGTCTGGCTTCCTCGAGCACGTTTTCTTTTTTTCGATCGACGTCCTATTGAGCCAATTTATAAAGCGACATGTTCAAGAAATTTCCATTAACTTCAATTTCCGGAACATAGGCACAGGCATGCAAGGAGGCCGCAAAAAAAAAAAAACTACCTTTTTTTTTCGGACGCACAGGAAATTTCTTTCATCCCGCTAATGGAGGTCCACTGCTATTTTGGGGACAGTGTCCTGTAACCTGGGTTGCGGCTCGGTACTGAAATACGCAAGTCTTTCAGGCGTGTTGACATTTCTGGACTCAACAAGAGTTCAAACTTAGAAGCACTTACTCCAGCGTTTTTATTGAGAAAGTCGTGGG
Source organism: Amblyomma mixtum (assembly GCF_055824585.1). NCBI lineage: Eukaryota > Metazoa > Arthropoda > Arachnida > Ixodida > Ixodidae > Amblyomma > Amblyomma mixtum. The sequence continues at coordinate 10,917,450 of NC_143013.1, forward strand.
CTTTTGTTGCAGAAATCCTTAATCGTTCGTGGTATATGCAAAGTGAGAAACAATGCCAAAGTGCGCTTCCGATTTCTAAACCATTCTTCGTATGCAAGAATGTTGCCTTCACTGCGTCACATCTGAACACCGGCGCTACCGACTCCATCTATAATACCTCGTTTTTCACCGTACCTTCACCTAACAACTCCTAACTTGGAACTTAACGGTGTTTTTTCTGTTTTGAGTTAGTGCCAGGCGCGGCACTCCTTCGAATAACCCAGACTTCAAACTAAGAATATGCGTCGCTTATTGCGCTGCCTTCGAGAATTACGAATGCTATGATCTATTTGCTACTGACGCGGTAAAAATTTCTTTGTTCAACCACAAATCAGTGCGAACGTTATTTAAATAGTTCAAATAGCACATTTAGCCTGACGAGCCAAACTATGTGGAGCAGTTCAACTGCCCAAAAGCATACCCAATTCATGGCGAACAAGCTTGTCAACCTATAACCCACGCTCAGAACTTGTTCTCGACTGACGCCCTCATGTTAAGCTAAGCAGGGAACTTGAAGGGAATATAAAAAAAAATCACGCTAAGACCAGATAATTTTTTTTAAGAAAAGGAGAGCCGACAAAGGAGTGCAGACGCGGTAGAAGGTGCCTTTCAAGACGTGACATTTACTTTCTTTTACGTGCCACAATTCTGAAGCAGTCTGCCTGCAGATTTCAGTGAAAAGATATTGCAAAAATTTTATGCCTCAGCGATGAGATGGAGTGGCGGCGGTGAAGGGCCCAGACCGGCTTCAGAATTTAGGAAAATGGTGAGCCACTTTCCCTGTGAGTAAACTCGATGGGAAGCGACAGGTTCCGCGGTGCCTCCTTTGCCACAATGGCGTGGGAAGAGATGTCCCTCTTTCCCTAAAAGGGAGAAATAAGAGCACTGGTAGGGAGACGCAGCGGGTAAAGGCGTTTCCAAAGTCGCCGACACTTACTCGTCTCTGAGCCCGACGTCCCGGAAAAGAACCGCACCTGACAGGCTCTCCTCAAAACGCCGTGAAGAGGGGGCAAACTAGGAAGGAAGCCTGCATTAGGAGAGTGCAAGTTCTCCTTTTTTTTACATTTCATTAGCCCCAAAAGCTTGCCTTTCATTGTAAAACAGACAAAGTACTTTTAGACGCGAGTGGCAACAGCAACTAAACTGACCTGGAAACCAAAAGCGAAGTAAAGAACAGAAAAAAACGAAACAAGAAAAGTAGCTCTCTTGGAAAGAAATGTTGTGCGCCTCGCATAATGCAGTTGCTCGTGGGAAGAGTGCGGCAGTAACGATGCTAAGAACTCAGGAAAACGTTTTCAAGTTGAGTGGATGCCTAGCTAAGGTCATGAATATCACAAGTGCCTGCAAAGGCATTGATCACCGAGCAGGTGATCAGTGGTCACAAGTGGAGGCCACTTAGGCCATTCCGTAAAGTCTGCGGTAGCTGTAGCAGAGTGTGCGATCGCCAGGATCACCAACAAGTAGCATCTGAAAGCCAGAATCACCAAAGTGACATGTTTCATCGTTTGGAGAATCGAGAGCAGCAAGGGAAGGAAAAAATTACGATGACAGTTGGGCCATCGTCTCGACAAGTTAACATATCTTCTAACCACTGGTTCGTCAGTTATTGCTGAGTATATGCAAACATGGCAGACATGTTTGGCAAACTAGTTTAGCCTGAACAAATAAAATAAATATTCCTTATGCGCTCTGCTGCAGTGCGAAAAGCCCCGGATCAAAAGACAGTTTTCTTTTTCTTCTCCCTCCCTCTCTACCTTTGGTAGACAAAGTCAACTCGACTTGTTCCGACGCGACCATTTAACCTAGACAGCCTTTGCGCAGTTTCCAGACAGCAAATATCTACTCGTAGGAGAAACATTGCAGAACACTCAAAAGGTCATTTCACCAATGACTGATTCCGGGCGCTGGATGTAAAGTACGAGCCGCAGTTAAACGGACAGTAGCAACCATAATAACCTGAAAAGTTTTGTCATCTTGTGAACAATACCTGACAAAAAAATGCCATCACATTCTGAACCTTTTGTTTATCATCATATATTTCACTGAGTTTCTTTACACTGTTTTAGCTTTGCCTGCATCCTGCAGAATTCCTTCGAATGCCGATGACTTTCGTCGGCTACGGTAGAACGTCCGTAAAGAGCAAAAGCTGAAACTTCTTAACTTTTTAAGAATAAGAAAACGCTAAGTGATGTCTTTATAAATGAAAAATGAAGAAGCATGAAAACGAGGACTCAGTAAACAACGCCACAGCCGTTAAACGTTTAACAATATCATTCTGTATGCTATAATAGCTCAAGACGGCACGCACACTAGCATGTGTAAGCACGCGCTTTGCTTCACCTTTGTGAACAACGCCGACCTGTCACGTTAAACTCACAATAAAGACCATCCATTATGTTAAAGACACTCTGACTTCTCGGTATCTCCTCTGTGTTGTTTCGGACGTGTCCATTTTTATCAGTTTCTCTGAATATTTACGACACAGTTGCATGTCTATAAAAACATACCGCTCTCGTTAATCAGAAATTAATGAAGCAGACGGGTGCGCCTTCATGAACCATAAACTTGAAGTTCATCACTACGGCTAAAAAACCGGTTCGTTTGTTCCAGCTACTCTCTAATATGAATGATTACACTGTCCTAAGCCGGCCGTTCAAAACTGACCAGTGCGACGTACTGGATTGAATGGAACGCTACCTTTCAAAGAGGGACAAATCATGTTTTCTATTTCTGTCCTTCTTTTTCTTTTTTGTATGTTTCATCTTTAAGGCATTCTTATCTTTGTTTTATTGTTTTTTCCTTCATCGGCTGCAGCACCGTGCCGCGTCGGCCAATGTTTGCTCGTGGGAGGCCATTCTACGCAATGGTATAATTGCGAAAACTGCTGATTCAAAGAATTTCGCCGGGCCTCCTGCGCTCGCTGCGCAAATTCACCGAGCAGAAATGTTATCACGCGCTAGAAACAAAGCGAGGCCCGCAGGCAAAGATAGTTCTAATTTGAAACTGTGTGTGCACTGCGAAAATGTTTGCGTTTGCGGGGAAATGAAAAAAAATGTGCGGACTCACTCGCGGTTTCAAAAAGGAGAGGCACGAAAGTAAGGATGAGAAGTGAGAGTGTGTGTGTGTGTGTGTGTGTGTGGGGGGGGGGGGGGGGGGGGGGGGGATGGAAATAGGCAGCTGTTTTTGGCTGTCGCCGTGTTTGGACAAGCAACCACCGACTACGGACCGCAATTTGCGCCCACCGCTGAACTTTTCAGTCCGCCCAATGCCGGCCCCGTGAATTATGTATGCGCGGCTCGGTCGTCGTCGCCACTACTGCCGACTTTGTCGTCCCGCACTCATTCCCGCGCTAACTAAATTTTCGCCACACGTGGCAGGGCGGTCCGCATTAGCCTAATAATTTCTGCCACGTCGCCACAATGGTGGACGACGTTTGACGAAGGAAAAAAAAATTATGGCAGAGGGCAAGTGCGCGCAATTTGCGACATGTGCAGTTTCGCAAGACGAGTTGAACTCCCGTCTTGTTGTTTTTTTTTTCTTTTGCTGTAGCAGGCGGTCATTTAGCTTCATAGTCAAGTAGATCGTTTTGTTATAAGCTCCAATAAAAATTACGGGTCTTCCTTCAGAGTTTTCTCTCTCTCTCTTTGAAGAGCTCCTGCACTGGGCCATCAGGTTTCCCTTCAAGAACACGTCCAAATCAAACACCGATTTGATGCGCCGCATATTGACACTCTGATACGCGACGGCAAAAGTTTGCTGTTCACAAGCACGCTTCGGCGCAGGTGTCATACGTAGGCAACCCACTGACGCAGTTGCTAATATTGCCACGTTACGTGTGCTACGTCCGCGCGGTTGGCGTGCCAAGACATCTTCTCCAAGATGCTTGTATGCACAACGTTGCTTTGGGTGGAGACTCCTCAGCAGTTATTCCAACCTATCTAGAGTTTTTCATTCACGGCAGGAACGCCGGAAAATGTTGACTTACTGTTTAGCTAGTAGTTGGATTGAATAGTAACCGGTTGAAAATGAGGATTAAGTTTTAAGAGCAAGGCTTTTCTCGAGACAAACCTGCCGTAAATGCTTTGCTAATTTTCACGCGTGCTTAATCTCAAAGATTCACTGGGAAACAACTTGTTAAGGTTGTCAAAAAAAGCGCTATAAAATTATTATTCGCACACTGGGAAGCACCGCGACGCAGCTGTTTTAGAAGTCGAATCAGTGCTTTAAACCAAGCCCTAGTCAAGCCAAGTACGAAACTCACACTTTTCAGCTTTATAACGTCAGAAGGTGAGCTCTCTAAAAAACTCGCATAGATGATGGCGTCTCTTTACCCTGTTGGCTATTCAGAGCTACTATATGAACGAGTTGTGGAGCTGCGGAGCTGCTCCATCTTCCTAGAAGAGCTGCTCGCCCTAACGCGGTGTAAACAATCAGAACTGAGCTTCTGTTTGTCACTCAACGCCTGGTCACGTTGGCGACGTGGTTCTAACCAAGACCTACTGAACTACAGACCTGCACATTTGGCACTGCTCCAGCGCGCATGTTCTAGTTCATGCCTTTTGCCGCTAGGAAAAGGCACCTACGGGAAGCGTGGCGCTACATTATACCTGTTGAACAAGATGGCCTCCTCCATCATTTTATTTCAAACAAGGCAGTTTCGTCGTTTGTCCACGTAATCATTAACATCCACTTATCTATGCTAGGCACGGTGGTGCTGACGAAAACAAAGCGGATAAAAAGAAAGAGCGTTTTTTATACTCATCCAGAGCGAAAAAAGTCGTTATTGTGGATATTTTTATTGTTGATGTTAAGATAGCAGAAGAAGACGAAACAAATGTATTAAATATCTTGCTCAAATTGTCAAACGATGATGATGATGACAGCAGACGAACAGGTCAACCGAGCGCCCTCAACGGCCAATAAGCTAACGAAAGTTGGCGCACGCTGCTCCACAGGACCCCGCCAAATGTGCAGGTCTGTAGTTCAGTAGGTCTTGGTTCTAACATGCCATGAAAATAATTCCCTCAGTTTACCTTCTGTCACTGAAGCCTTGTTAACAGTAGCGTTATAACTTCTCCAAGCTGTGTATAGAGTGATAACTTGAGACAAATGGGCGTCCTGAAATAAGTTCTAGATGACTGAAGCTCTCTGAGAGCAATGACCTACACTTCTAGAGCTTGTTGCTGGCGGAGAGGATGCCATAGTAACAATCCCATTCCCAGCTGGCTGCCGTCAGTGAGCGGAAGCAAGTTTGTCCACTCGAAAGTTCACCCCTCCGACTGGTTAGCGACTAAATTAGAGTTCCATTTCCTGCGGAAAGAAGCGGCGAAAAAAAAAGAGAGAGCGGGCCACAAGAGTTATAGCCCTACAAGAACAGCTATCTACAGGAACAAGTGGAAGAGGAGAAGTTCACATGCGGGCATAAGCATGTCAGAGCTCACTTTGCCCTTCTGTATAGAAATTTTAGCACAAATGATGCATTATCATCAACTGGAAAGAAAGAAAAAAAGCATCTTACAGGTTATTGAAGGACGTACCTGTATCGACAAAGTGTTCAAGTTATTTTTTTTGTACATTTTACATTTTCAGCGCAACACTTATTTCACAAAATTCGAGCGCAAAAGTACTCAAAATAAAGGTATTCCTAACGAAGCAAATATTAATTGCGGTACAGATCCATATGGCGTTGCATCTAAAAAAGGTCCTTAGAAGTGGCGTCACATGAGAAAGTGGAATTACCGCAAGCACCAGAAATGAGGTGGCCCAGTGAACATTAAAGCCCCTCATGACACCCTGTGTACGTCCTAAGCGTCAGCAGGATGTCCAAAGCAGTTCCAGTGCCCAATTTGGGGGTGGGAAAAGGTCTTTGAGCATAAAATCAAATTTACAAATCTCGGGGAACGACATCCATAACAAAGATATGATTCAATTTATACAACATCACTGCTCACTACCTGTGAGTACCCGCCGATATCTAGATGTCGCGAAGCCGCTTAGTCTCTCTGTGGCGAGGCTGTGCTTTCACACACAAACAAAAATGGTCCTGCAACTTCAGCGAATATGCCGGAATTGTTTTTTTCATCATTTGAGTGGGATGAGCGCTGTGAGTGGGTGAGGGCGTGATTATTAAAAACAAAGGAATTAACAATAAAGGAATTTTGCTATGCCGAGACGATGTAATGGGCGATTCTCAAAGCGAATGTCATGAGCTGGCGATGCAGGCGATGACGGAAAACTGCACGTGAAAGAGGTGCGACTCATCTGTTTGTTCTCGTTGGCGCGTCACAGGTTTAGTAGTTTCAGCAGCCGACAGAAAAGTCCAGAAAAGCTCAGAAAAGTTTAAGAAGCAGGGAAAAGTTCAGAAAGTTCAGAAGGTCGCGAAAAGCACCCGCGAAAGCAAGAGGTAATACACAGGAACATATATATGCGTGGTTCTGACGTAGCAAAGCGTTTAGGCGTAGGCGTATACTTGGTACGTCAGCGCATTTTGTTTGTTTATTTCTTTAATTACGCACCACACCGCGAGCGCACTTGACTGCCACGCGCTTAGTATGAACGCCAGGCGACCGAAGAATACGGAAAGGGGACTGGAGAGAAGGCACGCGGCACAACGCTTCCTCGCAGTGTGTCAGGTCTCAGAGGAACGTTTAAGCGCGCGACGCCAGGAAGGTGACACCACTTAGCCAGGCGTAAATGGGTCTCGCAGCAACGTATAGTGGGATTAACACCAGCTTCCTCGAATAACGAGAAAACAAAAAGCCTCAAAAGCGAGCTCGAGCAAGCAAGTCGGGTGGTGTGGAAGACTGCCGGCGAGCTCCAGATTAAAGCCAGGCCCACAAGCCGACAGAACTGACTCCCCCCCCCCCCCCCCCCCCCCTTTTCTCTAACACTTTGAAGTCCTGTCAAGCGACGCATGAAAAGGAGGTTTCTCGCCACTGCGTATTTTTAAACTTAATTAGGCGGCTCTTGAGTGTCCTCTAGAAAGGCCAGCAGCAGCAACAAACCGGCCGTTTGCATAACTGGGGCTGTACAGCACAGAGCAAATTCGCGTACAGTCTTGTTGGGTGACGGAAATGGCCCGTGGGGAGGGGATCGTTGCCAGAAGCCGACAATTGACGATATCGTGGAGAGCTGAGCTTATATATCCGACAGGCGTGAGAGAGGCGGCGCCTAATTGGAAAGCAGAGAGCTGACGTCAGGCGTCCTGTCTTGTGCCGCTGCTACATATACCCGGACGTATACAAGCCCAGCCCGCTAAGCCTCTCGCGAAGCGTTTTCCCCGCTCTCAATCACTGTGCACCCGCGAGCAACACTCTATTGGCTCTGCCACGGCATCCAGCAGAGATCAACAAACACGTTAGGCCCGCCACCGCCCTGCTGCTCTCGTTTATAGCTGTTATTCGTAACTGCGACGAACGACAACCCCATGTCTCTTGGAGTGAGGGCGCAGCTACAGTCTGATGCACAGAGTTAATATCCTAATTCTATAGTGAGATATCTTGTTTTCGCCGTTCTTACTAACCATGGCGGCTGCCACTGTTATAACGAATACTAACGGATAACTGATATTGTGCGGGGAAAATATAAGGCGTATTCATCTGGCAACGGGGACTATATTAGCCCATGGGATTATGTCCGGTACCCATGATGGCCACTGGCGACAGCATTTTGCAACGTTTCAAAATTCAGCGCAGTCAGAAATTGGAAAGTATTCCTTTAAAATTATTTTCGATGCTTGTTTAAGCAATGAGTCGATGATATTGCTTTCTTTTTTTTTCCTCGGAGTACTCTTCACAGTGTTATGACGAAGCCGTAGAAACTTCGCACAACTTCATCTGTGTGATCTACCCTGCTGGTCTGATGAGCAGATCTTCTCGGCGCTTCGACAGCTTGGATTGCACAGCCGTAGGACTGAGCTGGAGACTCTGGGTTGAATAGGAAAGCAAGCGAAGAAATAAGTGCGTCGGCGATCCTGAATTCTAATCGCCGCTGCGGGGGCATGCATCACGAGCATAAGGTTTCCTTCGTACTCATTTTGAACGGCGGCGCACGCGATTATGTGCCAGCGCTATGGTGTGGGCGCGGGTAATGAATCAAACCGTTCTTGAGGGTGACGTTGATCACTGTCGTCATCGCCAAGCTCCTTCCGAGTGGATCAGAAGTTCGAAAACTTCAGGTCGCGCTTTGTTTTTGGCTGTGTCGTCTAGACTTCGCCTCCTCATAACTTGATAGTGAAGTGATCAAATGCTCAGGTGGTATAATTGATAACAATTCTTTATATTTTTATTGGTCAAGACACAAATGTTTTTGCATAAGAATCAAAAATAATGTTCCCCAGACGCACTTGCACAGGTCTCCTTCACTTCGCTGTCTATAAAAGGTTTATAATTTTTTTTATTAATCAGTTAAGAAATCGTCACGTGAGCGGTATAAACTATGATTTCCCGCTTCTCAGTTTTCTTTTTGTTTATTTTTGAGGTGATAGATAAGCTTTGGCGTCTTCTTCATGACTACCTCGGTAATGACCCTTTCCCGAAGAGTCAGAAGTAACCCTTTCGAAATTGTATGGGATGTTACGTTCGAAACGTCTTCAAATAGCTCTAGTTGCACTTTACTTTCTAACAAGACAGCCTCATCGTGGTCAAGCGCGTCTACAAAAAGAAATGGACTGCAACGTTTCCGTAAGTGTGAGTCTCATCAGAAGCTTGATCGTTTCTTAAGCGCGCACCAAGCCTAAGGTACCTCCCAAAGGATTAACAAAAACAGGCGACAGTCAATTTTCTCTCTTTCGGGAGGCTCTTCGTAATAAATATATCTCGGTGGCGAAATCTCTGCCTTGGAGGAGCACCAACCCCGTCTCGTATAGATCATGGGGAAGCTGACCGGCCGTGACAGTCCCCAGAAGCCGGTATATATACGCAACGCTCGTAAAAACAGGACATCATTCGCCTAGGATCTCCTCTCCCGATTCCCTTTTCACGGACAGCCTCCAAGCTCAGCGCTCACAAACCATATCGCCGAACATATAACGAATGGGAAGACTTCACAACACAGGGCGCGCTCTCTTCAACGGCGGGGGAGACCCTGCGTGACGATGCCGTTCTGTGTGAGCAAATGTAAAAAAAAAAATGGGAAGCACAATTGGGAATTAGGGAACGGGATCCCGAAGTACACTATAAAGCAAGCAAAACCAAAAGGACGAGACAACGGACGGTATAGAGCGGGTTTCCTGCCGCGAGCCTCCTCGTGTACCTGGTTCCCCCGAGGGCTGTAGGACCTATATCCGTCAGCCGCACGTTGTCCGGTTGACCGGAGACGCCACTGTCCTCCCCGGAATCAGCGTATTGGCGTCTTTCCGCGTTTGTTCCGCTGTGGCACCGCGTCCGTCCGGCTAGGCTCAGTTGGACGTGTCTTTTGCCCGCCGGTCTTTTCGGTGTAATGGCGTCTCTCTCTCTTTCTCTCTTTTCTCCTTTCCCCCTGCCACACGTAAGGCCATTCTGCCTCCTCCTCCAACCCGACAACACGGGAAGAAGTCATCTGCTTCCCTCTTGGCCGCACCCCCCCCCCCCCCCGCCTCCCCTTGTTCCCCAATTCTCCGAGGAGCCATTTTGACCCATCGCTCTCTTTAGTGTCGCCCGTGTCAATTTCAATTTTCGTCTGGTCAGAGTTTCTGCAGTTTGGAGAACTGTTTTCGCCCCCGGAGGATTCACATGTTGAAAACTTCGAGGCAATAAAGAGTAATGTTGTTGTTTTTTATTTTTTTTACCCCCTATTCCCCTTAACTCTCGTATAAGCGAAATCTTTTGAGCGCGGAGAACAACGTTACAATTGGGTAAACATTGATGTGACATGCGCCAAAACTATTGCCCAGTTTGTTACATCAGAGCTAGAGCAGACACACCATGGGGGCGATAGACCCATGCGAGGTTTCTTTTTTTTTTTTTCAGACCTAAATAAGCGCAGAGAGCTGCTTTAACTCTCCAAGCTGTCAGGGACGTTTCACAATAACTAAGCTGAAGACTCTCTTTTACGTCACCCGTTGGCTGAACAAAGTTGACAACTTCGGAGATTTTTCTCGGGTAGCTGGGAAAGCGAGCTTCTCAGGCATTAGTCCTGCCAGAGGAGCTTCGAATTTCGGGTTAGGCAATTCCCTACGGTGCCTTGTTTCGCTTGGAATCGAGCGGCCTTTAGCGACATCAAACTGGAGCTTCGAATGAAGTGGCACAGTCTTAACGACCACTGGAAGCACCATTGTCGCCTTCTGTGGTGCTTGCTAGGACGGGTTCTTTGCCGACCGTCCCTTCAAGTTGCGAGTAGGGTGTGAGCGGGGCTGGATTTCACAGTAGACAGCTTGCGCTTCCCAGGAACTTGTTTGCTGGGACCTGCGCTTTCCAGAGAGGCACAGGTTCCCTGCTGTGAAAAGCGTTTGTTCCACAGCGCGACCCTCGACATTTGCTAGGGCCCTGACGAAATCAAGACCCCATTCTGAACTGTATCAGGCGCTCATCTAAATGATAGCGTCCTTCGTTATAATTTTTTTTTTTCAAACGAAACTTCATTTACAAAGGTGCAATACGCACAATGCTCTAGAACACATAGCCAGAGGCTAGTTTCGGGTCCATCACAATATTGTACATTTTAAATGCGGCACGCGAAGACGACACATTGCGTTCATAAAGCAAAAGTCACATTCTCAACAATTTAGAGATAAACAAGAACAAGTGTACACAATACACTCATCCTCACAAAAAGAAAAACAATACACCATAACTTCACATATTCATCAGGAATGTTTTCGAAGATTGCACAAAGTTTCTTTTCAGTTTAATATCGTCCGGTATACCATTCCAAATCAAAACTCCACTGAACTCTATTATAATGTCTTTGCCCGTAACTATAGCGACACACTGGTAAGTTGAAATGTTTGGCACTAGCCGCCCTAGTTTCCCTTTTAGGTCTTATAAATATGCTACGCGGAAGGGGGACATTAATTTTTAAGATTTTGTGAATTGTCAGCACTACCTTTAAAGTGAATAGGGAGTGAAAAGGCAGAATACGGGTTGACTTAAAGAGCTGTTTGGTAGAGTCAGATAACTTTGAAGAAGTTATAATTTTTGCCGCTCTCTTCTGTAATCGGATTACAGGTTCGAGATATTTAGGAATGCTCCTGACGCGGCATTAGCAAGCGAATAAGCAACGTGTATGCTCGGATCGGAGGCGTCGTGAATGCGCTACGTGTCCTGGCCAAAACCTCTGTCTCCGGTCATTACCCAGTGCTGTGTATTAGGGCGCGATAATCGACATGGAAACACATTCCGTACAGTGCATGCCTCGAGACATCATTTCCGTATATGTAGCCAGCCAAACGCTGCCGCAGGTACGTGAGGGGCTATGTACTGCAACAAAACGTGCTAGTTCGGCGCTGAATTCAATACTATGTGGAATGCAGGTGCACATCACTGCGCTTTTAGCGGAGGACATACTGAGTCAGCTGTCAGCCTGTAGGATTTTCGCACACCGGCCGTAACCTTAGCTAGTGGATGGCCTCGGTTCAGCGGTGACAATGCGGGCCGCCACTAATAAAGAGCCATTGTAGAAATTGAACCGGTTAGCCCACCAGTGATCACGAGTCACGGATTGTCTAGCACGCTACCTCCGCTAACCTGCATCGGCAATAATCGTCACTTTCCTTGAAAAAGAAGGCTCACGGAGAGAACCGGTCTCTCTCTCCGTTTAAATGTACGCACTGGTGGTTCACGTGTTTTTTATGACTAAGCGGAACGCACGTCCTTCACTGGCGTCCTTCTTTCCTCTCTTTTTTCTTTCCGTCCCCTCTACCCTTTCCACACTGCGAGGTAGCCAAACCTGAACATTCCTTGGTTAACCTCAGTGCCTTTCCTCTTTCTAATACGAGAGCAATTACTCATTAACATCCACCCAAGTGCAGCCATACGCTGTAAAGGAAAGCTATACAGCTTTCTCAGAAACTTAGCAGTTAAGGAAAAATTCGTCTTGGTCCAGGGCTCGAACCCGGGACCACCTCTTCACCAGAGCAGTCGCTCTACGGCAAGCTTATGGTAGGGCGAGAGCGAATTGATCAATAACTCGAAGTGGCAAGTGTTGGCCAAATGTTTAAGAGAATCCCCGAAGGTGGAGTAGATTTGTAATGACGGAGTAATTTCTCACTAGCATCCACCCATACGCAGCGGGGTTCGGACCCCGGATCAAGACGAATTTTTCTTTGACTGCGAAGTTTCTGAGAAAACTGTACAGCTTTTCTTTGCAGCCGTATGGCTGCGCTTGGGTGGATGCGAATGAGTTATCACTCCCTTATTACAAATCTACTCCACCTTCGAGGATTCTTCTAAACGTTTGGCTTTTCTTTTTCTGTTCGTTCTCGTCCTCATATATCTATTTACCCCCCCCCCCCCCCCCCTCTCTCTCTCTCTCTGTTGTATATGTATCTCACAATCCTCAGGTGTTCGAAATTGATCTGGAGCTCGCCACTAATGTACCTATTTCTGTCTTGGTTCTTTTGCTACCTTCTTTTTTCTCCGAGAACTGAGGCAGTTACTGCAGACCTTCCTTTCCCCAAAAAATCAGTTTTAAACATGGGAAGAGATTGGTATGAGCAGAGCTCTGCGGGTGAGGGTCTCGTTCGGTGTGCTTGAAAAAAAAGAGGCGTTTATCCCCTCTGCTTAAATGCGGAGCACTGTGTGGAATCGTTGGTGCAAAGCAAAAATTTTTGTATTTGGTCATAAGAACCTGGATGTGGGAACGAAAACTCTAAAGCATGGTGGTATTTTCATTTTTTCGCTGCCAAACGATTCTGAGCGCTCGTTTTGCCTAACGCAAAGTCCCAGGTTAGGAGGAAACTGGCTCAAATTTTCTCATCTGCTTGGCGCAGTATACGGACCAAAAATTAATAAATTATGATTACTGCTGAGAAATATCTGAGCAATAAGATTAACCAGAACCGGAACAGGTCTTTCATACGATTCACGAAAAGTTATGCACATTATGAGTATTCGCTGGGTTTCTTGTTTTTCATTCGTGGCGTCACAAAATGATTTTACGGCGTGCAGTTTTATCGATTACCATTAAGCTCTCCCGATGGACCAGCCGAGAATTTTTTTTTTTAACTGTCTAGAAGAGCTTCAATCAATGACGAGCTTTAAAAAAACGCAGTACGCGCCGTTCTAAATATTCCCAGTCAGTGGCTACTAAGAAGACAGGGAAAAATTATACCCACTCACGGGGGAATAGCTGCAGGGGACGCGATTTGGCTCAGTTCAAGAAACGTTCCGAGCGCGAAACCTCAGTCTGATGCAGACATATCATGCCAGTTTTTGCGCTGAATTGCCGTGCCAATGGGTCCCCACGCATGTGCTATGCCACCGGGTGGAGATTTTTCGAGATAACGAAAAACCCATCGGAGGCTTTTGATGCCTTTTTCGTAGCACATGATGACCTCCAAATAAAATAAAACGAGCGTTACTGTGAAGTGCTCTTTGAAAAGATTTCCCAGAAATTTCGCTCCAGGCGCGAGCTAAGCTGTCGCCGTAAAAACACGGATTTAATACTCGTCGACTCAATTTTTCTTTTTACGTCCAGATAGGACATCTACCACCTCCGAGTAGCAAACTCTGAGGAGAATTTCTTGGTAGTGATTCGAACACGATCTTCAGCTCTGAGAAAGTTTCCATCTTATCTTCTTGCCCATGTTTGCCATTGACTGCATATTGCTTGAAGTTTGGCAATGCTTCCGGTGTGCTGCTCTAGACGCCCTCTTTGAGTCGATATCAGAGCGTACAACAGGTTTCTGGATATTTTTTTTCCCCACTTCTGAAGCCGCGTCTGTTCACTTTTGCCTCCGAAGCCTCGCGCGCACATCCATTCGTTCAATTCTTGTCTAATTTTTGTTTTGTTTGTAAGTGCATGTGGGCGTGCATGCGTTCTCATTCACATGATCCTTGAAGGCGTTAGCTGGAACTGAAGGGGAAAAAAAAGATTATCCATCGCTGTCGTGAATCTCGACGTTTGCTTTCAAAGCATTTCCTTTTACTTGCTTTGAATTCCTCGTAATTTCTAGTTATTCATTTTCTGAGGCGCTAGAGACCCGTTCTACCCCAGCATAAAATCTAGAACTGCGTGCGCATAGTAAATCAGCATAAAATGTCAAGAAAAAGGGGGAGTGGGGACGAAAGGCGTCGTAACCTGGGAAGTATGGCTGCACAGGGTAGTCGTGCGGCCAATATTGCATCGGTTCGAGTGGTGCCGTTCGCGTTGCCATGGAAACGTTGAAGAGAAGCAGGAGCCCTTTGCTCATGACGCTAAGCGACGGGAGGAACGTTCCTTTACGCCCAAGTGTACTTCTTGGTGTGAGATCATGATGGAATCTCGAGCTACCTCTGAGAAACGATGCGCAAGCAAGCGGACTAATCAAAACAGTCATGTAACGAGAGAAGCGCGCTAAAAAAAGTTTCTCCAATGTGTTTCGGAGAGTCCGCCCAAGTGGAGTAGATTTCAAGCAACGAGCTAATTACTCATAAGTATTGCGCACAGCGCATCCGTACGACTTCAAAGGGAACCTACGCAGCTTTTTAAGTCTTTTCAGACGGAGAAAAATTCTTTCATTCCTAGACACGAACAAAGCGACCACTAGGCAGTGGGCCGCAATTGAACTAACCGGGGATTAATTTTCATTTCATTTTTTATTTCATTTCACCATGACATCAATCATAAGGAAACAACACAACACAAGACGTCGTCACGACGGCAGATGACATCAAGTTCATTTGCCGAGACTACATTAGCGCCGATAAAGTTCGTCAGGTGAGTCAAACGCACTTCGTGTTCCGTGATTCGTCAAAATGGGTGCCGAAATGGGCGCCTGACACGTTTCTGCTACAAGCAGAACTGTGAGCGTGTTTCTGTGACGACGAGCCTCACAGTGCCACGTCGCAGGGAGCAGCACCAGTTTAGCGCGCCGAATTAATAGAAAATTAAATTAATTATTAGAAAATACGGCCCCAGAGTAGCTGCCCAACAATGGGGAAAAAGGTAGGGGAATGTATAAGGGGAGTACAGAAAGTTCACGGAACTATGGAAAGAGAGAGAAAAACGACATATGAAAAAGTGTATGGAAGGACGAAATAAAGAAAAGAATCATAAGAACAGTCGTTTCGAAACACGCCCCGCAGAGAACTTATAGCTCCGTAGGCTGGAAATAACCGTGGTTATCGGTCACTGGATGTCAGCGCCACTAAAACTTATGGGGAAAAAAGTGCTTCACGCTGCTATATCCGCAGAAACGTGCCAAGAGATTCCAGCATTTTGTTTACGTAATAGAAGCTGTGCAAATCCGGTCTCGGGGCTCAAAAAAGCCTCGCTTATACGTCTCTGCGAGATAGCAGCTGTTCTTCGACGATGGCTTGTAGATCTGTCGGTAAGCCCTCACGTAAGGCGCAGACGTCTGGACGAAATCTGTTGCAAAAGAAATTGAAGGCATGCTTCCCAGTAGTTATGGTTACGAAAGGCGAGACCACGGTTTGACATTTCGAACGATATCGTATGGCTTCTAGCAGCGGTGCCCCTTGCATCAATGTGGGGGAACGTCAAGCGGTTGGATTGGCCGCGGCCACCCAGCAATCGCGAGAAACGTCCATCTGATTATCAGTAAAAAAAAAAAGAATCGTTTTGTTGCATGCAATTAATTTCATCATTCACTGTTTCAATAATATTTTGATTATTCGTTTTCCTCACGTAAGAACAGACTGCTGCGCAACAGAAACGGCCTATTCTAGAGCCCACATGGAGAGAGAGGGAGGGGGGGGGGGGAGGGGGGGGCAGCTTTCGTCACGCGACCCGATTTTAAAAGCGTTAGCTCTTATTCATCACGTTTCTCGATTTCTCGGGGTCTGCTACCACATCCCTTCGGCATGAAATTTTCTAAGTCCGAGGAATTCAAGATGGCGGCCACCATAGTAAATCGATATTGTAACACACCACCCACCATACCACTCTGATGACATCGGGTAGGCACATATACTACCACGGGCATGCCCCTGTTCCACTTCAGCGGGGCTAGCTGCTGGCGTGATGCAATTAGCGTTAACGAGCACGTTTCAGGAAGACTTTCAAGTGCGCTCTCGCTGACCACTTCTATCTGCAGCGTAGCAAACTGCTGAGCGATAGGCTCGCATCAGGCTCAGAAATGTGCCATCTCTTAGTGCACTCGTGACAAGGATAGATGTATGAAGGGTTCTTCAATTCCTGTTTTGGGCTTTCGGAGTCCAGAGAATGAATTTTCAGTGCATGCATTCCAGCTGAGGGTGGTGTTACTTCGAGGTCATGGCAGAGTTGAGTACGGTGTTTCATCAGGAATTAAATTTGTTGCGAGGAACGAAAAGGCGCAGCACCTCTCGATGGACACCTCAACCACGCCGCGGCGGAAATGGTTGAAGGCGAATTGTTATGTGGGAGATAATAAGGGACACCGTAGTTTAGAGCTCCGGTTTGTTTTGGTTTCGTTTGGATTAGGGGGGTTTAACGTCTCAAAGCAACTCAGGATAAGAGGGACGTCGTAGTGAAGGGCTCCGGAAATTTCGACTGCGTGGCCTGAGGTTCTTTAGCGTGCACTGACATCGAACACTACACGGGCCTCTAGAATTTCACCTCCTTTGAAATTCGACTCCCGCGGCCGGAATTGAACCCGCGTCTTTCGGGTCAGCAGCCGAGGTCATAGCCACTGAGCCACCGCGGAGGCTACGGATTGGCGTCCCGTCCGTGGTACTGCAAAGTGGGTGCGATCAAGAGGTAAGGATAAAAGGAGAGAGTGAGAAAGAGAGAGAGAAGTGAGAGAAGTGAAGCAGTTGCACCAACCACGCGGTTACAAAGACACCTGCCGCAGATTGATTCCCACGCAGAAAATGAGTCATTACACCTGTTACTCCATATAACATCAAGTTCTGCGAGATTCATAGGCAACTAATTGAGGCATGGTTGAGTTCTTCATAAAAAGGTGGATAAGCAGATTAGCATCCTTCTGCTTTATTTTCTTTGTTTTGTTTCCTTTTGTTTTTTTGTCGTTGTTGTTGCTGCAGCTCCTGCTGCTGCGATTGCCACGAACGCATTACGAAACGCGTGGAATAACATCCCCACTGGCCGCCTACGCGGATGTTTTTCAATCTGCCGCCCACCTCCCTTAAAACCGCTCTCAACAAAACGGAAAAAGGCCTCAGCCGCAAAGAGCATCAGATTAGCAGTACGATTCAACTGATATTTTGCGCGTCTCTTCTTTTTTTATATACAAAGTGAAGCCTTTCGGCTGCCGTCTGCCTTTGCAGCGCTATGTGAAAGTTACGGCGGAAAACAGCGCTGAAATAAAAATGTCACATTTTAGCGAAAACAGAGCTAAAATCTCAACACACAAGTCAGTAAGTTTCTTTCCACTGCATTTGTTCACGCAGGTTGGTGCTTAGCGTTCATGATTTTTACGGAAGAATGCGTGGTAGGTAACAGAAGGTTTGTCGTTGCACGCTTCGTTAAATATAGGCTCGCACCGCGACAAAATCTTCTGACCGATGCGCTCCAGATGGCTTTCTTTCTCATGGTGCAGAAAGTATTACTGTACGTAACAAGGTTAATGTCGTTGGGCGCATGAACGGAAGGACGCAGTACTTAAGACTAGAGGCCAGGTTATGTGATGTGACCTTTTTTCACGTACCTGTTGTTCCTCCTCTTATATCGTGATGAAGGTATACGAGCGACGAGTAAGGCCCACATGCTCGTTCCGAGCACGCGTTCACTTAAGTGCAGGTAATTACTAGGATCGCATCTGTGTCAGAAGAGGCGTGTATATTAGGAGGCGCAGATGCTCACCGAAAAGCGCGTATTCCAGGAATAGCCTAAGTGCGCCCGGGCCGGCAGCGCAACTCAGCGCAGACAAAGCCCGCCTTGAAGCGCATCGGGGCAGACATCACTTGACGTGCTGAGTGAACGTTGGATACCAGCGGAGGCTCACACTGTCTCGGCTTGAAATTGATTGGCTGGCACTCTGAAGACCGGGGAGAGGTGTCGTTTTCATTTACATCCGAAAAGCGAAGGAAGGATAAAAAACTTCGAGATCAAAGTGGCTGTTCTGACGTCCATGTACTATATCAACGTCCACGGCAATTTTGACGTCTAAGTGTAGATTTTCGCGTCTTATGGCGTTTAATTAATTCACTAATTGCACTTCACCAACCAAATTTTTCCCACGGCAACATTTTATCACACACTATTCATCACAATCGCACTTTCACACATTTATCTTTAGAGGACGACGTAAACGAGCGGACAAAATTTGCGGACACTTTTTGCTGACGCGGCAGAGCCCTATAATTGTTTATAATTAATAACTGAAGCTGCATGCAGCTTAAGGTCCTCACCACACGAGTGAATCATCGAGGTGCCGAAGAAAGGTGTCGTTTTTTACTTACATCCTAAAAGCGAAGGTAGGATAAACGATTGTGGCAACGTGGAGCTTAAGTTCATATGAAGGAGCGATTCATTAAGGCGCACCTTCTGGAGGTGTGAATAGGGCAGACAGTTAAGCGAAGTTAGATGTGAAACAGTAAGACGTACGTTATGCTTCATTTCGAAAAGGAAATTCTATACAAAAAAGCAGCATGCTGTCATCAGCCAATCAATGGCGGAGTTCGTGCGGTTTTGCCGCACCTAAGAGTGGTCCGCGATTGGCTGGCTCATTGATTACTACGCGCTGGGCTATGTTCTGAATGATCAGCTCGCAGGTTCCGAATAGTCAGGAACCACTCTATCTATTCTGTAAGCACAAAAAAAAATTGGCCTCTAAATGGCTGGCGTTGACACGCTCCGTGGAATTAGAGACATGAAGCACGGGGCAAGCGTTAGTAGAGCATTGATTGACCGGTGCCCTGCAGTTCCAAGTTTACTTACTTTGAATCTGGGAGTCGCGGAATATTGCTTGCCTGAACAACCAAGGCTCCCGTAAAAGCTTCAGAATAAACCGCTAGTATACTTTCACGATTACGCGGCCGGGCGCCCCGCCCCGGCCGCTAGTGCAGTGTGCCGCGCGCGCGATTAATCCGAGACAGGACGCTACGTGCGCGCGGCTATGTACATACAGTTTACTTCTTGTGTAAGTGATTGTGCGCAGTGGCCGCTCGCGCGCACTTATTTTCGGACAATGCTTGGACATTAGCGCGCGAGCGGCGCGAACTTGATTACTTTTGTATTTTGTAAATAGTGTACAAAGCTCTCCCCTGTCTTTTCTTGCTGTCGCTCCCCTCTATACTTCTCCTCACTATCCTCTCCCTTTCCCTGTCGTTTCCGCCGGCTGCAGCTCGGGTGCTTAAGATATTAGATAGCAATTGCCGCGGCCGGCAACACTCTTTTGCTTCACTTTTTATTTTTTAAATAAACCACTACCACCTCCACTTTCACGATCAACTGCAAACTGATTGACTTGAGAACCATCCATTAACCAGATCCAGTAAGGTTATACGCGCTGTGCATTAGAACGGTAATTTCCGCTGCAATGCAGGGAGCTCGCGAAAAGGAATAAAACTGTTGCAGCAAGCTGTCTGCCGGCTTGCTCGTTCCTTGATTTATTTATGTGCGTTTGATGATTCGTCTTATTGTGTATATTTGTGAGCTATCTCCTGAAACCAGCAGTTCTACCACTATCCTGCTCTCTGCTCAGCGACTTAACATACGCACGCCACAAAAAAACTTGGAGGTCCCTAAAGGTCTTTACCCTCACCTATAGACCTATTTATATGCCTTATTTTGACCTTAAATACAGTTTTCTTTGTCTGTTCGGTCGCCCGCCAGGATTCCACGAGCTTTATCTCGAAATAGACGCGAGACAAGCGAGTTTGTCGCGCTTTTTCAGCGAAAATACGACGCCGTAATCTCATGGGGTGAAGAGAATGGGCGCGAAATGGGTGCATTCGGTCGCATGAGTGGCTTACTCTTGGAACGCGCGCTTGAGCGGGCCCGCGTTATTGCCTTTCGAGAAGGCACGCCCTGACGACAGCACTGAGGTAGGAGGAGAAAAAAAAAGGGGGGGGGGGGGGGGGGGGGGTGAACATCGTGCAACACTGAATCCCTTCGATCTCGTGTCGCGTGCCTCCACGGCATTATTAATCCCTTTCTTCCATCCATAAGCTCGTGCGGCATTGCCCCATGCTCTTTGAATAAATATATTTCTTCTTTTCTTTACATTAAAGTTTCGGCAATTTTAATACTGCTTGTTTTTTTTTTTTTTATGTAAAGCAGCGATGCTACAATGACGGGGGATTTAAGCAAGGCCACACAAACGAGGCATTATTCACCTTTTGCTATTTCTTCTCGAAAAAACAAATCGAGCAATTGCAAATTTAAATCGTGGGCTCAATTATGGACGACTCTTCCGAGGTTCATTATCTACCTCATTGTCAATTCTTTACCTCATTGTCAAAGAGAATCGTATTTTTGACCGCTGATCACAATTCTCCCGCAACTGCGGTGACGCCTAAACTGGTTTGACGCTATGAGCGGTTGATCGAGAACTGGCAGGGGCCATGCCGCAAGGAAAAGAGTTGCCGAATCAAGAACGCTCGTGTAGCGACTTATACCCTACTTACTCACTGCTGGTGCAACGACACTTTGCGGGGGAGCTTAGCGGCGCATCTGCTCCCGCTGCTTCTGCTCATCGGTGAGAGCTTTGAGGGATACAAGTTAGAATAAAGCCCCTCAACCATACCGGTAGGGAAGAGAACAGTGGCAGTGAGATGGAAGGAGAGAGAGGAAGAAAAAGAAGTCCAGGAGCGCGCTACGCGCAGTCTAAGCCTCGCGAGGGTTGTCTCATCCTCCTGCGCTGAAGACCGTGGTGTTTTAAACTCACCGAAAGCGTGTACGCCGCAAACACCCCTGATGGCAAAAATGGGACATGGGAGAAGATATGGCAGAAAAAAAGTGCGAGAGAGAAAACGAGGACGGCGAGTGATGGTGCAAATATGCATGTAGTGTTTAGGAACTTCAGATCCCCACGAGAACTTCTGAGCTCACAAAGCCGTGCAGATTCTGCGAACCGATTTGCCACCCAGACGTCGTCTTTGCCTCGAATCCTCACTCTGGGTGAGACCACACTCTTTTTAACAAGAAAGGAACACCTCCGGCGCCTCACATGTGCTCTAATCCCTCCGTGTGCGGTAACCCGCCCCCGTGGTTTTACCCGTGCAGCGCTTCGGAGGATCTGGGTAGGGGTTGCCCTAACTAAACCCGTGACATGAAAGTGACCGCAGTTCCAAGGTTCATATCCCCGCCCCGGGTGTACAGTCTGCAAGAACCGAAATCTTGAGGCTGACATTCACCACTTGCTGTGGGTTTGCCCGGCGCTGTCGCCAACAAGAATTCGGTACCTGGCGGCAGCGCGTCTTTCCCCGAACAGTCCTGCTTCACATACCGCTTGGAAACAGGGACCACATCATCGTTCACTCCTCGACATCATTAGATCAGCGAATTTTCTCATTTATTTAAGCACCCTCGTCATTCATCATTTCATTACATACCATTTTATGCCCTGAGGCACTAAACATCGCTTTAAAAAAAAAAGAAATAAGAATCCACTGCGGTTTACAGAGTTAGTGGCTATTCTCACGTACGCTCCGGACACGCGCCTTGCAACACATCAGTACAAAGTCTACGAGGCGAAAAACAAATGCTCGAGAGCCATCTAAATCAACGCAGCTCAGAAATATACTATTCTCGCCCTTAACGTAAAGTTCGAGCTGCGCTGACGCTTTGAGCACAGTTAGTGTGCGCTCTCGTATAGGGAGCCCACACAGTAACTCTATATAGGCTTAAACGCTCAAAGTATATCCGTATCACAGTGATCGTTCGACGCGCTTTCAGGATGGCTTGTGTAGCGTTTGCCTGTGGAAGTCCGGCCTTATTTTGTGAAACATGTAACACTACATATTCTTGCAAAGCGTTATACTTCGAACATACCCACTGACAGAGCAGCACCTGTACCCCAAAAACAAAAACTAGCAAAAATGCCGGATCTTTCCCGAAATCTATTTCTTACTCTGCATGAGCCACGTTCCTCTCTGCTCATCTAAATACAAAACTGATAATAATAATAACAATCCTTAAAAGCCCCTGGGGTGGCTGGGTGGGCATAAGAACTGCTCCAGGACACATGTATCGGGGTGCCACATTTCTCGCAAGGTTATCCCCGATATCGCCGAATTTCGATACGCGGAAGCGCTCCGAAATACCTTAACGTCTTTCCTCTCTCTCTCTCTCTCTCTCTCTCTCTCTCTATCTATCTCTCATCTGCAACCGCGGTCTAAAGGACACGAAAGCCCTTGAAGAAGAGCAACCACGGAAATCCCCGTAATCCCCGGCCACTGCACGTAGCCACAATCTCCCTTAAAGCGTCGCGCCCTCCAACGTCAAAGGGAGGAGATTTGCGGCGTGCTATTCGGGGCGAAGACTGCTCTAGTCGATCCTCAGCCGTATAAGCTCTGCACTCCCGCGTCTGTGGGATATGTACGCTTCGCGGTTATGTGGATACTTGAGCGGGTTTTTTTGCTTGGAAGGCGGCGGCAATGCACCGTCGGGAAATCTCCGGCGAAGTATTTGCTTCGGTCGTGGCGTACAACCGACATCTTTTTTTTCTAGCTCCGTCTTTTGGAGTACTTCGAGTACCTACTCCCTTTTTTATTATTTTAATATTTATCGATTGCGTAGGCGTTAGAAAAACTCACGCCGACATCTCTCCGCACTTCGTCGAAAACGGCCTGCCTACCATGCGCATAAAGTTTTACCTTTTTTTTTTTTTGTACGCGATAGGAAAAAGAAGGCCACTTCTTAAATGAAACACTATTTTTCATTTGTCCACAGTGCTATGCAAGGAAAAGGAGAGGATATGCAATCATGCGTTTTCGTTTGGCACCCACTTCTCACGCTTCGGCAATAAATACATATTTTTTTTTATGGTTTGTTTTCTTCTTTGTTTGAGGTAGTCTATAATTTTCCCCCCAAGCACTTACGGACATGTCCTCAGCCTCCCTGCTCCCAAATTTGTCCCTTTTCTTATTTTGTTTTCGTTATTTGTGACTCAAGTTAGGCAGTTAGAATTCTCAAAGGACGTTACTGGTTATAAGCTACTAATCTGCTTATCGCTAGTCGGCGCACTTAGTAGCAGGTCCTTGATCTTAGCGAAAGAAAACAACTCATCGCATAACAAATATCGGGTGTATGCCGCGAGAGCTGAGAAACAAGCGCGCGAATTTCAAAACGAAGTCCGGTCTTTAGCGAGCGCTGAATCAGCAAACGCAAGAAGGTATTACTGTTTCTGAGAAGCTTTACCATTTTTTTTTTCTAACAGCACTGCCAATGTCGGAACGGCGTCATTCTCCGCTTATGTGCGTCCGTATTGCTTAGCTAAATATATATTAATCATTCGTGATAAATATTCTGTTCTTTAGTGTGAAACAATATGGGTCTTGCCGCCAGCATAGTGGCGCCTGAGTAGCACCTCGGACGCAGGAGTAGCCATCCCAGCAAAGAAATCTCTCAGACACTCTCGCAAGACTTTTCTGCATTAAAAATTGAATGCATGCGTGTTTACGCATGCGTTCTTTCTCTCTTATCAATTTGCGCTTCCGAAAACGGAAAGTTAAACAAAAAAGCATATCGGAGACACACATCGGAAGCACGCACGCAACAAAGGCAATTAGCGTAGCTATATATGTGAAAAATTTAAAAACAAGCAAAACAGCCGGCTACGGTTCATTTGTCTGTCAGAATAAACACGCGAGAAAGCAACAGGAGAGAGGAATAAACCGCGCGGTCGACACATGCTTCAGCGTTGATCGCTTCGCATTCCGCAGCACAAACGCATTAATCACGCCGTTCTGCGTTACGGCTGTGTTAATTGCTTCACCGCAGAATTAATGGCGCGCTTTGCCCGGACGCTGCTTACAGTTCGGCCGCGTCCAGCATAGAAAGCTTGCGAGCAACGAAACGTGCCCTGGTTTACCCGCTGTAAAAAAAAAAAGGCGCCGGCGTTTCGCTCAGCAACGCTGAATCGCGCGTCGTTAGGCTTAGCCACTCGCTCAGTCGTGGTGGTGCTCGCAACGCTTATTTATGATCGTTTTAAGATAATCCCGCCTCGCGAATTACGAATAAACAAAAAAATGTCACGTGTGCAGGTGTCTGTTCCCCCTTTCTCTTTTCTCCGCTTTGTGCGCATTAATAGCATTCAGCAGCTGGCGCCTACGCTGGGCGGGAGGTAGGATCTTCCCATCATCATTGCGAGCAATTTATAGCGACGAAGAGCCCTTTAACGCAGCTGAGTACGGGTCTATATGCCGTTTCCACTACCAGAAAGCGCTACGTACGGTTCTCCTGACTTGGAAACCGAGGAGGAGTTGCGTATTGGGCTTCCTTGTCTTGCATTGACAGAATAACCTGCAAGCGCTGTACAGGACTGTGATGCGCCCGTATTAACAAAACTCCCATCACTCCTACCAATTATCGCCATCGTCAGCCGAGCTATTTCCATCGCGAGACAAACGTCCCTCCCACTCAACTCCAGCTGTTCCTCTCTCATTCATTCCAATTACTTGTTCTCGAAAGGTGCCATCTAAACCTTCACAAATTCACGAATATTAACCATTGTCGCAAGTACAAAAAGCTGCCGCTGTTTTTAAAGGTGGTCTTTATACTTCCTCCTCGGCTTTTCAGTCTGAGATTTGGCCTGGTAGTCTTACCACTCAATCTTCTTGTGGGGGTCTTCTTTTTCCTGTGCGTCGAATAGTATTCGGCGGAAACTAGCCCGACGTTGAAGTGCTCGCTTAATGTCCCCCTCTCGCCCTATTTCTATTCTCTGGCTTGACCATTAGTTTGTGGGCTTCTAAAACTCGATGACGCAATCAGTTTTTCGTATAACTATAAACTTTCCAAAGGCAATCATTTTACTCGTTACGCAAAAGAACTTTCTCTGAACAATACCTTTTCACAGTTTACCATGTACAGCAGGAAAACGGGTAAAGTTATTAGGGGCTCGTTGCATAATTCGCAACCAATGCGATGTGTCTGTGTTATGGCCGCTCCTATTAATATTGCTTTTCACATACTTCCAAACTTACGAGTCCAACAATTCGTAACTGCTTTAGAAATTGCCTCGTTTTTGCTCGGAGTTGAACAGAATATATTCTCTTTTCCACTTACTATTAAAATCAAAGTTTTAATTCGCTACCGCGCGTCAGTGTCAGTCACAGAAGTCCGCATTGTGAACCTAAATGAAATTATCAGCACATGCACACCTGGAGATTTTGTTTAGGGCATTCTGGTGTGGCTTAAAATGCATCCATGCGTTGCAACTAAAGAGTTTGGGCCGAGTGACAATAGTTACATATTTGCTTTCGACTCCACTTCAGTTCGTTGACTTGCGTCACCGCGCATGACACCTTTAAATTAAGGTTAGCGCTATACAGGCGCGCATCTCTCCCTGAGGGGTCTGAAAATGACACACCACGCATAACTGCGCTGTTTGCAGCGAACCCTGAATCTGATTTACGCGATCGAAATGGGTTGAGGAATACTGAGAGGTCGTCACCCTTCTCAGGTTGCGGCAGTGTTTCGTAAGAGTGCAAGTTGCGCCCATTTTGCTCAATAGTAATTGAACAGCGTAGCTTTCCTAATTGCTCTCTTTCCCCGAGTACACAGTGCTGCTGCCATCACCTGAGGCAGTTGACAACTGTCATGCGTTCATGCTGACTGCATTGTTATGCGATCTATTCCGGTTACTAAATCCCCAATTGAAGAGCTACTTGGTGTCGTAAAGGAGGCGTTTCTTACGTGAACAAAATAATATTTATGCAAGACGCCAGCAGCAAGAAAGAAAATTTAAACCGGAGCGCCGAAAGGTACCCTTTCGAAGAAATCTGTCATGATAATTCAAGGCATCAGGCCTTATAAAGTCTCAGGGTAATAGCAGAATATTAGAGGCCAAATTCATTGCCACTTATGCTCTGTTTTACTAATTATTTGAATTATATTTGTCACTAAAGGCGCCGCCTGCACAGGTTTCCACGTCTGTTCCAAATAATTGCTAGACAGAGCCTAAAAAAAGGGAAGCGTGTTTTGTTGCAGGTGGTATGCAACATGATTTGTCCTGTATAATTATAATTGTTTTTACTTTTTGCCTTGGCTTTTTTCGTTCTATTTAACTAATTGTTTCTATTGTACTTAAGCTTTTATTTTTCTCCCCTTACTCAATGCCCTTCTAGACCCTATAAAGTATTTTGAGTAAATAAATAAATAAATAAATAAATCATTTTTGTAGGCCTTCAACCGTAGCGTACATCGCTCGCTTGAGCCTCCTTACGGCACGAAGTCAAAAGCAAAATAACAGAAAAAGTAGCAACCTCTTTAGGTTGGCATATAGCAGCTGAAGTTTTCTGCTCAGAAGGAGAAGTGGTTCAAACAACACCGTCATTAGAAAAAATATTACATGTAGCATCATCGTCAGTAAAACAGTGCTTCAGAGTTCAAAGTTCTGTTAAGAGTTATTGCGAAAAAATGTTGCCATTTTTTTTATTAGTGGGCTGTACACGGAAGGACTTCATCGAATCAATCAGCAAACACGTTACTGGCATTTGCTTGCTTGCCAACACTGCCTTTGTTACCATTGCCGGAACTGAAGAAGCATTCAATCAACGTAGACAAATCGAGTATCCATAAAGTTACAGCGAACACGACGCCGTCATTTGAAAATCAACGTACGGCATCTTCCCAATCCCCGCAGGTTTTGCGCGAACAAACTCTTTCAATCTGCCTCGCAAAATATCGCACAGACAAATATCAGTAAGCTTCCCGGTGCCTTCATCGAACGGCTTAACTCGAGGAATATTTCAAAGAGACGCGTAAATGCGCGCGGCCTGACAACACGCCACGAGTGTGTACATGAGTGCGTACGATTTCCACTCGTCCCGTACAGGTCGCTTACATAAAGTCTGCACGCGGAAGGCTTTGAAAATAAAGGGCGAATAAAACGCGCTCAATGCGAACTTGCTATGTATCTGTACAAGAAAAATAATAAATTATGCAAGGAGGCATGAAAGACCAGAAATCCAAACGCGCACGTCCTAAGCTTATTTACCAACGACTCGCTCGCGCACACCGGACGATCGAAACTCGCGTGAAAAACAGCCGGCTCTCAAAGATAAAACGCGGAGGAGACTCGGAGCAGCGCAATCTTCATATTTAAAAATCATTCCTCACTGCAGTGAACAAATCGCCAGATAAACAGGAAAACATTCTGCCGACGACTGACAATGATTACACATGGCCGAGTGTGTAAACGCTGAGAGGAAGAAAGACAGGTAAGGGCTGAATCATTCGACGAAAGCGGAGAAATCGAACAAGAAATCTCGCCTCGGGCATACATGGTACAGTTTATGTATCTTCTTTCGTTTCTGTTTGCGCAATTTGCCCTTCGTTAGCACGAAAAGGTCGGGCTGGCTATGCGCGAGCCGTATTTTACAATTGTGCCGCCTCTCGGGCTGGAAACGCAACCGGAAGTGACCGGAATTTAGTGGACCAACTGGGTTCTAGTACGAATAAAAACCGCAAGATCCGTGCTGGCAAAGCGTTCTACAATAAAGCCAGCTATTCGTTGTCCTGGCTTGTACGGGGTGCTTAAGCGAAGCCCGCTAGTAATATATTCTTCAAAAAGGCTTTTAGACGGTATGAAGATGACCGTTGCATCGTAGTTGTACGAGGGATATCGGACGCCACAAAACAGCTGAACAGTGTCTACTAGAAAGATGGGTAACTAAAGTATAATAGTCAACCTTCAAACTATTACATTATGGGTCTTATTATAATTAGACATTTATAGATTGCGAATATCAATATGGTTTATGGGTATTTAACGTCCCAGTGTGACTCAGGCCATGGGGGCTGCAGTAGTGAAGGGCTCCGGAAATTTCGACCTCCTGGGGCTCTTTACCGCGCACAAATTACCGGCCACATTTTCTGTGCTTCTTATAAACTTAGCACAGCCGCAATAAGTCGTCAGCCTTCCGAATATCCCCTATCTTCGGATAAGCCGAGTCGTTGTGGCAACGCTGAGCAAAGCGTTTCGAAGTTCCTCGGTGTGCATGGGGTAACTAGGTTCATTGAAGAAACTGGGGCGAGTTTCTTTAGATTCACGATTCACAACAGCGCAGCGAACACGTTTCTCCGGAATGTCAAGTCGAATTGTTATCGAAGAAAGAAATATTATCTGAACTCTGCCCCGACTGCGACGTCACTTGAGATTAATGAACAATCTGCCGAATTTCATTACCCAGCTTCGAGCCGAGGGTCCCACGCAGCCGCCTACGATCGAACAAAGCCTCCGAATCTCGCCTCAGCCGAGCGTAGAGAGGGGCTCTTCAGAGCGCAGAGAGCACTCGTCTCCCTTTCGCTGGCGACGAAGCCAGACCAGGCCAAGTCAAGCCGAGCACATCTAAACGTGTATGGCGCGAAGCAACTACGTTTGGTAGCTAGCTAGCTGTCGTTCGGAGAACCAAAAGTTTCGCTTTACTTGACTGGGACGCCTATTTAACGATGTGGTCCGTGCTTGGCGAAAAAGAAAACGTTGCACGAGTCCTCAATGTTGCCTAGTCGGCCTACACAGAACACGACGCGTTCCAATAAGCGCTCAGTGGGAGCTGCCACAGCTGCGGTATGGCGTTCCGCTCGATAGCGTGGCTAGGTGCTAATGATCAGCGATAAATTGCGCGGCGGCACCAGAGGAGAACCAGGCGCAGGAATGTTTCATTGTTAACATAAAAAGGCTGTGATTGATGCTATACTGCAACTTAGAGACTATCATGGAGACGAAGTTGATTTATTCGGAGATGAAAAAAAAATTAAGAAAAGCGATTGCACGAGAGAACATCCCCACTAACTTGCGTTGGTGAGGCTGTCAACAACGGTTCTCTGAATTGCTTTATCATTTCACTCTGCTTGCGACTTGTGAGCATGTTTATCGCAAACTAGTGTATTCAGTTCCTAATTCGGCTTGAAGTCACTTGTTCGATAAAAACGCTTGCTCGCGACCGCTTCAGATAATGTTCAGTGAGCACCAGCATGCGTAATATTAATCTGGAAGAACGTCTCATGGTTACTACAAATAATCTCCCAATATCTCGCAAGTATCTACCACATTTATCAGTATTGTACCCGCTTTCAATGACTAGGCGCTCTCTGCAACATGGCATCGCCAAAATGCTCTAATTATATTTCGTGTTTCTGCAGTTCTGCTATTACTAACGGCTACACAGCAATCGTGTAAGCAGGTGCATTCGGTGGAGCTATTCTAATTGTTGCTCGCTAAACTCTCTACAAGGCAATTAACTGATGCAAATCTTTCAGTTTCTTTATTTTATGTTGTTGCTGTTGTTGTTACCGCGTATAAAACTTCCGAAGTTTAAGACTAGAGGCAGAACCTCAACAAATAAACCACACAGTGGTCAGTGGTCGGCGCCCCAATCTAATTGGAAATATCAACCATTCCTAATGCATTTATGCAGGCCTCGAGACTATGGCTGCCAACTTGACAGGTACGGGATTTGAATGAGGAGGCAAATCTCTCAGCAATGGTGCCGAAACTCTCGACAGCGCATTAAACGCAACGGAAGCTCGCGTGTACCAAGGAGGGCTAATTCTTTCTAGGAAGGCTTACCACTCCGCATGTCCCAGCACTTACGCTACAATCGAGTACATAGTCCGCGCACATTCACGCGCTCTCGTCGGAGACGAGCTCGCTCCAAGCGGTCGCACTTAGTTCCAGGTTGCTTTACAATTATAGCGGCGGACGGTGGCTGCTAGCAAAGAACAATGACGACATTGTGGGAAAAAAAACTTGTTTGTACTGAAAATTCCCTCACAGAATCCCCAAGTTCGTTTTGCTAATGGCAAGAATTTGCGCTGGGAAAGTGGGCTGAGGAAAGGGCGCGCCTTAATCCGAGTCCCCGAATCTCCTAACTCTGAACAGTGGTCGGATAATATAAGTCGTTTCAAATAACTAAGCGCATTTGTTCAGTTTTCAAGAACACAGTTTTCTTGCATAATGTCTAACAGGCGGCGAGACAAATGTTTGAAGGAGTGTCATGGTTACGTTAAGGCTTTAACTGTCAGAAGATAATTTCCGACTGGGGTAGTCTTCGCTCGGGTTATCACTGTCACGCCCCCTATGTCATAGTCAAGCGTTGAAACGGTCAGTTTATCAGTGCGTAATCATTCAATGACCACAGTGGAGATATCAACGAGAGGAGAGCAATAGATAAAGAAGAAAACCTTAGTCGCAACTCCACAGTACCGCTCAAAACTAGGATCTCATTCTTCAACGAACAACCTGGTTGGCATTAAAACTGTTGTTCTCTTAAATGTACAACAGGGTAGCGTTGAGAGCAAACCAACACAAAAAAAATTCGCTGTGGCTTAGCTTGGTTAAGCCCGGTAATTGCGAAAGCAATATCCGTACCTACGCCATGGTACAGCTGGTAGTGTAGCTGGTGGTGGCGCTTGTGGTTAGACTTGTGGTGATGCATCGGTTATACAATCCAATCCAATCCAAACCAATCCAATCCAATCCAATTTAATCCAATCCAATTCAATCCACTTCAATCCAATTTAATCTACTCTAATCCAATACCAATCCAATCCAGTCCAGTCCAATCCAATCCAATCTAATCTAATCCAATCTAATGCAATCAAGGTCAAATGAAGGTCAATGGTGGTCACCGCCGCGGCGCGATGATGGTCACCGCCGCGGCACGGCAAAAGCGTGAAAGTGCAAGTAGTATTGCTTTCGCAATAAAATTGTTTTCTCGAACTTTTGATCCCTTTACTTCAGGCACCCTGTCCATATTCCCTTCGATATGAAAGTGAAAGACGCGACAGTTGTACTTCAGGCCGCCGAAAGTGCCTCCTGGACGCCATTTTTACATGTCAGCAGGTAGGCGCATCACATTTCATGCACAACTTACTAAGGCGCCAAAGACGCACTCTTCCGCGAAGAGAAATACCTCGTTGAGTTATACATGTGGAACTCGTCACACCGACAGAAAAACTTGTGCGCTGCAATCCCGAAAAGCAGTATTTGTAGGCAAAACACAGCGGTTGTTAATGCCTTTCGCGGTGTCACTCGTTCTCTTCTGCGCAACAACGTATTGAGCATTATTTGCTCAATGTGAGCATTCCTTGCCTACAAGCAACTTCCCTGAGCCCTTTAGGGCGACCCGAAGCAACGTCTTTTTGCACGCTTCCCCGCGAGCGAACGAAGAACAACTTAGCGCTCCAGCATTTTAACTTCGTTTCCAGGGCAAAGTTGGCGCGTAACTTCGTTTTGCACGGAGCGCGCGCAGTGGCGAAGAAGGGGAGGGCGTTGCTGCAATGAACGTTGATGTGGTGAAGCGTTCGTTCGTCCTGTAACTGCACGCGTTTCTGCTGCTGCTGCGGTCACATTTCACGCTTCTTTTCCGCCACGCGTCTTCTTCTTAACTGGCATAGTACACTTTACATGCGAATGGCGTGCTTAATGAAGCCCGCGGAGTGCGCGGGTTTCGAACAGAGCGACAAGCAACGCCTCGGGGGTGAGACCTACGCGTATGCACGCAAATAACGATGTTTGTCTCTAAACAAAAAGAGGCGTCCATGTAGTCACATTGGACATGACTGACACCGTGAACTAGTGCGGCGACTTACCATCATAATCATCGTCATCGTCACTGTCCTGAAGAACTCTTCACAAACACTGGATAACAAAGGCTCTTTCCCATTGGTCTACAATTAGTCCTGCCTAACTTCAATCTTTTATTCTAAAGCCGCGCCAGTTATCGGTTCAGAGCATTGCATGTCCCACCCGAGTCTATTTCCTCCCCTTGATTGCAGGTAGGTCGTCATTAAAATGAGTTCGTTCGTTAATAAACAGTATTCTCTTCTTATTGCTTCAAGCCATCCCTCTAATTTGTCTTTCTATAGCATCCTGTTTCTGCTGGTATCTCCACACTCTCAATGCGGCCACACTAGAGAAAATACATTATAAATTCATAAATTCAGCAATGAATAAACGAACTAATTAAATGCAGAGCATTTCGTAATGCAGCAGCAGGGCTTAGAGCTTTAAAGCCGAATTTTAAAAACATATTGAGGTCAAAAAACGCAGCAAACTTTTAAGATCTACTCCGCTCATCTGCAATACCGCAACAGGCTTAAAAAAACACACACACCATAGTTGCCATGAAGGTTACTTTCATTTGACTGAAACTTAATCAACTATACTGTACTCCTTAGGGGCGCTGTTTAGAAGCAGGTGCGTTCATACAGGAATGTTTTTAGTCGTATGAATTTATGGAAAATCACTTAAACAGGAATATTATGCATTTTTGCCGCTTTCAGAACAGATGATTGCTTAACTTATGTAAGCCTCTATATGGTTAATTGTACGCTACTTTTAGCGTAGCAGGCGACCGCTAGCCAACCTTATTATTTCTTAACGAACAAATGTAGCACACACACTTTAAAAGCTTTAACCCGGAGCCGCCCAGACAATGAAACAAGAGCGTTGCTCTCAAGATCGCTTCGCATATTGCTTAAGTATACGCGTCTAAAGAGTGCTCGTATGTTATGTAGGTTCTTTGTGCAGCACCGTGCTAATTGCATGGCATTGCAAGACCTAATTAGAGGAGCCAGGCAGCTACATGCAAAAGCCGTACCTCGGCGCAGTTTCTCATTTTGTTGCGTGCGAAATTAATACCGACCGGCAGCTGCAGCGAAGCAGCCCCGGCACACCACCAGCGTTGGAAGGCCGATCTCGTAGTCTTGTGCCGCCTCAATTCCAAAGCTCAAAGCAGCACTCGACAGGGTACAGATCACAGCAGAGGTCCCATAGGAGTTCTAAACAAAACCTGGTTCAGCAGAGAATCCTTTGAAGCCGATGCGTCTGTTTTGCAACATATAGAACGAAGCTGAAGTAGCATCAACTTATCTTCACTTTACAGAAATGGGCCTGGCAGTGCATGCAATGCGAAGGCAAGCTAACAGATGTACTCTTAAGGTAACGGAATGGATTCTATGAGAGGGCAAGCGTAGCAGGGGGCATCAGGGATTCAGGCGTGCGGATGATGTTAGGAAATTTGCGCGGAGGTTTAATTACAGAGATATCGGAGAGGCCTTTGTTCCCCAGAAGACGTAGTTGAGCTGGTGATGACGATGTTGAAGCAAGACTTCAAGTATCATGTACTGGAGGAAGTGTATTTGCAAGGGCAAAGTCGAGAGGTCAATGTAGCAAGCCGTCGGCTTGTTTCCTTCATTATCAAGAAAGATAGTGCATGATATCCTTTGGTATTGAGATTTAGCCTGGTCACATCAAGCTTTAAAATGCACTGGTTTTAGGGATCGCTTCCGTATCCGTCTCCTCACTGCACACCATCGTTTCGTTACACGAGGCTTACTTAGGCGGTTAAATCATTTACAGCATCATTACAGGGCAAGCGATGCCAGGAAAGCAACGCTGCCATTCATATTCTCGCTTCATTCATCAGCCAGCCTGGTGCCGTGGGATCTTCGTCATTAGGTCGAGTCATAAGAACAAGATTAATAAGGCGCAGTGTGGCCAGTGCAGTTGCTCGGGCACAGTGGTTGCCGCCCCTCGGTCGCTCCGCCGTTGTCCGGTCAACCACAGTGGCCGCAACCAGCGCACAACGCCTAGAGCAGAGGCTACGGCCGGATCACGGCAACAACCCTGCTCTTCAGCGCGCGCCTGCCCGAACGCCGTATAGTCGCGTATTAATGCCCTCCCGATGGTTCCGACAAAAGCGGCTCCCGAGAGGCCGCTTCGGACATTGCCGGCGAAGAGCGTCACGTTGCGCTTGCAGCCGCCTCCGGCGCCCACCTTGTTGCTTCGATCGCTCAGCGGTCGCAGCGCCTCGCGCCCCTGGAGGTGCCGTGCGCGACCGCTTGTAGTAGCTGCGTGCGGAACGTCGGACGGCGGAGAAACGTGCCCGGATAATCGTGTGCGAATAAACGTATGCGAAGAATCGGCTGGATTTTTTTTTTCCGGCTGGACGACTATCGTGGCGTAATTGTTCGTTATAATGAAGATGTTTTGATAAGTTATCGCTGAAATCGGATTCGAACGGAATGCTCACGGCCAATTGGTTACTCAACAAAGATAAGGTACCCGAAAGAACGGCGCCCTTACAACTAAAGTTTGGTAAATACTAGATACAAACGCTGCTCTGAAGAGACAAAAGGCTCATCCCTCAAAGGCAACATGAACGAAACGCTTCGGTACAAAACTGGTGGGTTAGCGTACAGGTGACAACGACGAAGTACGTGCGCATACAAACCAAGAACACATAGCATAAGCCGACACACATGCGGTAAAATTTATTCACAGCGCATCGTCATTGAGCCCTGCGTCGCCAACGAAAGAAAGAGAAGCTAAATAATATCTGCGCATAATATTCACTCCGCTCTTTGTATCTGCATAGGCTTCCCTCGCGTCGGCGCACTGGAAGCCACTCCTAGTCCCGTGTCGCCCCAACGATATGTACTAAGCGAAGCCCAGACATCGTGGCCGGGATTCCGGCACCGCGCAGCTTCTCTCTCGGGATCGGGCGTGATGCTTTCATTACGGGCGCCGCTGGGTCTGCGAGCGCTGCGCCTCCTGACGACGGTCCTCTGGGATCGGAGCCCCGTGACAGGGTGCGCTGCGACTACGGTCAAACCTCGCCTGTATACTGCCGCCTTAACCCGAGCGCATCTAATGCGCGCTGCGGTGCAGGCGGGCTGGCTGGGGCCACTGTGATGAAAATCCCGGTGAACACTGTAATACTTTGAACGAGGCTATCAAATATATATATATGTATATATAAAAAACTCAACGATGAAATCATTCCGTTGGCGAAATTAATCGCAAAAAAGGAGAAGGTTTAAAATGGAAATGAATGCATTAAAGGGACACTGAGGACCGGGCCTTGCAGTTTTTGTTATCAGTATAAAATTGTTTATTTGGCTTTTTGTGTCTATGTTTAAGAGAAATGTGGTCCCAAAATACGACAGAATTTTTTGTCTTCCTGTCGTTACGCCAATTTTTCTGTAGTAATGCGAAGCTGTCTGCTGTTTCGACAGAACTGGCTCCGTCGTTACGGCAGGAGACAGCTCAATAATACAGGCAATCCTGTTGTTAAGGAATCTCTTTTGTCTGATCCCGAAATACTACAGGAAAATCTTTTGACAAAATAAAAGTTTTCGCAATGTTTTTTAATAGGGAATTAAAGGACTGATTGATTGCTTAGAAATTGGATTGGTAAGTGCAACACTTTTCTTTTCCCGCTTCTCGATTCAACCTTGTGACGTCAGTACCAAGAACGACTCCGTGATCACCAGCTAGCAGTGAACGGCAATACAGTCTGAGATTCCTGCTAGAAAAATTGCATAGCGTCTTTGCCTTTATTTTTTTTTTTAAGGAGCGATAGTGATGGTTCCTGCATTTCATTGTTAGACCCTATTCTGGCTTGTGAAACCTCTGCTTCCACTGAAAGTAACCTTTCTGTTATAAGAACCCAATCGGAAAAAGGAACAACAGAATCGCGCCCAAAATACGACAGAATGTTTCGTCGTTTTGTCACAGCGACACACTTTTCTGTAGTAGTGTGTTTTTCTGTAGTACAGCAGCATATTTTCTAGTATTTTTATTTCTGTCGATACGACATGAGACGGCAGAATACAAGAGAAAATTCTGTTAATTGTTACTCCAAGCTGATGGTCAATTTACTACAAAAGATCTGCTGTGATGACAGATAACATTCTGTGGTGCTTTCCGACTGGGAAGGGAGTAATCTATCGCCGCAGGCCAACTTCAATTTAACCTCAGCGTTCCGTTAATCCATGCGAAGGGTGTTTGCAACGGCAGATTAAGGTTTTAGAAAGTGGGCTCCTTTGTTTTTTAGGTTTTAAATCTTTTTCAACGCGCTCGGAACAGGCGCCGCAGGCAATTATGTGACTTTCCAGGGCGAAAACGCATTGTACGTTGTTACCGAGAACTTCCATATTAACCTGCTTTTCCACGTAGAGTGTTAACCAACAACCAGTAAGGTGAGCCTACCTGCACAACTAGTCACGTCAGCAAACCTCATTTCAGGCGCAGATAGCCACTTGCTTCAAGTTCCAGCCAACCCTTCCCACACTGTACTCTTCCAGGCTGTATTAACCAATATTGAAGAACGGCCCTGCGGAGTACCAAACTTGATCTTGACTGATATTGATATATCGTCTTTTCTTGGGCTAGTTGGTTTTTCATGCTGTAGGTGTTTGCAGCGCACACGAAACAAGGACGGACAGCGCTCTGTTTCGTTCCCTTTTCTGTCCGTCCTTGTTTCGAGTGCGCTGCAAACACCTACAGCATGATATTGAGAGTTACAAAACCAGAGATCTCCTATAAAAGCCGCAGCATAGAGGAGCGTTTCGCTGAACTGTAACAGAGCGTTACGAAACACTTATTCCCCCAACGTTTCACCACCCAAAGTTCGAGCAAACGAAAATGAGCGGTGGTTTTGTAAACGAATCTGGAGCGTTACACTTTGAAATGTCCACTTTTTGACGCACCCAGTTATCTGTAGCCACACGAAAAAGAATCATCAATCAGTTTCAAAAGCAGCGACCTCAGGAGAGTGACACAGCTCCGTTCTTTGAAATATTCCGGGAAAATATTGGCCAGGCAGTTGAGGTTATGCAGCGCTAGGATCACTCGCTGATTGCATGCGCAACACGCTGACCACACAACTCTACTAACTCGCAACGAAATGCTGAAGCAGTGTGTAGTGTGGCTACTTCTTAACATTTGTTTGGTTGATTTATGGGGTTTAACGTCCCAAAGCGACTAAGGCTATGAGAGACGCCGTAGTGGAGGGCTCCGGAAATTTCGACCACCTGGGGTTCTTTAACGTGCACTGACATTGCACAGTACACGGGCCTCTAGAATTTCTCCTCCAAAGAAATTCAACCGCCACGGCCGGGATCTAACCCGCGTCTTTCGGGTCAGCAGCCGAGCACCATAACCACTGAGCCACCGCGGCGGCTCATTTTGTTTAAGCATCCAAAAGAAACTTTGCACTTTGAAATTACCATGCAATTCCGCCAAGGCGAAATGTTTCTCACAACCTGTCACTCAATATCTGCGTTTCCTTAGAAATAAGCCTACTAGTTCAATTTACGAAAGCAATATTGATTAGATATCTTCAATATTAACGCGATAACGTTAATTAAGGGCTCCGTTCCACAGAAAATCCAGTGTCGGCTTGGCGTCGCCAAAACCGGCCCACCGGGGCAGGTCGTAGTTAAATTAATTATGGGTCGTTCAGGACGAGCAACGTGGCCCACCACTGGGAACACCTGCCATCGCAGGGCAGTGGCGCATTGCTAAAACCGCTGCACCGCTGCGACAGGATGGGCACGAGGACTCCCAGAAAACTATGAATGTAAAGTCGAGAATGGCCTTTTGCATATGTGGGAATTAACAAATTACGCCATCACGTCACAGCCATAAGGTCGGCATTAATTGTCCTCTAAGTTTTTTTTTTTTTGTGCCTTTATTGCATGTCTTGCAAAAAATAAAAATAGATTCGATGTTTTGTTCACAATGCGCAATAATGCACGGAACGGAGTTAATCATTAAAAATTGATGCTCAGAAATGGTAAGCTAGAGTCCATCACAATGACCGGGCGATATGCGAGCGAGGTGCGGTCTGTCAAATTTTTTCTCCAAGTCACGTTCAGTGCCGGGTTACTTTTTACTGTGTTGAGGCCGGTTTTCCCTTTTGTGGATAAATCGATTGGAACCGGTACGCCCGTTGTGGAACGTCGCTGCACAAACACTAAAAATGGTAGCGTCCGTTTGGTTCACCTCACAAAGGTCTCAAAATTTAGGCCTTCTCGAACATTGCTGCTTTAACTAAAACTGCACTCTAAGCTAGTTTTTGATCGACTTGCGTCATGCATCACAGATGAACGGTAGAAAACCAGCGCAGCACAAAGTGACATGCTGGCGTTTCTGTGTTCGTCCATCGTCTTTCCGCACACGTCCCCGCGTGAAATGAACAAGCGCTGAATTAATAAACGCCGCCAGATTGGAAAGCATGTGACGTCGCCTGGTGCGTCAGCAGCGCAGCTAGGGCCGCAGCTCGCAATACGAGATGATCGATAAGTACGCCCCGTCGTCTTTTCTTAGCGGCTTGAGGGAGCGTTCTCAAAACAGTCATTGTTGTCTTACGGCAATTGGCTGTGTTCGCTTCAGAAATCTTTCTTTCTTGTTGCTTCCTAAGGCCCGCCACTTATCGCGCTCGCCTAATTTCTCCCGCCAATTTGTTTTTTTTTTTATAGGGGGGGGGGGGGGGGGGGGGGGGGCTGTTGCTTCATCGCCGAAACAAAATTACACGCATCGCTAGATCATAAAGAGCGAAAAACCGTAGTGATCGATGGAAATGAGCGCAGGTGCGGTAAAACGGCAAGAGCTAGGATGATGAGGGCGCCCCTCGTTACCGACCATTGTATGAGGGCGGGCAAGTTGCTCTCTGTTGTGAACCAGCTCAATATAGCTTTGTTTCCATGCAAGGAATGGGCCTTCAATGTTCGGGAGAGCCAAAGAGAGAGGGTTTGGAGAGTGTGGGGGGGGGGGGAGTGGAGAGAAGGGCTCGCTTAATTCCGCGATCGGCCACAGGTCGTGGTCCACCGCACAAGGGGCGTACCGGCAGTGGAGGATAAATGTGGGCAGGGGCCAGGCAGCCAGGCGTTCCCGTTTCTCTTTGCTTGCTGCTTCCCTTGTCTGCTGGTTTATCTCACGCTTACAGCCATGAGGGGCACACTTGAGAGACTTCGGTAGCGCGACTCGCCTGAAATCAAAGCAGCCGGATTTGATTGAAGACGCGATAGACCTTTGGAGTATGGGCTCCCTAGCAGTCGTCATATTGCTCGCTGGACCGCTGTTTGCACTGGGCCCTTGCACGGTGAAAGCTGCAGAGGAACCGATTTGCGGTTCCAGACAGGAAGCGCTTCGACATCGCCTTCGCCCAATGCAAATGTCTATGCATCAGTGGCGCCTAGTTCGTGCGTTGTTTGTGTGCACGTTCATGCGGCCGCTCGTGCGTGTGCGTTTTAAGGGAGGGAGGGAGGGAGTCGGTGTGTGCGTCTGCGTGTATGTGCGTGTTTCAATGGTGCTGCTTTAAAACGCTACGAACACCAGTAATTTCAAGTAGATGGTACTCATGGTAGCTAGTCAACGGGGAGAATGGCTTCTGAAGAAAGTACAGCAAAGTTGTTTCAATTCGAGTACTTACATTCAAGAAAAAAAGCATAACACAATTTTCTTCTGAGCCGAGTCTCCTGTGTTTTATGTCCTTCTCATTTCCTTTCTGATTTCTGATTCTGATTCTGGTAATACCTTTACTTTAGAGATACAAAACATTCTCGGGTAATTCTGTTTGTTCACCCGCTTTTCGTGTCGGCAGTGGTGGTGAACCATAAAAGAAACACGAAAATCGAGGCAGAGACGTCTGACGATGACGGCCCGGAAGTAGGTCTTCGCTCCCAATCTATACTCACGTTCCACATTGTTAATCATTAGCCATCAATGACGAATCATTAAAGCTAATCATTAATGATATATCCGCAGAGAGAACGAAATGTGGATATCAGGTGGTATAACTGTCGAGCGTGAGTTGAAGCACCAAGAGTGTGACCGAAGCCTTTACACGTTTTTAGTTCTTTAATTTGCATAGATGAATCGTTCAGCGTCGCACAGAAGTCCACAGAGCACGTTAAAGAACCGCAGTATAAGAACTCAATCCGCAACCACCTGCTACGGTGTCTCTCCCAGTAGTCGTTTCGAGCTTAGTAAACCTGGCCAGGCACCCTTCGTCATTTGCTTAATAAAAATCCACCAAATTAATTCGTACAGGTCTTTAAAATATTTTTTTCCTTGCAAAGCAAAAAACAAGCTGTTAATTTTCTACGGGCGCAAAATTTTGTATACAACGTCATAATGGCTGAAAGCCTTAACAGATTTTTTTTTTTTTAACAGAAAGCTTTAACAGACAGCTTTAACAAAGATTTGCAACGTAAGAAAGTAGTTGGGGGAAGTAAGACCGCATATTTTCACGTTTTCGAAGGCGCATTTGACGCTAGAAGCTCAATCACAATTACATCATTGCACGCGACGAAACTTTCTGCATGATAATTACTGAGGACATGATGCCAAGCTCACTGTTTTTAGAAATAGTAATTACCGCCCCCTCTCGAGACAGTATAAAAAATCACAGCAGTAGCAATGCCGTTTAATTAAATGGAAAATTAAAATCTCAATTTCTAGCTGTAGTACACTGTTGGGAAAAGTTGCTGTTTAATTATGCGCACAATTGTGTTTACTACAAAGGATCTGAGAAGTTAAAACACTTCCCTCCTCGACTTCATTGAACGTGAGCCAATATGCTTCGTACAGGTTAATTTTCCCCGCACTTATTTGCCTGAATTTTTTCCGACTCAAACCTGGTTCTTACAAAAACATTCTCCATCTTTCTTCTTGGGTACTACTCGATCTTTACACTTCTTCTGACGTGGTATTCCCATGGCGACCACACATGATGCCTTATAATTAGGGTTATTCGTTTTCGGGTTTTATATTTTTTCAAATTCGGGGGGTAAAAATCGGGCGTTATTTTTCGGCTTGATAATAGGGGAGAAATCGGGTTTTTCGTGGAAAAACTCCTAAATTCGGGTTTTATCGGGTTAAATTTGCAAACTAATAATTTATTCGATTTGCTCTAACCGGTGGGTAACCATTAGGACTATATTTTGGGCTGCTTTCAAGAAAGTATTGCAAAGTTTGGCGTTTCTTTGGTAATTAATTATTACTAGCAGTGAGATGCAACGGTCAGTTTTGAGAAAAGAAACATTTTATTCACGACGGGTGGTCATCGATGTTCTACACGTCCTTATTAACATACATAATCATCTGCATGCGCAACATCTCGGTTTCTATCCGAGACCTGTCTGGTTTCTGCAGGTACCTTAGCTGAGAGAACGTTCGCTCATAGTCCCAGCTGCCATTAGCTAGGCACAACAATGACAACGCTGCATTTGCTAGCCTTGGGTAACACACCGTTGCGTCGTTCCAATAGTCCATCACTTCAACACCTTCATTTTTGGGGCTTGCTTCCAGCAAGTACTGGTTAAACTCCTCGCGAAGCGAGCCTACATCGCCCATCACGGAAATAAAGAGAGGTCGCTAGTCATCAAACGACTGACTCAGCAGCCGCTTCTGGAACGGATCGAGTAGGGCTCCCAGTTTCCACAATGTCAACTGGTTTTCTTCTTTGTCTGAGACGTTCCGTTTCAATATGCAGTCCCATTTTGTGAAGATTTCGGCGCAAAACTTCGGGAAAAATCGGGTTTTACCCGATATTTTAGGAACACGTTCG
Organism: Amblyomma mixtum; assembly: GCF_055824585.1. Classification (NCBI taxonomy): domain Eukaryota; kingdom Metazoa; phylum Arthropoda; class Arachnida; order Ixodida; family Ixodidae; genus Amblyomma; species Amblyomma mixtum. The sequence continues at coordinate 10,959,041 of NC_143013.1, forward strand.
GGGTGAAAAAAGCGGGTAAAATCGAGTTTTACCCGAAAACGAACAACCCTAATGCTTCGTATTCCTGGAAATCCGTTTAAAGTCGTTGAAGGGATGCTTTTCTACTATGATAACTTAGCGGGGTAAGCTAAACGAGACACAATGAAAGCCTAAAGCGGCACTCTGTATTTGTTAGCTGCACACCACAGCGAGCGAACAAACTCGAATCAGTAAGGAAGCGAGAGCCTCCATGTTCACCGCCCGTAAAAAGATAGCCAGGGCTAGATAGAAATCTGACACTTTCTTCGTAATCTTATTCTACATACGGAGTATATTTACTCCTCATTTTATGCTCAGAGTAAATTTGCTCTTTCAGCAAGTCATCCTAGCGAATCAACCCTGGCTCCCAAGTATATAACTCTCGCTTAGCGTTTCACCGTGCCATACAACACAGTATATTTCCTCGGCTCCAGCGGAAAACGATCCACTTTGTTGAGGTGGCTATACCCGCGATGGGAAGAGGATCACAAAACGCGTGTTTTATTATCCAGACACGTGGTTGTAAATAGAAGAAGGTCCGCTACACTCTTTCAGTTCACGCTCTCGGGTTAACGCAGCCTCATTTTGACCCGTTAAGACCAGGCTAAGAGCAAGATTTCCTCGTCGTTGAAAGGACGCGAGCCAGTAGCATGTCCCATTAAGGAAAACCGAGGTCACTACACCCGCGGAATTCACTCGAGCTTTGCAGCTAAGCTCAGGATGTCTTGGCACACGCCGCACGAAACGCCGCTTTCTCGAGGCACGAGAGGGTGGTTGCGAGTCCTCTCGTTATTATTCCACCAGCTTTCCTGCGCGATCTTGTGTACGCTTGTTGGAAAGCGGCCTCCTTACGCGAAGCCAGGACGAGAAAAAGAGTGCCTGACTGGGGAAGGGGAGGTGTGCTCGACCGCAAGTTTATAACGGGAAGTAGTTCCCTAACTTCCCCCTGGATACAGCCCACTTAGGTCAGGCACGAGAGTGGCGCTCGTAAAAGAAGGCACAGGGCGCGAGGGGTCACAGACGCTCCCAGCTGCTCCCATGTCCTGCTCTCTCTTTACGACGACCACACGTGGCGTACTAATTTGTCCCTTAACGGGACAGGACAGAAAGTAATGCGCTCTTGAAGGTCTATCGTCGCTCAAGGGGAGAGAATCGTCACCACAAAAAAAAATAATAAATAACAAAAGAGAACGACAAAGGGGCCACAAAGCGTTACCGCTACTTGTTCCGTTGAGGAAACGTAGAAACAACGCTCGCTTTATGTTCGGGGACGGGGGAGCAAGGCGAGGCATCGAAAAATACATAAAAAGAAACGCGGAGGCTCTAGCCTTCGTGACAGCCATCTGTTTACGGCACGCTCGAATGCGACATCTTCCGAGCTGCATGTATAATTACTGCGCGACGGCGAGTAGAAAAGCGCGCGCAGATTCGCAGTCGTGTGTGTGTAGCGCATGAATATTTTTGGTTTGTTTTGTTTTTGCTGTGGAATGAGCGCAAACATGGGGTCCTTCCTTCATCAACGCAGATTCCTTCCGCTGCTTGCTGCTGCTGTTCCTACTATTCACCCTAGACTTGCTGAGACGGGAGGCTTCCGTAGTCCCCATCAGCGTCACAGCCGCGTCCTCCAACTCATGTGACTCTCCGCATCCCACCACCTTCGCGCGACATCTTGCTGAGACAAACAAGACGACGCGCACTCGAGCTTTTTCCCGGTCTCTGCTGTTGCTTTTCCAGCTGCATGTTCGGGCAGCTTACGCGTTAAAGGTGCACTGAAGAGGATTCTGAACTTGTCTTTTTGCCGCGGGAACTCGATCTACACGTTCCTAGCATTCTTAGAAACTTCGATTTATTGCCCTGTGTGGCCGATTTCCCTAATTAAATCGAATTAACGTCCGGCTCCCGCTCTTTTTTTTTGAATTCTGCCTCGTACGATGGGCGGAGTCGACCAACGCGTGAAGTTCCTTTCAGCCAGCTCCGTGGAGGCTTTACTTTCGCTTTATTCTGTTTTTTAGGTTTCCATGAATAAATAGTTTCATTCGCAGATAATATAGCCGCATAATAAGCCCGCAGAAATAAAAATACGCGCGGACTATTTGCTACTACGGACTACTACGTATTACTCCGCCGATGGCAGAGCGGCAAGCCGCCACGAGACTGGGTGAAAGGCACTCCACGCGTTGGTCGACTCCGCCCACCGTACGAGGCAGAATTAAAAAAAAAAGGCGGGAGGCGGCCGTTAATTCGATTTAATTAGGGAAATCGGCCACACAGGGCAATAAGTCGCAGTTTCTAAGAATGCTAGGAACGTGTAGATCGAGTTCCCGCGGCAAAAAGACAAGTTCAGATTCCTCTTCAGTGCACCTTTAAAGCTCAACCCCCGGCTCGCTTTGATCTTTCGCTTCGCTTTTCCGCTCGACACGGAGCAGCCAGCGTCGAGGCAGAGAGGAACGGACGAGGTCGTCGCTTGAGTTCGCCCACGCCTCCTCGTGCGTGCTTCCCATAGCTGCTGCCGTCCGCTTTCAGCCCCGCCTCCGATGGAGCAGGAAGCCGCAGTTCTGCTCGCTCGGTCCATTGAAAAGGATAGAGCGGTGTTTGCGAGCGCCTCTGCCACCGCCGCTCTACACATCAATCCCGTCCCCCCTTCTCCCCCTCCCCTCCAATCTTTGCCCTCGTCGCTTTAATCCTCTTTGTGCTTTTTCTTTCGTTTCGTCCTTTTTCTATTATTTAATACTGCGCATCCCTGCTATGCAGTAGGGATGTACAGAAGGGATGTACAGAAGCAGGAACTGCAAAGCCCACTCCCTCAGACGGGAGCCAGTATACGGCTTCATTCCGAGACTGGATATTATCGAAAGTGTGCGCGTGCGAGAAAGCGCATGACAGAAAAATGAAAACGAAGAAATAAGTGTCGCAATAGTACAGCCGGACTTCTGACGTAAAACGTCTGGAGTATGCGCATTGCTTGTTGGAGCTTCTTGACTTCTTTTCCACCGAAAGAGCTGCCGACTGTTGAGACAGGCATGACTCGCATTCTATAGCTGCACATTTCTCGTTTTTTTCCGGCGGAATGGCAGCAGGAGTAGGGTTGAGCTTGATCCGCCCTATAAAGGAAGCGCTGCAGAGCACTGCTGCGCGGTGTTAAGTGGGGAAAAAGATATAAAACAAAGTACCTAATGCAAGAAGGTCCTTATACGTCGCGGTGGTGACCACCGATGGCACTCAAAGCAGGATTTGCCCTTTTCTTTTCTGGTCATAATCATTAAGTGTCTCAAAGAGCATCGCCGCTTCATCGATTCTCTTTTATGCAAAACTGGCGGGGTCAGCTTTCTTTCGAAGCAGTTTTGATAACCACTTGGCAGGCCTTGACTCAGCACTCTGCAAGGAACATCAAGCTCGCAAAGAAGCAGGCGAACCCGATAGAAATTCGCACCTAAGTGCAAGATATGACGCCTACACTTAGGACAGCGACGATACAAGAACTAACAGTTGCCTTACTCTGTGGTGTGTCCAGATCCTCTTATTAGAACCACTTCTTTTTGGAAGTGCCTTCCGATATTGAGGTCCTGGCCAACTTGGTCTTCTATTTCTGCTTCGAAACCTTGTGTTCGCTGTGAGCACCTGGTTCATGCTTCGGCTTCTCTTCAGCACAAGCTGTTTTTTTTTTTCTGTTTCCCTCTTCACTATCCTCGCTGCGTTACAAGTTAAACTTATGTCGTTGCAAGATAGGGACGTGCGCACAATTTAAGTGTGTGACGTCACTGCTGAGATATAAAAGCTGCCCATTCAACACTTTTCCGCGTCTGCGCCTTCTCTGGCCAGCCCTCCTTTCGTTTCGTCCACTATTTCGTTCACATGTTCAATAACGCCCCCGTCCGCACTTTTTCGACAGAACTCCGTTCCTGCTTTTTCTGTTTCAACCAGAACTCTTTTTTATCAAAGTCATATTGATCCAAACTTTTTTTTTTTTCAAGAATTGCATCTTAGAACTTCATGAATGTCATCATCGTTCACTGCTCGATATCATTAGATCAGCGAACCTTTTCTCATTTATTTAGGCATCCTCATCTATCATTACATACCGTTTTATGCCCTGAGGCAATCAACATCGCATTAAAAAAACTACATGAATGCGTAAAGACAGCCGCTAGAACTGCCGCGCCCCTAAAAAAAACATTGGCTTTGGCAAAACTACTGCGAACAGCGGCTTGTGACGCGGGTTGCTCCGTGAGTGCATCCGAGCGAGTGTACGGCCTTTGCCTCTTTGTCCACTGCACGTTGTGCGCGAAGACGGTATTTGTTTTCCAGGTAATATTCGGTGAACTGGAGACGTTTATCGTTTTCTTTCCTGTAAAAAGAGGAAGCTATCAAGTTAGAAGCCTTTGCTATTCCTGTCCGCGCCATGTCGCGCAGTGGAGGTGGAGTTAAAATTTCTTTGTTTTAGCGATGATGTATAGGTTTCACGTGAAAAATCTAATATAACAGTAACAATAACTTTTATTAAAATATGCAAACAATAAGATTAGACGAAAGTACTTCTTAAGACCTTGAGATCGAATGATGTATTAGAAGTACTAACTTCATTAATTTTTTTTAAATTTTCGACACTAATAAATACCCGGTGGTAAAAAAATTTATTCTCACCTTATCCCGTAAAGAAAGCAATCAAATTCAGCACGCTCTAAAATGGTTCATGCCCACAGGCTTTCTCAGTGCTTCCAGTTCACGAAACGTCATTTTCTTGCCCAAATGAGCACGAGGTTCAGGAAATCAAACTCAAAATGGCGGCGAGGGTCAAAGCGATTTTGAAACAGAGTCAAGAACGAAGTAAGAGTGAAACAGTAAGTGGGCCCGGTCTGATGGTGGAAGCCTAGGTATGTTCGAGTGTCTCTTTATTTGGAATAAATTGCCGCCTAACAAATAGCACGCACGAAATTATCGCTCAGAAGTTACCTCGTCAACAGTCCGAAATGACTTGTTTGATGAGGCTATCGATTGGGCGAGGTTAGGTGGGAGGGTTTTTTTGCTCAAGTATATATAACTTGAGATTAAACAGCGCGGTTAATTTCAAGTACTGCACCCGATGTAGTTCCGCAACAGCTTCCTTTAGCTCGGGTTCTAGGAGCTTCCAATCAAAAGCAAGTGTGCATTTCTTGACTACAAACGGCTGAGGAAAAACGGCTGAGGAGAATGAAGACTGTGTGGAGCAACGATGGCTTCAACTTTTGGTGGAAACCGTGCACGACTTTGATGCTGGTCACACACTCAGTACTAAAGCACGCACGTAGATAATGCGACCAACAAGTAGCCGTTAGGACTTCGAAGCAAGCTGCGACAAGCGCGGAAGCGGAAAAAAAGGGCGCGATGCCGCTTTTATAAGAATCCAAGTATCTCGCAAAACTACTGAACGTTATGTTATGTAGTTATGCAATCTTAATTTATGTTAATTATATTATGTTACGTTGTGTTACGTTACGTTATATTATGTTACGTTATGGTTTGCTATGTTATGTTGTGTTATGTTACGATTGTTGCATTACATTACTTTTGCTACGTTACGTTAGGTTATGTTATTTTGCGTTGTGTTATGCGATGTTACTTAGATTATGCTACGCTACGTTATGTTTTGTCATTCCATGCTATCATATGATATTATATACCTTGTTATATTATGTATCGTTATGTTATGTTACGGTATGTTGTTATATTGCGTTGCGGTAGGAAATATTACTTATGTTATGCTACGTTACGTTACGTTACATTATGTTTTGTCATGACATGTTATGATATGTTATAGCCTAATATATATACATAAAATATGATGATGATGTTTTGATATTCTTTACCATTTTATGTCATGTATTGCTATGTTGTGTTATGTTAGGTTATGTTGCGCTACGTTATGTTATGTTATGTTATATTATGTTATGTTATGTTATGTTATGTTATGTTATGTTATGTTATGTTATGTTATGTCATGTTAGGTTGAATCGGAAACTTCTTCTTGTGCTTAAGCACCCTCTTAAGCGTGGCTATTCCTGCGTACGTTAATGTTGTTTTTCTGTTCCTTTTGCCCTACTGAAGCAAGACTGTGCGCCAGTGCGTACGCTTCAATGCAAGACTCCGGATTGATTTCAATCCCTCTGGATTCCTTACTGTGAACAGAATTGCAGTGCTCCGGCTCTTTTGCCTTTCATCTCTGTCGAAACGTGGTCACATTTTAGAGAATAGAACCCATGACCAAGAGCTCAGTAGCTGAATGTCATAGCCACTGAGCTATCACGACCGGTCGACACCTTAGCGCGCATAACGTCTTACGCTCATTTTTACTGTCGTTCACAGCGCAAGCTCATTTTTGCGTAGGTTCAATTGACGAATCAAGTGGCACCTGTGAAGTGTTTGTTTGCTGTTGTTCCTCACATTTTGATAACTTCGAAAACAGGTCTTGTTTCCTTAGGACTCCAAGCTTGATTTGAATTCTAAGGTAACGTCCTTTTAGAAGAACCTTGAACTTGTATTGACATCATTTTTACGCGCTCCTTTTTTATTTTGAACGAAGATATTTTTTTTGAATAATGAACCCTATAGTTCCCTGAACACTCGTAAGTGCTCTCTTGCTCACTCGGTGCTATGAACAGGGGGAAGCAACCTCCCCCCTTCCTTTCTAGAAAATAAAGGAAAACTACTTTCATAAAAGCTGCTGCCACATGCTGCCCTCTATCGGCCCGTAAGGAGGTAAAATAGAAAACACATTTGCGAGAACGCTTCGTAACAGGCCTGAAGAGCAGCTACCGCGCCCTGTTGACGCAGCGAGGCCTGCGTTCTTTTCGTCGGCGACCGTAAAAACTTCGCCCCTCATCTCACCCCTTGATACAAGAGCGTCCTGACAGGTCATTGCGCTACGAAACTCAGCACAAAAGAAAGAACATCAGGGTAGGCTTTTAAACTCGAATTAAATTAAGAAAGAAAAGAATAGAGAGCAGCTTCGACGTAACCTGTTTAGAAACCTTCACATATAGAGTTAAAAGTGTTACTTTAAAAGCGCCTCTGCTATGCATCTTCACCAAAATGTAATATTGCGATCGGATACCTGTAAAGCAGTGTTTACGACAACTTACTTCCAGTCTGCCATCTCTGCTTTGCCTTTTTTTAAGCTGATGAATCCGGAAATTACCGAAAGCGTTCGCAGGGTATGTTGCTCCTTTTTTGAAAAATATAATGCTCTTCATTGCGTTTTCTTGCGCTCATTATTAGAGCGAGCTTTCTTATTTTTACTTTTCTAGTGCATAATAGACTTACGAAGTAATTTGGAATTCCGGAGTGGGCAGTTTGTTTCTCAAGTTCGTTTACCACTCCAAAGCGAATAATTACAACGAAAGGCTGAACATGGTACACCCCTTCGCTCATAAACTATGCAATTTTATTGTTACCTTCGAATTAAATAAATTAAGAGTTGGATTGTTTGGTGCATAAAACTGGAAGCTTCGCCAAGTAAACAACTGCACCCATGAACTCGCGTTGAGCACTCGAAAGCCATAGCCATTAAATAATCGGGGTGAGGAGGAACATTATGTATTGGTAGTTTGTGAATGGCAACACACATTTCACGAATAACAAAGCCAGTTTAGCATTCAGGAGAAGTAGGTGATCATCTGTCACGAAGGGGTCTAGTTCAAGAGAATGTTCCCAAAAACATTACCTGCTAATTGCTACTATCGTTCTGTTTCTCAATGGTATCAGTGGCACGATAGTGAGATACATGACGAAGGACTTCGCTTTCAATAGCATGGAGCACTTCATAGCGCAAATATTAATGATGCACAGTAAGCTTTGATGCTAAAGATCGCCGAAGAAAGGACATAAGCTTTTCCGTCATTTTTGTCAAAAAGCAAGAAGCGAACAGAGAAAACAAAAAAGGCTGACCTGACGCCACGTTTTCCGCTCAGTGCTTCCACGATCAAGCTTGGAACTTTCCCAAAAGTAAAGTTTTGGCAATGTCATTTTTCGCATTCATCCTGTCCACCGTCGTCGCGGTCATGGATGTACTGAGACTCATCGTTTAAGACAACTGTAAGTACCAATACTACGCTATCTTCTCATTAGGCAAGCCACTGGTTCAATGACGCCTAACTGATATGGAACATCTTCGTAAAATCGGCCCTCTAAAAGAACTGTCGGCCATTTCGTGATGACCCCGTAGTGCAACTGATCGGTATTTAGCGAACGGTTGAGAATAAAACAAAATGTGTTTCCTCAATTTTTGATCTTGCTGGTGGGCTTCCCACGCAAAGGTAATCCGGTTTGCCCTATTACCTCTATAGAATTGCATACGAAACCCATGGGTGCAACAGCTTGGCGTAAGTTCGATTGTTTGCATATCAGTTGTTCTCAGTATTGAGTTGCACCCACGACGCTGTGCATTTTCTCCAACGCTTTACCTTCCGTGCGTGCACTTGCTGAAACTGCAGTTCAAAAGTTATTTTATATATTGTTTTTTTTAGTTCAAATTGTCTTTTAAAAAAACCTTCAGTGCACGCATCATTTACAGCATGAAAAATAGTGCTGCGAAGTAACGGTTTCTGAAATCCGAATTGATAAATTAAAGGGACTTTGAAAGGCGCTCTCAATAATGGCGCTGTATTGCTGTGATCTTAAAGGGCACCGCTTTACAAATAACCTCCAGCAAGAATTGTTTTATGCGTTGTGTAGAAGCTGAGATAACTGTAGCCAAAGTTTGAATTTCATCTTCTTCGCTGCTTTCTCTCTCCCCTCGTGACTTTTTGCACGCACAAAGGTAGGCGTTACTCCACCAGCCCTACCGTGGAAATTCCCCGGGGGGCGGAACTTTCTGACAGACAGGAGCAACGCTACAGACTTTCCACAGCCATGATAGTAGCGTGACGCCTGAAACAATCTCACCAACAGCCGCCTCTGAACAGAATTACGCAGCAGCGTGCGACGGAGGAAAGCGCGAGCTTGAAAAAGTCACCGGAAAAGACTCGCCAACTTTCTCTCGCTATTGTGGGTTGTCTGCGGCGCGTAGGAGTGTACTATTTAGGTCTGGTGTTCACGACAAGAGAACGTAGTGATTGAGTGAGTTTGTATACTCTCCTCTGGAGGCATTTCAGAGCCGCTTTATGAAAGTGGCGGAGCTGCCACGGACGCATGAGTTACTCACAATGGAAGCACACTAGGATGAAAAAAAAAAATTTCAAAGTTGTGTTTCTCTATAGAACGATACGTGTAGTTTTCAAGCATATATTCATGCCAAGAACATGATACCCAGTTGAGAATTCATCACTTACAGCTTAAAAAGCGATTTCATACAACGACTAAATCATTCAAGCGTTTTCGCACCGCCACTCCCGCATATTTTCATCTGCTTCCTTCCAGCTATCCTCGTCGTATATTCTCTAGCGCAAGTCACCTTCACGTTTCCTTACTCGCTCTAACTGGGTAACGGAGATCAACGATGTTATGAGAATCACGCGTGCGCAAATTCGCTCTTTATCCGAACATGAAGCGCTCAGCAAAGCGCTTTGAGAGGTCTTCAGTCATTGCCGGGCCGTTGCGAATAACTATGTCTGCGTACGCTGGAGACTCCTTTTACTTGCAAGTAGGCTTCAGGCACTTCTCTAGAGGCCAAAAAAAAAGAGTGATGGTAAGAGTTTCAGCGACGAAGACTACCGTTACTCAGGTAGGATACTGTTCTAACGCAAACTCGTTCGCAAAGCCCGCAAGCGCCACTTCAATCTTGTTTATTCTTTCTCCCTATCATCTCTCTATTTCTTTCCCTTCGTTCTCTACTGCTATTACCTGCATCTGCACTCTACTGCGACAGTGTGGATACGAAGGTAAGCGGTTTAGGACAGGGATGCTTTGCAATTTTAGTGACTGCAACAAAAGCGCATATCACTGAAAGCACCAAAACAACAGAAGAGAGTCCCAGGCTTTTCTTTGTATCTAGAGGTAAAAAAACTGAGAGCGTTGCTATACCGCAGCCCCATTTCCACCACCTTCCAAGTGCAAGATGCCCGTACCGCTCAATAAAATATGTCGATACCTCCCAAGTAGCGGATGACAATACCATGAAGTAGCACATGCCAATACTTTCAAGTAGCAGATGTCCAAGTAGACCATACTAATGTAACGCAAGTACCAAGTACCAATATCTCCCAAGTAGCATGTACAAATACTTGCAAGTCGCAGATGACAGTATCTTACAAGGAGCACATGCCAATGCCTCTAAAGTAAAACATGCTATTATCGCAAGTGGCACATGCTAGTAGTACATCATAATACGTCCTAAGTAGCGCATGTGAATACCTCACAAGAAGGACATGCCAGAGCATCGCAACCAGCACATTCCAGTACCTTCCAGGTAGCAGATGCCAATATCTCCCAGTAACATATGCCTTCACTTTCCAGTAGCATGTGCTGACCCTTTCCAAGTAGAGCGGGCTGGTGGCTTCCCAGTAATATATGCCGATACCTTCCAAGCAGCCCATACCGATACCTTCCAAGTTTCACATGCCGATACCTTCTCGCAATTTCAGCCATACCCGCACCATTTGGTGCTCCGGAACTGAGTACTTCACTCTTGCCGCTTTGACCTTATTATCAGTTTACAAAGCATGCAAAAACCAGAATCCATGAATCTAAATATCAATTGTTTAATGCAGCAAGAAACAATTACGTTTTCGTGGATCTTTGACCCACTTTTTGGTCGCTCTAAATCGGATTTGTTTTCTGCCATAATTTTATCGTTTCAAAATAATTAGGTTAGCCCCCTCGGCATTTCGTAACAAATGTGCCGAAAAGACAACGGCACAAGCTGTTCCTTCATTCTTTCATTTCTATTTTTTTCTGTGGCCCCTCTCAGCCTTTGAAAGCACCTTTTCTAGCATCGCATTTTTCTTTTTCTTGGATTCTGCTAATTAGCGTTACGCAAATGAGCAAGCTGCAGCAGCAGCAGAAGCGGCAGTTTCAGGAGAACGCCGACGCAAGTTACGTAGAGCGAACTTTTCAAGCGGCGCATACGTTTCGCGAGATCTATGCGTCTGCAACGCGCACAGCTGCAAACACGCACAACAAGCACGAGCCCGCCACGCAGCAGCTGCTGCTGTAGCGACGGGTGGTGACGTAACAGCCATTTACTCGCACCTCACTAACCCGTGTCAACACGCGGAAGCGGCGAATTGAACGGTGATCTGAGCGACGAAATAGGAGCTGAAGCACATCGATGGGTGGTTGGCCCGTAGCCTTTTTCGTGCGTGATAGCATGCCCTAATTTTGTCTCCCTATGCGCATTAGCACAGTGCACGAGCTCGTGGACAAATCTGTGACGTCATTGCAAGTAGTCAGTGGCCCGTACACGCCTCAGAAGCGGTCGCACGGAATGCTGCATAGCTGCGTGAGTTGTTAATTGTAGTTCATTGCGGGCGGTACAACGCGAAGCAAAGGAAGACAAAAGTAGAAGACTACACGGACGGACGTCCGGGTCTTTCGTCTGTTTTGCGCTGTACCACTCACAATGGACACGGAAGGCTACGATCACAGACGAGCGAGCTATTGACAGCGGGGCAGTAAGAAACAGCACCGTTAATCAAATAACGGCCCCGACTTGTTCTTATAGCACGTACGAATCCACTACATTCATCCAGTTGAAATGCCAGCGCCAGTTCTCAGCTTCTTCTGCCGAAAACACTGAAAAGAACGTAACGTTTGTCAAATAGCAAGCTATTTGATTCCCAATCTGCATTTTACCACAGCTCAAATAAATACATCTCTGCGTTTTTTCTGTCCGCATAAATATCACACGTTAATTAGTTCTTAGACCCACGAAGCGGCGTCAGGTGATGTGGCGTCCACGAGCCAAACCAGAGAATGGGCTCACCGTGTGGATCGCTTTAAGTAGTGAGTTCGTAATGGCTCTGACCTATGGGGCAGAAACCTGGAAGCTAACGAAGAGAATTCAGCTTAAATTAAGGATTACGCAGCAAGCTATGAAAAAAAAACGATAGGTGTAACGTTAAAAGTTCAGAAGTGGGCGGAAGGGGTCAGGGAGCAGAGGCGGGTTAATGACATCCTAGTCGAAATGAAGAGGAAGAAATGGGCTTTAGCAGGGCATGTATTGCGAAGGCAAGATGATCGCTGGGCCTTAAGGGTAACGGAGTGAATTTGGAGAGAAGGCAAGCATAGCAGGGGGCGGCATCAAGTTAGGTGGGTGAATGAGATTAAGAAGTTTGCAGGGATACGGTGGCCGCAAATGGCAAAGGGCAGGGTTAATTGGAGATGCATGGGTGAGGCCTTTGCCGTGCAGTAATCGTAGTCAGGCTGATGGTGATCATGATGAATGGCTCTTCACCTGCGCAGATGACGCCGAGTCTCAGCTTGTATAAATCTTGCTCCGGCTTCTAAGAAGTGGCAGCTACTCCTACAGCGTTGCATAACTATCTCTTCTTCGGATTATACTATGCTTCACTGAAACACTGACGCTACTGGTGAGCGTTATTGTTCCGATAACACAATTATAATACGAAGCCGAATACATTAATGGGTTTCCACTTGAGTTGCCCCCCTTGTCTGGGAGTAGTCCATGGCCCACACTCTGATTCGCAGGACAACATACGATGCACTAGTAGACGTGCTTTCCAGTCAAGAACCACTCTGACGTCGAACAGGTGAGTGATACCGTGCCCACTTCAGATGGAGCTGTATTCAGAACCGCTACTTGGGTTCAGTGCGACATGGCAGAACTGCATTTTGCTTAAGCGGAGGACGGGATTAAACATTACATTTGTAACAAGTAGATGTACCATATAGAACTGCCTGAAATCTAAAGCAAGACGGAGGGCTGACCGCCGTGCACCCAAGTGTACGAAATGCTAATTCATGCGCACATAATCGATCACGAGATTGTTCGGAAGTAAATCTATATCTGCACTTATCGTAAAAAAAAAATGGAAAAATAACAAAATTTTCACGCACATTCTAAAAGCACGGAGGCTGTTATTTGCCACATTCATATTTCCATACACCATTAAAAAAGGTTTTTTTGTCGGCTTCCATTCGTTTTACGTTATAAAGATTGCGAATTTTGCAACCAAACTTTTGTATCTTGAACTGCAAGCAGAGCTCAGTCTTCCGCATCCATCAGCCATTAGGACGCCGCTTTATTAATGAAATCGAAATAATCCATCTCGTTTGTCTACCGCTGTCTGCAGCGCCCCAGTTAAAGCCTTAGCTGAAAGCATGGCTATTGCTCTTTGTTAATCGTTTTTTGTTATTTTGCTTATAAAACTACATCTCATTTTGACTTATGCAACCACCGCCATGTAGTGCAATCGTCATTCAAGCTATGCTCGGGCTGGTAATTAAGCAGAGCCATGCCGCCACTTCCATCTTGAAACCAAATTATTGAGCAAGTAGCAGGCTACTATAGGAATCACGCGCCAAACATAAAACCCAATAACCATGTCGTCGTAGCGCAAAACACTTAATCATTTTAGCCCACTTAGGCAATCGTTTCAGATGAGCTATGTTTAAGAAGCTGGCTTCTCCTCATAAAGATCCCTATAATAACAGAGCACGCTTTACAGGAGCAATGCAGTAAGTAGCAAGTAGCGTCGCAGACTGCCCCCGAGACGAGACGGGAGCATAGTTGCCATGTTTTCAAGCTGTCACCTCACTTTATTACCCTGAAATATAGCACACGGATCCAACTTTTGTATTTACAAGCCTGGTCTTGAGTCACAGGTGACCAGGAAAGTGATGGAGTTCGATGGCGGCTCGCCGGTCCTGGTGACTTTGATCCTCAATAGCACATTGCACGCGCAGCGTTTGAGCACAAAACACTGTTCAGTGCTTACTGTCAAAATCAGTATAAGTTAATCAGCTAAGAACAAGCTAAACTGCCCTGAGCAATTTGAGCTGAAGTTCCTGAAAAAAATCAAGCGGAATGTGTTGTATTCTCAAAAGGGTGATTTCATCAATACAATGTTGCACTGAACGTGACGTCACGCAGCCAAGTTCATGAAGGCAGCTTTTACCGCAGCCGGATCCACCGAACTTTCCAATCACTGGCAAAAATTAAAAATCCGAACTCACTTTTGACTCTCGTGAAACTAGAACCACCACGCGCGCTTTAACATGAGCTAAGGACCAGGAAACATTTGGAGCTCGTTTTTCACGAACTTATTTTCAACAAGCTCTTCAGTTCTTTCAGATCGCCGGAATTTAGTGAAAACAAAAAAAAATTGTTTCATAATGTAACCGGTATAGTCGGTTTAAACGCCTGCAGTAAGCATCTAGGCAATGATCTTGAAAGAAGATTCCCAGTGAGTTTATTTTGATTCAGTCTATGTTTTGTTCACGGGGATATGCTTGCTTTGAAAGTGATTATATAATTATATAAGTAGCTGATCAGGCCCGGTTATGCCCCTAGTTCTATCCTATTAGAACTCTTGTACAGTCGGCATCATCCTTCTGCAGAGCAATCGGGCGGTACACAGCCCAGGAAACAAAGCATACCTCGCCTCAACTGCTACGATCTACAGGCTGAGTTTGCGTGGAAGTAAAAGCTTTACAAGCTTAGAGGGCATGCACGTTTTACCTAAAGGCCATCGGCTTACGGAAGCCCATACGTTTATTCATGATCCGGGACCACCAGCGCGTTGTAGTATATTCATTTAAGGTTTGAGGTTATGAAATTAGGACGTTTTATTCTGTACAGATTTGAGAAAATTTTGAGCTTAGCGCAGAATCGAAAAATTGCGAACGATATGGGAGGCAGAGGTAAAAGACGAAGGCTGTTTTTGAAGACCACGCAGCCCATTATTCTAAGTGTGTAGTGTTATGATATTTTTTTGTCGCTCCTTAAGCGGGGTAAACGTTTCCTTGCGCTGTTACCAAATTATCGCTCGCATCATGTACACGGTTCCTACAATACGGAGGATTTTACGGTTTGTAGCTGGAAGGCTAAGGTAGTCTCCAGACTTTCTCACTCCCTCCCCTAACCCCACTTTCGGGTCCATAGATCTCTTCCTACTTCTTTTCATTCCGTCTTCCTGGAAGAGCTTCTTTTTGACGTGACAGTGTGCACTGCGTTAACGATGCACTGCGGCCGCACGCATGAGTCGCTTCGCTGATCGGATCCGGGACAGCAACCATCGGCTCCTCCAGCCAAGCGTACAACGAAGACACACAGCACATTCCGCTAGGTAGCGCTGCCTAATGACCGTGCCGGATCAAAAGTGTAATGAGTTGTAATCAGCACGACCGTTCATGCATACCTTTTTTTTATCGCCCCTCCAAATACTCATATACTAACGCACAAACTCACGCATGCCCAAAACGTGCCCATCGTTAAGACAAACGATTAATACGTCGCTGAACGAAAAAGAAAAGTGAGGATGGGGACCGAGGATGACGCGCAAATCATCTAAGTCGGCGTTAACACGAAACGGACGAAGTACTTTAAAGCGACAGGCGGCATACGAGACTGCGCATGAACGGAACTACGCAGAAAGAATGCTGCTTCAATCAACCGGAGCCACAAACGATACCCAACGCAAAATAAAAAAAAAGATCTGACATCGGCGACAAAGGCGGCGGAAACACGCTCGATAGAGTGCGTGTTTGTGGCTTTGGAGCTAATCCGCTAACGCGATTACGGATTCAAGCAGGATTCGGATTGACGCGCTCCACCGAGCACGGACTGCCCGGCGTCCGAGCGTCACGTGTGCCTCGGGCGCTTTCGCCTGCCTCGGTCGCCGGCTGTGGACGCTTTTCAACCGCCTTCAGACAAAGGCGGGCGCAGAATCCAGCGCAGGCGTAAATGTTAAGAACTGGCAGTCAGCTTTGATAAAGGTGTTCCCTGTCCTGTCTTGTGTCTTCTCAGATAATTGCTCTTCGTTTGAAGACCCGCGAAAAATGAAGACTTGGCGAAGCGGGCACTTTTTTAGTATTTGCCTACTGCGATTCTGAACGAAAATATACCATATCTTCCGGGCTATAGTTCGAATTGAGTAAATAGTAAATAAAAGAAATGATGATTTTTTTTCGCGAAGTGTGTAGTTCGTTTACTACGGTATGCCGTATTCTCCGCAAATGTACCATTTCCGGAACTGTGAACGGGCCCAAAAGGACTCTTTAGAGCTGCGACGAAATCCGTAGAGACACGATGGTTTCAATGAGCACAATATTAGAAGTTGTTTCGTCGTGAGTATGTAGGGAGTTCTTCACAGCGGCCGCGGAGCGAAACAGCGAACACGAAGAAAATTCAGGCGCTTATGTATGAAGAAGACCAACAGTCACTGAAACCACTGAAACCGAGGGAAGCATAGATGAATGTAGTCTTTATTTTAAATTTATGGAGTAGTTCAAAATGAAATTACTATCGTACCGTAATTTATTAGCAAGTAGAAAAAACAACTACATGCCGCCTGTGAGATCCGAGCCCACAACCTCTACATGTCGCGTGTGAGGCTTTGCAAACTGAGTCATGACGTCGAGTCACGAATCTTAATTCAGGGGTATTCACGTTACAAGTATCCCAGCCTTGAGAGTGTTCACCACCGCAACTCTCGGCCATACTGCAGGATGTAGGAACGTACTGTAATACCGGAGGTGCTACGTAGAAGGGGATAAAACGGTTAGGAAGGCACCTGTGTGAGGACTCTCTTAAGTGACCTGTGTCATTAAAGGGACTCTCATAAGGGCTCTCAATAAAGTTGAGGCATTCGATCAGTCGTTCAATAAATAAATTAATAAACAAATGTCAATCAATCAATCAATCCTGGGATGTTAAAGGGTGCCGCTTCACGAATATCCTCCAGCGATAACTTTTTTTATGCGTTCTGTTGAAGCTGAGTTATCGGTAGTCAAGATTTGAATTTCAGCGTCTTTGCGCCTTTCCCTTTCCTCTCGTCACTTCTTGCATACTCATATATCGGCGCTCTTCCGTTGGCCCAAGCGCGGGAAGTCTCCGGAAGGGCGGAGCTTCCTGAACCGCCGGAGCGACGCTGCTTACTGGCAGCGGCTATGGTAGCTGCGTAACGCCTGAAGGAATCTTGCCAATAGCCATCCCTGAACAGAATTACGCAGCAGCATGGAACGAAGGAAGGTGCGAGTATGAAAAAGTCGGCGGAAAGGACTCGCTAGCTTTCGCGCGCGATTGTGGGTTCTCTGGTGCGTGTTGAAGTGTACTATTTGCCTCAAGTGTTCATGACAAGAGAATGTAGTGGTTGAACAAGTTTACGCACTTTCCTCAAAAAGGGTTTCAGAGCCCGTTTAAGAGCAGTGACGCAGGCAACAGCGCGTGGCATACACCACTTTTACTTCCAACAGCACGTGACTTGCGGTGGTTCCGCGATTCGCAGCAGACGACGGAGCACCGAACGAGTGGTAGTCCTGCGAATGAGCGTGACTCGTGGCCGTTCGTCTGCTCGGCCTTCTACGCCACACGCTGCGGGAATCACAGTTCAAACTTTAAAAAAAAAGTGTGATAAAAAAAAATCTGCAGCACACTGGGCCATATCTTGTCCAGTTATGTCACTCCCAAGGCACCGTCATTAGCAGAAAAAAAAAAAATCGGAGGCAGAAACCAGGCGTCCTCACTTCCTTAACTCCTGAACTCTCCGCAAGGTGCGCTGCGACTCGAGTGAGGAAATGGCGTATTCATGCTCAGACATTTGTCGCGAAAGTTCCAGCGCGGGCTGGCGACATCGAGGAACATCGGGAAGAAGAAAGCTTCACCCACACGTCGTAACGTGCGTCACGCCAGCTCGCACGGCAATAACGTGGCT
The DNA here is from genome assembly GCF_055824585.1 of Amblyomma mixtum. NCBI lineage: Eukaryota > Metazoa > Arthropoda > Arachnida > Ixodida > Ixodidae > Amblyomma > Amblyomma mixtum. Next base: position 10,976,863 of record NC_143013.1, read on the forward strand.
CCCGCGCACGCTTTCTACCACTGGCACGGATCCCAGCACACGGCATTGCACCGCTTACCCTATGCGCAGAACTAATTTGGGGGGCTTGGCGTGAGAGGACTGCTAAACGTTTCGGCCATCTTAAGACGGTCGCTGGACGCTCCACCTACGGCCCGCGCCTACGCTTCCACGCACGGTATTTAAGCAGAATTAGGTAACAACCCCAGTATCTTCTAGCTCTCCAGGCAGAAGCTGTTTTGCAGGTCCCTTCAAGGTGCTTAGTGAAATTGCGTTTTCTCGGAGGTCTCGAGGTGATTAGGGGTGAGCTGCCGCGGTCGGCGCTTCGTTCATGACCCGTTTAGCGCGAGACACGTCGCTGCGAAAACCTCCCTTGCCAGGGAAGCAGGGCTCTCGAAAAACATTTTTTTTTCCTGGCCACTTGCGCATTTTGAAACGTGAGCTGAAAACTCACAGCGGTTATCCACATTTTTTTTTCTTTCTGACGATTTCATTTCGTGCGTATTCCCTATAGTCTACTTCTCTTATCTTCTGAGCCAATGAAAGGGCGGTGTTTGTTGCTTTAGCTACTCGAAAAAAAAATATTATAGAGGTCGCATCCCAGCGCATTGTACTTGGGGCTCACGAAACTCGATTCAACGCCCATCAAATAGCTTCGCCAATTTCCTTCACCTCTTCTTTCCATTTTTTTTTCTTCGTTTGTTCTCGATTCTGCTTGTGCGCTTCGTTTTGTGATCATGTCTCACAGCGCGCTTCCTTCGGCACTTTTCTCTTCTTCCTGGCCGATCGGTTCCATCGAAAGCGGTTCATTGAAAACAAAAAATAAAGATTAGAGCAAGAAAACAATGATTCGATATCGCGACGAAATGTACGCGTCAGTTTGCTCGTTTCCACTCCAAAAAGCAGGGGCGCTCATCTGGCGTTGCCTGTTTGTTTGTTAGTTTGCTTGTTTTGTTCGGATGCACCGTCCCCTTCAGCTGCCGCCATAGTTGCTCGCTTCAAAGCAAACAAACAGGTCTTTGCTGTGACAACACTACATGCGCCGCTGGAAAAACGAATCCCGCTGCTGTCTATGCAGGAAGAGCTAGGGTGAAAACTCCTCGTAAACAGTGCTAGAATTGGGAAATGGAAGGGAAGGGGTGGGGGAGGAGGGGCGGTGGCGAACACAATTACAGTGAAGTGGGGACCCAACCCGAGTGTCACCTGGAAAAAAGCAAGAACCCCCTTTCCCCCTTCTCTCCTCTCTCCCCCCTCCGCAATCTTAGTTGTTCTCCATCACCACAACAGAAAAACAAAAAGCATGCATACGCCAGAGCACCCGTACGCACCACAGCACGTTTTCTGAGTTTACCTTGGAGGACGGCTTACCTCACACACGGTCGCGACTGTGACTATCAGATATCGAGAAAAAGAGCGGTTGGGCGTTGCTTTCGGGGCCTCAGAAAAACGGTGCAACACTTTGGCGTAGAAAACACGTTTATTTCGCCTTTTAGTTCCGAAAGACAACGCGTTCAAAGAGCGAAAGGGCAGTTCAGTAATCCTGCGAGGATCGGGGAAATGTTTTGTAAGACCAATCAAAAAAGGTGCTTTGCCTGCATCATTTCGATGGAGCGCTGAAATGAAAAAGCGCTGGAGATTAACCTTCCTTGCGAAGACAACGGATGTCTCTTAAAAATGAAAATGAAAACTTGACATTATTTTTTTCGATCTCCAGCGTCTGCCTAAGCCCTGGTCGAAAGTGTAGGCATTTCAACGTGAACACTCCGGAGTGATGATTTTTTTTTTCAACGTTTTACCCATCACGCAGTCATTCATGGAGCGTAAAAGATGGCGATATAGGGAGTGCCATCTCAGTGATGAAGCGCTGAAAGTAGCGTTACGATGGCGCAAGCAGAAAAAAGACATTTTAAAAGAAAAAAGAATGAAACTTAGCTTTCGCATTAGAACATTGCAGTTCTTCCATAGAAACAGTTCAAAGATTAGAGGCTTAAAAGCATTACAGGGACGTAAAGGGACAACGTAAAATCAATAGAATTCGTTTTTGTAGCGAAAGCTACATTACGCCAGGTTTTCGCCTCTTCGCCGTCGCCGCACTTTGAGCCGTGGCCGCACTGTGACGTCACACCACGGGCCTCGATTCTCCGGCAACTCGGCTCGTCGCGGTCGCCGCGCGGCCACCGCTCCTGCCATTGGGCTCTCGCTGCGCCCTCTGTATGACGTCACACTCCGCGCTCCGCAGCTGTGATAACCGGGAGTATAGAAGGGGAGAGCTCGCGTCGCCGCACCCATAGTTGAGGCCGCAGTATGGATGACGAGAAGTCGGCCAGCCTGAAGGAAGCCAGGGATCGCCTCAGAAATGAAGTGAAGAGGAGACAGCGCTCTGAAGGGACTCAAGAGGAGCGTGCCGAACGGTTGGCCAAACGCCGCGAAAGCGATGCCTTTGGACGGGCTTGCTTTGCCTCTAGCGATGAATCTACAGCGCCGACTTCTGATGATGAATGCGGCTCGAGTTGTGCGTCTCTGAAGGCAGCCCGCCTTGCAAGACGTTTCTTAGTCTAGTGGCAAACCATTAAGTTTAATAACATGTCTAACTACAAGCGAAGCCTAAGCGCAGCCGAGGGTCTGTAGCTATCGCTGCTCGACTAGGTTTAGCCAGAGCTAAACCACAGCCATTTTTTTAGAGAAAAAGAAAGAATTTCTAGGTAATACCTGCAAATCTGACAAATTGGTTAGAAAAATATAAACAAATTTATAAATCTAACACGGTGGAGCCTGCCACCAGCTCGTTCCAAAGGGGATGCACCTACCATCCACTATCCATACACCCGCTCTTTGCATCATTCAGAGCGCCGGATCTCAACACATGGAGTCTGCGTAGAGTCGCAAATGGTGCAAAAAGAGTTCCCATGGACCGCGAGTAGTGACGTAAAAATTTCAGTGTGTGGGTGTAGGGGCCTTTTCTGCGTTTTATCAAGCAAAGAAGGAGCTTGCTTAGGATGCTCGTCGTAGCATATTCTCATCGAAAACACAAAAAGCGCATAGGCCACAAGCGTCGCGTCTGCCTCCGTGACTTTCGTAAAGTAACTAGGCCCGGAGGACCATGCTCTTAGAAAGCCCAAAAATAAAAAAAGGAGAGAAGCGAGGCAAAGCAGAAGAACGATTGCTGGCAGTGACTCCAAGATGAGGACCCAAGAGACAACCTTCAGTCTGCTAGTGGATAGTGAACTAACCTGAGCAATCAACCGTGAATCGGAACTATTTAGGTACTAATAGCATCGCCAGTCTACTATCTGTAGGTGCACATTGCGAGCGAGCGTGTGTGTGCGTGCGTGCGAGTTCATCCAAACTTGTGAAGTTCGCCGAAGCGAAGCACTTTCAGGGAATCGTGGGCAAAGGCTTGACGCGGAAGTTAATTGCGAACAGTGCAATGAGATAGAGCACCATCTCGATGCAGACAAACTCCAAGAAATTGTTTGTATTATTTTCAGTTCACTGCCGGTGTTGTTAGTTTTCATCCACTATTTTGTCGTATTTGGGCTCTGGCAGCAAGTCGCGAGAAGTGAGGCTCACGGTGCAAATGTGACATCCCACTAATACGTACTTCGTGCCAGTAGCCCAATCCCGATTGCTCGCGACGCACTCAGGACATCGAACGTCTTTAACTTCTTACTTGTACCAGACTACGCATTCAATACGGCTCCCTACCCACAACAAAAGAGCAATATCGAACGAGTTCTCGGTGGTCGACAGTCGTAAGAATGATTGCAGCAGCTGGTCAAATTTCCTGCCCCGACTCAAAAGGAGTGCGACACATTGAATAACAATCTGTTCCACTTAAACTCTGCAGCATCACGAGAGCTACAGCAACCATCTTCCAATAAGAGGGCCTGTTTTATAAGACTGTTCGTGCGTACGAACGTTTCTGATTGGTTGTTTCTGCGTTTTGAAGCCGATGCAACCTCACTACTGACCAACCAGGAGCCGTGTTTGAGTGCTAAGCTATGTTTATAACTATGATTGTTGCATGGCAGCCATTAGCTCTAAGCTTAGCAACACTGCACGCTTTAGTGAAGAGGCAATGTGACGTGTACATCTGAAGCTGGGCGGTGACAGGTTTCGAGTCAGCTCACACGTGCTTGTGACCAGGTGTCTTCTTCTTTGATTCTCCGTGACTTTTCTCACGCAATGACGCCTGCCTAGAAGGCTTTGGAGTGACATCCTGCTCTTTGATAACGTGCGTCTGTGAAGGACCTTTGGGGGAAGACATCTTGGACAGTGACTGTGTGTTTGGGTCTTGGTGTTTTGTGTACTCGATGGTATCGACCAGCTGCCGGACTTGAAGGAATATAACAATAAATCTTGACGCCTGTTGTCACGGGCCTTTCTAAAGGTAGTAAAGCGTCAGTCGATAGGTACAGATACCGAGAATATCATGTATGGAAGAAAAAGTGCACGAGAACTATAGCGCTTGGCACAATGAGCCAAATGAGAAACAGAACGCTTTTGAGGCAACAGAGGCCACAGCCCCCGCAAAGTACACATCGTCATTCATGGCGAACAAACATGCGAACCGAATCAGACCTCTAAGTAAAAAATATACGTTAATCGCAATGAGAAGTGCAGAGCGCTGCCAGACAAAGCACTCAGGTTGGGACAACATACTAGAGTCACACACACGTAGTTTAGTTCATTGCTACGATACCTATTTCGTTTTTCTTTGTTTTTCTTATGACCTAGCTATGAGAACTGTAAGGGCCAGTTCAGCAAAATTTTGTATAAATATGTGCATGCTCGTGGTACATTACCTCAACAAAGTGACGTCAATTCCTGCACTTTCAGTTTCAAACTTCTTGGACACCACATTTCGAGCACTAGTGTTTTGAGGTCATTGTCAAGCCTTATGGTTTGCAAAGTTCTTTGTTTGATTATCTGGGGTCGGGAGGCGAATCTGAGTGCACGCACTCTAAAGCTTAAAAAGTGGCCGGTAACTTTTCGCTCCATTTTTACGACTTTACGGCTCGGACGCAATCGGCGCTCATCAAGGTATATAGCGAGACACTCTGCCACGAGCCTATGTTTTTCGCTGGAGTCAGTAAACCGAATATGAAGACTCCATAATGGAGCGGCGAAATTACGCGCAGCCCCAAACAATCACCGCAGCACGAGCGAGGTTTTCATTACGGACACCGCGGCCTCCATGGCCCCAGAACCATAGGCCTTGAAGACACAGCGGAGCCCTTTTGGGGTGCAAAAAGCAGGAAAGAAATAAAAAACGGCACCGCAAAAACTAATGAAGGTGCGGGAGTCGACCCTGTTATAATCAGTAGCCGCGTAGTAGCATAGAACGTCGTGACAGCGGGAGTAAGCTGAGCGCGCTCAATTTGGAGCCGATTGCGGTTGTTCCTGCTATTGTCCGCTACTGGACGCCTACCTCCCTTTATAGCGAGGAGTTCGTTATTGAAGTGCGCGGCCGAATCAAGATGAAACGCAGCGGTGAAATGGGTTCGACGGCGAACAATGGAGGAACTTTCCTTTATAAACGCGAGAGATTAAACCGGGGAAGATGGGCGTTGGGCTGTTGTACCGTAGGTATACGCGGGCATTACCGGCAGAATACCTTGTAGCACGGGCAGACAATTACAAAATCGCTGCGGTACGGTACTGATGAAGCGTGTAATCAAAAATGTGAAGAGAAGCAGTACAAAAAAGCGCGACTGAAAAAACAATATATCGAAAAGTAAGAAGTAAAAGAAAAAGTTGCTTTAATACGGCGTGCGGAGATTTCCTCAACACGTGCAGATAAGATAAACTTAAGATAAGATAATCTTTAAAGAAGATAATCTTAAGATAAAATAATCTTAAAACATTAAAGCTTAACTTGTTCATCGGTTCTCCAGTAAAGCCAAAAGCTTGCTTTGACCAAATACCTCCCAAATCCAAACACTTCGGCGTTGCGGGTGTTAGGTTTGTGTCATTTATTATTTTCACTATATTAGGCTCGCTTGCTTTCGAGCTGGAACACACGCTCCCACGCCTGTGTAACGAGGACCACGCCGCGAGTTAGCGAAAAGCAAGATTGAAAACTTTTGTTGTTATATTTCAGTTAGTGAGAACAATCATCGCACTTTACATCCGGGCACGTATACCAAGTGTTCGGTCCGTTCTACAGAAGCAGGCTAAAATTAATTTCCGTTTCGCGTTCATTAGGCCCCGGCAAGAGCTTCCCAAAAGCGGGCAAAAAATTGCGAACTGTAAAAGCACACTGGAAGCTTGCTGCATCTCCATTAGACGCAGGAGGCGAATAGCGCGCAGTAAGTATGCGGCGTTTAGCGCCTAGATGTTTTTCTTTCGAGGTGAGCTATCTATCTGGAGCGCCCTTCTGAAGCTAGCTTTTAAGCGAAAAGACTCTTTCACGGTGACTTTCAAGGCGCACGTGTGAATTTCGCTGCCCCTCATTAGTGTCTCCGGGATATCAACGGTGCCCTCTTTTTCATTATTTAACGCGTGGGCTAGGCTGTTGCCGTGGAGATCAGATAAGGAACTATGATGAAAATACCTTGTAATTAAATATCTAATATATTCGACAAAAGCGCATCTGTTTTTTTTTTTTAGGGGAAAGCCCACATGAATTCTGCAAGATATACCATTTCTTTAAAAAAAAATCATATTAACGGGCAATAGAAGAAGCCAGTGTCGCAATTACAGAATTGCAGAAAGTTCGAAAGAGCCGTCAAATTTAATATTGTTGCATCTGACTTTTTTTCCTCTGTATTTTTCCTCTGTATTTTTCGGAACAGGCTGGTTCTCTTTTGATTAATAGCCCTCGAGGAAACGAAAAACTTTGTCGGCTACGGAGGCTACCTCGTTGAAATTATGGCGATGTTTGACATAAACTGCTTAATCGCCCTCCAGATGTGCCGCATATAAAGCAATTAGGCGTGACGCAGCGGACGTAGCTCCAGAAAATTTTCAGCCTCTTCTGTAGATGGGGGATCATTCACCCTGAAAAATAGCAGCTCTGCCCTCTCTTGTTTTCTTTTTTTTTTTTTTCCTCTCGGATGTAAGTTCTAAACGTGCTTTGCAGACTGTCGTCGTTTTAATTATATTTACACTAGTCTCTGACGCTTGCGTAACCTAGTTTTCCACATACGCAAAAAAAAAAGAGAAGAAAACTTTCGCTTCGTGGAATTAGGGCTGAACACTTAAGGCCTATACGATGCTATGACGGAGAGATAAAGCAGCAGTGGCCCTTCAAAAAAATAATAAACTACAGCACGTGCCAAACGTGCCACCCTATTAAGAAACAGAAGAGGCACAATTTGAAAAAAGTAGAATGGAGTAGGACTTAAAGAACATCCTCAAATGTCGCCGACAACACTCGTGTCATTCCGCAAAGACTGAGAAGGTGATTTTATTTAAATTCGGTGGCATTAAAAGCCTCATTAGAAAAAACCAGGCGGCTCCCGGCGTCGTCTGTCAAAAAAATCGCTCATTGATCGGCGGGGTATGTGACGCCATGGGACCGCGTGACATGGTCGACCGCTGACTGGACGATAGGGTGTGTGACGTCACGAGATTACGAGACATGGCCTGGCTGGCAGGTGCGATGATCAAGTGACATCGCCGAAGCAGCAGTGGCGGGCTAGGCGCTAGTTGCCAGTTGCACTTGGTTGTGTTCAGACGTGCCTGGAAAGCTCCGCGTATCAGGTTGGAATGAACCGAGAATGAACGCCGCGTAACCATAAAAGAAAATCTCCGCAAACAAAGACCATGGAAGTACATCGCTCAAGATGGAGTATCGGAGGCTGTACAAGCTCAGCCTGTGCGGTGAACAGCAATGACGGAGGAAGAGCTGGTCGAGCAGACTTCAGAATTTAATGCTGTCCCGTTCTAAGCTCGTAATGTAATTAAGTGTCCCCTAGTTTTTTTATATTGTTGTTTGACATATAAAGATTTAAAGCCCTCTCCTGGCCTAAAATGGAATAATTAGTGAGAATGGGCTTTACACAATACAGAAGGCAATCTAAGCAATATTTTGACCGCGCGAAAAACCGATAACAGACAGGACGTTTTAAGTTATCATTTTTGGCAATTATGTTCGAACCACGTGTCGAAAATTTGTGTTACAACTTGCTTTGAGCTTGGTTCGCAAGCCTCTTCTGAATCCCGCTTGTTAGCGCCGAGTTGGTTTCAAGGAAGCGCCACCAAACTCCTTGATGTGCCTTGCTTGGCATCATCGCGAGATCGGTGATGGAGCGTGTTAAAACGAAACTGATATTCCAGAAAGCATTTCAGAAAACAGCCAATATTCGAGAGATATTTTATTGAAATCTGGCTAATTCAACCAACAAACATTTTACACTAATAGATTGTGTCCGAAAGCTACCAGACGTGTACACGTCACTAAAGTCGAAAAGTAGTTGTAGTAGTAGGTATGGCTGGGTAGCAGCAGCTATAATAGTAAAAGTAGAAGAGTAGTACTAGTAGCGACGTTGGTGGTGGTAGCAATAGTAGCTGTAGTAGTACCGATAGTAGTAGTAGGAGTACTCTAGCAGTAGCTGCAACAATAGAAGAGGACGTAGCACCGTTAGCGAAGCTGGTGTTGACAGTACTAGTAATAGTAGTGGTAGGAATGGTAGTGGTGGAGGTAGCAATAATAGTTGGGGTAGTACCGGGGGTAGTAGTAGGAGTACTCTACCAGTCGCTGTAATAATAGAAGATTGGTTGGTTTATCGGGTTTAACGTCCCAAAGCGACTAAGGCTATGAGAGACGCCGTAGTGGAGGGCTCCGGAAATTTCGACCACCTGGGGTTCTTTAACGGGCACTGACATCGCACAGTACACGGGCCTCTAGAATTTCTCCTCCAAAGAAATTTAACCGCCGCAGCCGGGATCGAACCCGCGTCTTTCGGGTCAGCAGCCGAGCACCATAACCACTGAGCCACCGCGGCGGCTAAATAATAATAGAAGAGGAAGTAGTACTAGTAACAATAATGGTATTGGTAGTAGTAGTGATAGTAGTAGTAGAGGTGGTAGTAGTAGTATTAGTAGTAGTAGTAGTGGCAATACAGTCGCAGTTGTTGCGGTTTAGTGAAGAAGCGGGAGGGACAAAACTGACCGCAATGTAACAGTCCCTATCACACTCGTCACGCAAAAAGCGCCCTCTCAAAAGCCGCTGTCCAACCCTGTGACACCAAACGTCACATTGGCTACAGCTAAGGCCCCTCGTCCCGTTTGGCATTCCATTATGGCCAGGCTCCATTGCACGGTACACTAACGCCGTACTACAAAAAATAAAGCATCATACACAGTTATGACCGACAGTGATGATCCGTCTTCATAATGGCCCCCGGTGAGCAGCGTCACGCGCCTGCGAAAGATGTTAATGCGAAAAAAAAAAAAACTAGCGCATTTGGCGACAGACATCTTGTTTTCTGGTGCGTCTTGAAATGAGTTACTTTTGTTGAGGCTCACTAAGAAGTCTACTGAAAAGCGAGGACTATAGCACAGCGTGAACATGCGCGCGCATTTCGCTTCTTCCTTCTGTTTTGCGTTCGGCGAAAGCTGAGGGCTATACCCCGCTAAATTTTCACACTAGTGCTTCGTCCAGTAACTCAATCCAACTGATAAAAATTGTACGTGCACACCTGCCTCAGTGACATTCAAACCGTGGTGCACATTAGAAACGCTTCTATTGAGGTCACCTGCGCCTCCGCTCGCATCGAAGGTTTGGTTTGGTTTATTGGGGTTTAACGTACCAAAGCGACTCAGGCTATGAGGGACGCCGTAGTGAAGGGCTCCAGAAATTTCGACCACCTGGGGTTCTTTAACGTGCACTGACATCGCACAGTGCACGGGCCTCTAGAACTTCGCCTCCATCGCGCATCGAAGGAGACCGATCTTCAGAGGAAAGTGCATAACTATCGCCACTTCGTTCTTCGAAACCCGGCGCCATGTACAGCGATTTGCATCGTAGGATGCTGGGCGAATAAACAACACAGCTGCCTACGGTCGCTAAAAGAGCGAGCACTAGGCGGGATGATCACACCAACGGCACTGCGACTGTCGCAGCTTCTAACAGTCCGGAGTTGAGTGCGCGGTGGTCGTCAGTGCCTGTTGAGCTTTCCTCTCGCTGCATACATATCCTCGTTGATACGAACGGCGGCCGCACTGACACGTGGCGTTGAGAGAATACCGTCGCTGACTTGTGTCGACGGGCAGTCGGCCACTCAGCAGACAAGAAACTTCTGGCCGGTATCCCCGAGGGACCCCGCCGCATAAATTGCCGGGATGGCAACGGACAGCGGAGCTCCTCCATCGCTGCCCGTGTGGCCGCCAGAGAGAAATGCTTGTTTGCCATGCGCGTCCGCTTCTGCGCATTCCTTCAATCTCCCCCTCCATACTCTCTCCCTCTCCTTTTCTTTTGATTCAGGGAGAGCAGCGAACAGCAAAGTCCGGGCGTTCAACCAGAATAATTCACCTTGTTTGCGTGCCTGAAATCGGCAAGGATAAAGAGGAGAGAAATAGATGAATCCAATGCTTCAGTTTTCCTGTAAAAGCATCAGCGCTGAAATAGCAGGCAATGGTGCCGTACTGTGTAAAATTTTGTACAAATTAAATACAAATCCAAAATTGCATTCAAATGCATTGATGTTATTCTGGAGGTATGTAGGACAAGCAGTAAAAGAGATGGAGAAAAAGTTTTCTTTCACTCACATTTTGAGGCTCTGAATTGGAAACAAAATAAAAATCACTCAGCTGTAGAAATATATAGTGAAGGTCCATCCTGTCGCTACGAATACATTCAAGCCGTCTGCTTCATTCACATCTTGAAGCCTGTCATAGCAGACCATTTCAGTAAGATTCGAAAGACTTGAATAAAGGATAATCACAGCACACAGTTGAATAAGTGTGTGCGCAGTGGTTTGCTTTGGAGCGGATTGCATGTTATGCACACGTCAAGTGTCAAATTTCGTTTTGTGTTCCCTGCCTTCAACACTGTTGTTCAAATGTCCAGTATGCACTGGTCGGCATATCGTCCGGCTTTACGTCTGCTTCGTTCCGTTTCAATTAGTTGGCCACACGAAAACTCTTGTTTCTTTTTTTTTTCAAATGATGCTTCATCTGAGTAAATTTTCTGCCCTAATAGAGATAAGGCAAAATGTACAAAATATGCCGGGGTTGAGCTTATTAAGAGAATCCGTTTCATCTGTGAGCGTCCAACATCAGGACCACATCAGCGAGTTGGTGAAAACACCGCCTCAGATGAATGTTCCATAAAGCTTGAGGAATCACTATCTACTCCTTATTCCACCTTAAAAAAAAGGGATGTAGCGCTCTCTATACGCTCTTGAACTGCTGCTGTTTCTTGAGCGCTCTTATAATTGTTTGCTATTTGTGTTTGTTTGTTTGTTTGTTTGTTTGTTTGTTTGTTTGTTTGTTTGTTTGTTTGTTTTTTGCACTTACAACCCGAGCGGCAATCCCTTTGTTTCGCGTGATTTGCATCGGCTTAGTGTGTCTTAGTTCCCAGCCGATTCCGCAGCACCACTGTTCTGAACATTCTGAAAAAGAAAATACATTGATGTTTGGAATTTGAAATTGGAAGCTTCGCGGAAACCAGGACTTCTTGAAAGCAATATGATGTCAAATAAAAACGAGGCGTCTCAAACAGGCAGGTTTTATTCTTATGACCATATCCAAGTTTGATCTTCGCTGCGATATTTCCTTTTTTTTTCCATTCGCGTACATAATTCGCTACTTCGCGAAAAGAAATTTAAGCTTCTTGTTGTAAGCAGCGTTTTACCTTTCTTGGGGGCCGCCGGTAGATGTATTGTGAGAGGTTTTTTTTTCGCTTTTATATATTTTCTACAACATAACCGTGGTTATGGCCACGACAAATGGTAATTACATTTATTCTCTTTTTATCTCGCTCCTTTCACGCATTAGCATAAGCAGGTGGAAAGGCAAGAAAAACAAAAATAGCGATATATAAAAACATAAATACACAGGAAAGGAAAGACAGTCGGTTAAATAGACATGTCTGGTCAGCCATCTTGAACTTTGGGAGGGAGATTAAAGGCGCTCCTTTCACGCCTTTAATCTCCCTCCCAAGGTGCAAGATGGCTGACCAGACATGTCTATTTAACCGACTGTCCTTCCTTTTCTTTGTATTTATGTTTTTATATATCGCTATTTTTGTCTTTCTTGCCTTTCCACCTGCTTATGCTAATGTCTCAGCTTTGACATGGCTAGCGCGGTACAATCTTTCACTTGTTTCGGCGCCGAGCCTTGGGAGTCGCGTACTGCGAGACAGTTTTTCAGAAACGCGGAAAAACTTTCGGTACATACAATTACGAGTACATTTTCTCGCAAATAACAGCGCACAAAAATAAACCAACCCAAACACATCCAGCGCAAATTTAGGCCGTACTAAACGAGCCAAATTCGAAGCAAAATTATCAGATTAAAAACGAGCAGACGGGAAAGTGAACGAACTGGGACAGGCGGCAAGCAATTAAGCCAACGCGGAAACGTCGCTGTAGCGGCTGGATTCCATTAAAATTTTGTTCGCCTCGCTCATTTCCTCCTAATAGTTCCTATATCGGGCAGGTGAAGAGCAAGAGAACGCATTGGCAGTACACTTTTGTTTCAATTTTCAGCGGTTAGTTAATGACTAGTAACCACACATCCAATAACTTATGGTTACCCCGTTTCCGGAACAACAAATAACGACCTCTTATGGTCATTTATGATTATTAATGTTGGAATAGCGCTTAAAGACGATCAAGAAAGAAATACGACTGCAGAGGCGCTCCAGCGTCGACGAGACACGACGACACAAGCGCTGGATGCAGAACCACTTCTTTAGAGCTCGTCCTTAAGCACTTACTGCAAGGATGAATAACTTCGGAATAGCAGAACTAACCATCTTGTTTCATTTGCAGTGAAATAACACTGAATTTTTTTCTTTGTGCATGTTTGAGTGTGTGTTTGTTTTTCTCTCTTCAATTTTTCGGTGGTTATGGAAACACGATCACTGCAACGCTCATCTTCCAAACCGACAGCTGCTTCTCATAACCGCGTGCTGACACTGCTCGGAGAAGAGTCATCTTGATTCTCACTTTGGTGCCGTTCTTACTTAAACTTAACGAGAGAGTGTAAGCTTTAGGAACTTATCCAAGGCATAGATTGGTATGTGGGGTTTAACATTCGAAAGTGACGCGCTGGCCATGAGGGTCGCCTTTGTGGAGGGCTCCGGATTATTTTAGACTCTCTCGGGTTTTTAAAGTACACGACTTCGCACATTATAAGAGCGCCTTGCATTCCGCCCCATCGAAACGCGACTGCCGCGGCCGGGTTTGAACCCGCAACTTCGAGCTCGACAGCCGAACTTACTAACCGCTGAGCCATCGCGACGGGTCTTTCAGTTATTGATGTTTGCTGTTGGGCGCAGGTGTAACCTATACTTTGCTGGAAGATTTTTCTCCACCGATTTTTTCTTCATCGCATATTTCAGGCGATGTGCGTTCATGACATTATTAGACTACTGCATCTTCTATAAATTAACGCATACGTGATAAATCCAAGGGCAATTTTATTTTTTTCACTTTGACAGATTACTACAGCGCTATGGAACACAAGACGAAGACACGCAATACAAGGCAGCGCCCGTCCTGTCTTGCGTGCCTTCTACTTCTGTCCATGCTCCATAGCGCTGTGGTAATCTATCGAAGAAAAGCAATGAACAAACTAGCCCGGACCGAAATCCTCATTAAGTTATATTTAATGCGCACGTTTTCCAGTTGTTTGCCTATTTATTATTTTTTTTAGAATATACTTTCACGGTAATTCCAATTCATGAAAGCCCTCTGTTCGGCGTAACGTTTCGACTAGTGACTAGATGCTGTAGTTTGTTTACCGCAAAATCTCATAACTATTGACGGCCTAAGGAGTAATGTGCAGTCTTGTATCATACCAAAATTTTCTCAAGCAATTGCGTTACAGGTCCGAAAAAAATGCACAGCTCACGCTGCTAAAATTACTCGCGCCCAGCAAGATATCATGACAAAATGACCGTTGAGTCTCGCTGAAGTGAAACGTTGACGCTTGCGCCAGAAAAAAGAGCTACATATATAAGCAGAAGTCGAAGCTTAACTCACGCTCCAAGATGGGTCTCAGTGAATTTATAAAGTGTCTGCGAATCCATACCCATGCACAAGAAGAGCACTAATGCCGGGATGGGGGCACGAGATGAAAAAAATTTAAGAAGTGAAAAAAAAATAATGAATCATAACTTATACAGCTGTATTTAGACGTTTGCAGCGTCGCCCAGCTTTTAGTCTGGCACTTGCATGGAGCAGCATAGAAAAAAGAAAACATCCCTACAGGCCACCGCCAGAAACGCCGTCTCCCACGCCAACTCCGGATGCTTCTTGCCAGAAATATATATTTCCTCCGTGACCGGAATACATCTCATGGACCGCACTTATCCCTTGGTTGCTCTTCCATGAGGGACAACGACAAAACCCTCTGCTACCGGCCTTCTCTTCATCCTCTCACTCCATCTCTTCCGAGCGATGAAGTCCCCAGTGGCGCCTCCTAGCCCTGGCGAAGTGCTGCTGATGTTAGGAGAACACTCCTGGCGCTCGGGGTACTTGACCTTGGTATGACGGCGGTGCTGAATTCTCTTAGCGGTGAACAGCGCTTGAGAAACGTGCACCGGTCAAGCCATTAGCTACACGTACACACATGCGGCCAATTCCGTGCGCCTCCGGTCGACCGAAACGCGCCTTCCCCAAGAAGAACCGAGAAAAGCTGGCCACATAAACTGCGCCGGCCGTTACAGTCGTCCCGAGAGTGAGAGAGATCACTGTGGTGCCCTCTAGGAACTGGGTCTGGAAGCGCGAAATGTCTGTCGCCAATTTTGCTTTTTTTTTTCTTTCATCTCGGATACTGCGCGAAGGAGGAAAAAAAAATGTAAGTATAGGCGCAGAAACAGCGACCCTAAAGCGTGGAATTTACTTCGCCGCTCCTTATGCGAGCGAAGATCTTAAGCTTCGCACGTCTTGGCGGCAGCACTCGCTTCTTACCCTGGCCTAGTTTTCGGAACAGAAACGGCAATACTTCATGGCGCTGATTTCGCTATCTGCAAAATGTTACTCTCTCTGTTCGACTACTACCTGCTTCAAAGATGGCCAGGTCGGGCAGCAGGTTTACATGCAGATGTTGTCCACGAACGTTCAAGCTAGCTCATATCCAGTTGACGCTCTTTCTAATCAACTGAGCATATGCGGAACTTTACAACCTGCAAACATATTTTCATCTTGCTTCTATCACATGGGAAGGCAGATGTCGAGAGAACGCAAAAATTCAGTCTAAATGCCTAGGCTTCACGCGCTAAGTGTCGCCGATGCAGGCTTCGACTACTCACACGCAGAACGACGCAACTCTATAAGCTCAGGTTCTGCCACGATGCCCCGCAAGCAACGCCTGTAGCCTGGTTTCGATACCCAAGGCGGCGCTTATCGACAGCAAAATAAGCAAGAAAATCGTTACACAATACGGCTCCAGGTGTCGCCAGCCGAGGAATGGGCATGCACCATCGTATGACGTGCATGCGCGTTCCTTACATTCTTGTCTGTATCTCGCCCTGAATGTTCACCCTGCATCCGGCCGGCTCCAATACTGCGCTCCCGCGGTGCCCGTGTAGCACGGGGTTGCGGAGGTGGAAAGAGGGTTCTGAGGGGGGAACGGGAAAAGGACGCAGGAATCCTTCACGAATTCTCCCAGTTTTTACCCTCGGAACGGCTCGCTGCATAGCCACCGGAGGCACGTTTTCTGGATGCTACAAGGCCAAGAGTGCTTGTCTTTCGCGAGTGTCGATGCTTCGCTGTACAAACGCGAGCTTCCTTTTTGTACGAAACTATGTGAGGAGGCTGTAGGAGCATAAAATTGTGTGCCTCGTGTGGCCTAGGTTGGACTTATGTTTGGATGTTAAGAATCCTTTTTTTTTTTTTTTGACAAAAGCAGGGCAGGGGTGTTTCTGCGAAGCGTGCTTCGTTGCATAATAAGATTTATTGAGAAGAAGCCGAACGTGAACGCGGTAGGAGAATTCTGTTCAGTGGACCTAACTGGCTCACAGCAGCTGTGTACAGTAATTAAAAAGTGACACTGCAGGAAGGTTAAGAAGCTATGGGATCAAAATTTGACAAAGAGACAAAGAGCAAAAGTCATTATTTTCAGGTCGCCGCTCTAGCTCGCAATGTTATGGAGGTGTTGCCCGCTCGTCATACGAGGTCCTTTCGTGCGTCCCTTGTTTATTATTGGTGGTGGTAGTGGTTTATTTAAGAATAAAAAGTGAAGCAAAAGAGTGTTGCCGGCCACGGCAATTGCTATCTAATATCTTAAGCACCCGAGCTGCAGCCGGCGGATATGAAATGGAAAGGAAGAGGATAGTGAGGAGAAGTATAGACGGGAACGACAGCAAGAAAGGACAGGGGAGAGCTTTGTACACTATTTACAAAATACAAAAGTAATCAAGTTCGCGCCGCTCGCGCGCTAATGTCCAAGCATTGTCCGAAAATAAGTGCGCGCGAGCGGCCACTGCGCACAATCACAAAAGAAGTAAACTCACTCCATCTTTCTGCCCTGCAGCAGCGCAGAAGTTGGATAACCGGCTGGGCCAGAAGCCATACCATGTGACTGGTAGTCAAGGTTCTTGGACAGCCGCCATTTCCTTACCGCCGGCCGCGTGCAGTTGTTTCGCTTTCAACGCTTTCGGGTTGTTTCAATTTCAGTGCTTCACGCGTCCATGCACCGGTTGACGCTGCAGCCCGTCGTAGCGCGCTTGGTGGGCGGTTTCAATGGTGACTTTTTATTACTTTTATGGTGTCGCAACGTTGTTTTAGAAGGAGGGTTGAGGTATCATGGAAGCTAAGAAATGGTTTCGATCTCCACGCTGGCGGGAAGCACATGATCTGCGACGGGGGAGGGGGGGGGGGGGGGGGAATTTACGGCGCCTCCTCATTCGCTCTAACAGAGTTGTGCTACCACGGTCTTCCGTTGTATCTCAGACGCACTGTCATTGCTCTAATACATATTTTGGCGGTAACACCATGCTTTTTCGTATTAAGACAGCCTTCGTTATAACTGTGGTCGTTATAAGCGGGCTCCACTGTATTTCGTTTTTTTTTGTATTTTCTTTTCTGGGGGATAGTGGTCTCTTTGTGATTAGAATGGAATTAGAACGGACCGACTTTTATTTGCCTTCAATGCACCTTTAAGTGCAGTTGATGATTGGTGGGCCCTCTTGCGCCGATAAATCCCTCTGAGTTCCTGAGTCAACGAAGGTTTGTTTTTTTGTTTTTCCAGAATGAGGCATTAAGTAACAGTCTTGCAGGTAGTAGCGGCAAACCAAAGTGCGGATAAGCGCCCTCCATACTGAGAAATCCTTTCGTGCCAAAGACTCTACATCTGATCACTTTAGTACACACGAGTTTGTTTATGTCAACTGCGTCAGTCTTTGTCATCTTTTGACGAGCTGCGCGGGTTCATGGCTCCTATTCATCAAAGTTTTCAACGCCACTATATGTAAGATTGCCTTGGAACTAACCAGTACCGTCGCATTCTACTCGTTGTCCATGTGCACTTGTGCACACGGTTTAAATAACTTATGCTCAAATTTAGAAGTACGCTTGTCATACTGCCTTACTGCAGCTGACGTAGATCAGCCCATTGTTGAAAACTTTCGAGCCGCATGTGGAGTCAGAAAATAATTCCTACGAAGATCGGAGAGTGATGGAAAAGCGGTAGCTGGCTGAACAGTGTAATTAGCGATGAAAGTAAGAGTAAGATTAAGTAATCATCCCGAGAACACAATATGGCGCAGAAGCGAGAAGAACGTTTGCGCAAGACCCCGTGTACATGCTCCAAACGCACGAGCTAGGCTCGTCACTTGCGTCAAACAGCAAGTGTCGTTTCGGCAGTGAAAAAAAAATCACCGTGCATACGGGGAAATGTGCTTTGCCCCGCTGAACATTTTACACTTGTTGCCACATCGCTTGAATATTACGGACGTTCAACGCTTAAAAATACGACAAAATGAAGGAAGCCATATATGTTCTCTGTGAATAGTCGCAAAAGACAATAAACAGGTTTCTCTTTCGTCGATGGCGCGAAATATTTTAATGGCAAAGGAAAACCTCCTTTTTTGCCTCGAACCTTCCTTCTGGTAATTACTGGCGTATGAGGACAAAAAAAAAAAAAAGCAGCTCTTTATAACCGAAACTACAGCCGCTCAAGAAAGAGAGCAGAGTGCACCTCTTGGCAGTATCGCGTTCCCCGGAAGTTCGACCGCAATCATTAAGAATTCTCTTTGCCGCTATTTGGCGCGGTACGCTAGAGGTATCTTTCTGGAAACAGCCCGACCGGCTGTGATTGGTCAGCGCCCACCGATGACGCAACTCGTCCGCATGCTCGTGGTGGTTGCGAGCGCCTCACCGCGTCCTTAATGAGCAAACGAGAAATTTGAGGGAGAACAGGAGCGAGCCAGCCATCCGGCAAAATTTAATTTTGTTTCCTTAATCTGTCCGAGATAAATTTTCGCTCTATTAACACGCGAAGCATTTTCAAGCTGGCGTGTTTTACTTTTTCTTTCTAAATACTCAGGTCGCGAGTGGATATCAACGATACATAAAATTTTCAGGTTCGGGGCTTGCTGTACAGAGGCGAGCGATTTAAAGTATCGAACGACGCTTGCTAGCGCGTCGTGCGCTCTAGGGTCGGCCGTGCGAAGCGGTTCGTTAGGGAGTTTTCCTGCCCTAGGCACGACAGCGTTTGCACCGATCCAGAGTGCTATCTTTCGCGCGCAAAGAAAATAATGACGCGTATCCGTTCACTTTTCTCAATTTTTTTTTACATCGTTTTCTCTTTTTTTTTCTGCCCCTGCGACTTAATCGTATCGTTAAACATGACCGACCTCTCACCCCTTTATGCCGCAGGGTCCACGCTCAACACCTTCGACACGGAAAGGACCGAACAGGACATTGTTTACCTGAAGAATTCCCCGTCGTTCTTGTGTCCTGTCCCAACAGCGACCGTGCTTCCTTTCACCTTCGCAGCAGTGTTTGCTGGTCATAAATGTACAAGCGCTTGGGCTTCACTCTTTATGTTTTCTTTTCTTTCTTTTCCTTTATGTCTTTCTTTTTTTGTATTTGCTTTCGTTCCAAAGGCCCGCCGCAAAGAGGGTGACCTGCCACTTGAAGGACACTTCAGTTGAGTCTCGTTCGTTTGCTTTCGCTCGGGGGCAGTCCACTTAGTCTGTCTATACCGTGCCCTATTGGACCCCGGGGTGCAAAGATACTACCGCCACAAACAACATACAAGACATCATACAAAACAACATAGAAAAACATCATACAAAACATCATACCAAAGTCGCGGGAAAGAGCCTGTTAATTTGCGAACGTGAGTCCAACAATGTAGTATTGAAGACAATACCTTAGTTACGCCGTGTTGTTAAAAACTTTTGCCTTCAAGGGCAAAGCATGGTCGCTTTATGCACTATCAACCCGCGCGAATCATAAGAAGCAGTAAGCATTGAAGATGATCAATGTCAACGTAGATGGTTTATCTTTGTCGAGACCTGGGATAAGAAGTTCGGTCGGTAAAATTCACTGTAGATGCCGTGCGGACAACATTTTGAGGACAGACAAATGTTTGTATTTGCTACGCCGTCTACTTTAATATGTTAAACAACGCGCTGCAAACATTTTTCGGGAGGCAGTGACCAGAGAAGGCTTCGTCAGGAGTTACAAAAAAAAGAACAATCGAGTCCAAGAATGTGATGCAATGTGATTCAACTGCTCAAACGCTATTTTTCCTCTTTCCTTCAAGATAGCAGAGAAGACATCAGTTATGACCACGTATCAAGCAGCTCACAAATGCGAAGACTTGAAGAGGTCAGCCAAAAGGCGCACCCACTATACCTAGCTGCGCTCCAATATTGACGAACAAAACCTTTTAATAATCTTTCTATCGGTATGTTTTCTGCCGCACTACAAATTGACGTCTAATTAATACACACACCACCCCCGATGAAGTGCTCCACCAACACCGCCCCCCCCAAAAAATCCAATCTCTTGTTATATATAGTCCCAGTTTCAGTGAGATCACGTGTCACAGCCACTCTTATTCCGCAACTGCTTCTTTCCACCTCTTGTCTTTCTTATTTCCACCTAGCCTTCGCCTTTCCTCCGTGTGTCTTTGGCAGCGCTGTAGGCGGCTTCCGTTCTTAGAAATGCCGACATTTACATCTCTTTACCCTCGTGCAATCGATACCTTTCATAATTAACGCCGAACGCTCGCTGCATGAGATCACGATAGACGTTGCATGATTATGACTAGCATTCGGTATTTGGTCTTTTCCTTTACCATCCACCTCATTTTGTTTCCTTTAACCTGCTTCAATAAAAGCGCTCATCTCACAGAGAAATTGGACCTCTTCCGCAGGAGCTTTGGTCGCGTAAATATTCTAATCAAGTGCGCTACGTATCGGTGTACAACAAAGCAAAACTAAAGCTCGGCTTCCCCCGTAACAATGTCCACAAAAGATCGCGTTCCTCGGCCTTAATTTTCTTAGCACAGGCGGAGCGCGCTGTTCGCGCATAATGAAGGCACGTAATGCGACGAAGACCTTTCATTTGTGTACGCCTCCCCTAAGAGTGGACTGCGTAAAAAGGTAGGAAATATATAGACTGGGCTCCGTCCTTCCGGAACTCCTCCTTTGGCTTGCGAGAAAGCAGTCTACACAGCGCTCGCGGCAAGCTCCCGAAGGGCATGAAAGAGCTGCGCTGTGTCGGCGATTATTCAATGACCACGCATAAATACTGGCCTACTCGCGACGCAATATCTTATTCGCCGACGACTACAGAAGCAAGTCGGCTCTGCTGCGTCCCTGGAGTGCTTCTTCATTTCAGTTCTTACTTGAAAGCCGAGAGCTCGCTTTTTTTTTTTTTCCTTTAGTCTCACCGTTTTCTTCTCTTGGGACACGTTTGTTTACAGCTTCCAGATGAGCGGACTGGCGCCTCGCAGCAAAGCGATTAAGTTCATGGTAAGCTGTGTTTGCTTTTGAAGCCGACGTTCTCGAGACAAAAGTAGTCGCTCGTGGGCTTGGGATGGTTAGTCTTTACATGTTGGAGTTTCGGTGAAAAGGAAAGGCACAGAGTGCTCGTTTTGTGGACCGTTCACGAACTGCAGTGTTCAAAACAGTGTTTGGTTTGTTCACTTTCTCCCCCTTTTTCACCCTCTGCCATCACGCTCATCTGGATTAGCATGCCAGGATAACTATCAAGCACACTTCTCCTGTAATCATTAAAATCTGCCTCTTTTGCTCTGCTAACCTTTCATTGTTAAACTAGCTTTCTTCGTGAACTCCCATCTAGGGGACACTAGCCTGTCGTGTTTTATATTCATAAGTTTATGACCAGTCATTCAACGGTTTCAGTTCATTTGTAGCCTACGGCTACAAATGATTTTTATACTCTATGCTGCACCATTTCCACCCTTTCAATCTCGGGCGTAAATTTATTTCGCTTTATTCCTGCATATGTCCCCACTGTTAAGAAACATAGCGCGTCCCAGTTAACCGCCATGGTGGCTCCGTGGATTTGCGTTCGACTGCTGATCCCAGGTCGCGGGTTCAATTCCTGCTGCGGTGGCCATACTTCGATGGAGACGAAATAGAAAGCAGCCCGGGAGCACTCCACTACAGCGTCCCTCGTAGCCCAGGTGTCGCTTCGCGACGTTGAACCCACCAATTTGCAATTTATTTACGATTTTCATATCGCTGTTACTGGTACTCTCAGTCTGTGAGGATTAAAAAAAATAAAAAGGCACCGCACCCTCTTGGTGCGGACGTTTCTGCAAAATGACGTTGGAAAAAAAAAAAGTTTACCGCGAAAACTTTGGCGTTATCAAGCGTCGTGCATTAATCAGGATTTTATAGCCATGTCGACTTCCTCAGGAACTGTGCGAGGTTTTCATGGGCTGCAAAAATCGGTGAGCAGAGAGTTCGTGGACGACCCCTTTCTTGACCCTTTCTTGAAGAAAAAAAAACGGAGATCGAGGACGCGCCGCAGAGCTATCATTGTTGCCCTTTCTTGGCTCTGGTAGGAAACGAAAAGAGACTCGAAAGACCTGTAGGCTCTAAAGGACTAAATAGCTACAAGGGGTACAAGAAAGGCTAAAAGGAGAATAACTGCGCTACCATAACAATTAGTTCCTAAAGGGACCAAATATTACTCCCTTAGAGACTAACTACAAAGGGACATCAGCCGGTATTAGTCTCCTTCCTGAGTAAACGTTCCTGAAGGGGATGAGTGGCGCAGGTTATCCCGTTTTACCCATTTGTTGCTGAG
Source organism: Amblyomma mixtum (assembly GCF_055824585.1). Classification (NCBI taxonomy): domain Eukaryota; kingdom Metazoa; phylum Arthropoda; class Arachnida; order Ixodida; family Ixodidae; genus Amblyomma; species Amblyomma mixtum. The sequence goes on from NC_143013.1 coordinate 10,999,275, forward strand.
TTTATGCGATCTTTCTATTTTACCATGCTAGCTGAATAAGCGGAAGGAAATGGATGGCGTAATACGTCATGACATAAAACTCCAGCATTTGCATGCTGGACAAAATGATGTTATGCAGAACGGCTAAGGTGTGGGCGAGTTCCAAAATACGCCCAGTAAAGGTCATATACTTCAGTTGAGCGTAGCCTATGTTCGCATTGGAGCGGACGCGCTCACGGGGGATGAGATGCGGAAAACTGAGACGGCTTTCGCCGTCTCTTCCTCGCCCCGAAAGAGGGCGCGAGTAGTCTTGGAGCTCTTCATCGAACTCTTTCACCGAACTTCCACTCACTACGCGAGTGGTGACGTTGGAGATGACAGGGCTGCCCGTTTGACTTTCTCACGTTCCATTTCTTAATAAATGCTTCTCTCCGTCGTATGACGCCCGCTTCGCGCTGTCATTGACCTGGAACTAAACTTGTGCTCGGGGATATCGGCGTACCAGGTGCGCGAAATTCCTCCTACTGTCTCCTCAGCACTTCTTGAATGCGCTGACGTAGGCAGCCCACGGCGCGCAGACTTACCTGCTCGTCGACGATACGGCGCGACACTTCTTAATTAAACACGCCCGACTTAGAGTCCAGACTTCGCAGAAAGTTTTCGATCGCTGCCAGCGCGTCTGCGCTTAATCCGGCGTTAACCGCGACTCTCAATCAATACTGAAAATTATTACGGCAGCGCACTCCGCCACCACTCTGAGTTCATTAGGAACGGGGACTCGCCTTAGAAAATGCCTTTAATGGCCCACTACGTATCGCTCGACCGCGGTGGGGAAGCCTTTTTACACTAGGTATATACACGAAGCTTGATTGCCACATCCGCTCTCTTGCTAAGTAGGCTTCACATCGAAGTGCAGAATTAGCGGGAAAACTCAACTCAGAATTTTTATGAGGCTCTCATTACTCCGTTGCAACCCCTCCGTTCGAGAGTGACAAGCGGAGACAGCAGTAAATTCATTTAGACAACACGAGGCCTCCGCAAAAGAAACTTAACCACTCGGACATTTAGGCCTACCATAAGAGACGGCTGAATACTGTGCATTTGCGAACTAGCCAGCTTGTGGCAGGAAGAAGCGAACAATCTTATGATTATGTATGGACGCGCATGATCTATGCGCTTGATCGAAGGTTTAGACTACAATAGTTTTTTTTTTATTGATCATAATGGAAGACGACTGAAGTGGGCAAGGAGTGCTAAATGTTAGCAAAGTCATAATAACATACGTACCTACCTAAAGGCTAGATTGAAACTCCACGTATTTAAAGGAAGGAACGCCGACCAGAGGCGTTCCCTTAAATACATGAATCTTCTACCCGATCAGACATTTCATTAGATCGAAACTCCTTGCAATATTGCATTTCAAGGCTGATAGCACTAAAGACAGTAGCTCAGCTAGGCGCACTTAAAGGGGCTCTTAAACACCTTCGGTGGAGAACACATCAACTCTCTCAATCACTACATCGTGTTGTCATGAAAACCTGAGCCAAATAATGCACTTCTACACGCAGCGGAGGACCCACAATTCCGCACGAAAGTTGGCGTGCCCTTCTCGTCGAGTTTTCTATGCTAGCAACCTCCCCCGTCCCTCACACCTGCGTATACAAGATGAAAGGTGGCTATTGGTTAGATTCTTTCAGACGTCAGGCAGCTACCGTGGCCGCGGCCAATAATAAGCCGCGTAGCTCCGGCGGGTCAGGAAGCTCCGCCCCCGCAGGTGGAGCCGACAGAGGAGCGCCGACCTTTCAACGCGCAAAAAGTGACGAGAGGAGAAAGAAAGACGCGAACACGCTGAAATTCAAAATTCGACGGCAGATAAGCCAGCTTCTACAATGCGTATTAAAGAAATTCTTGCGTTACAAAATTCGTGAAGCGGGATCCTTTAACTCACCAGGCATGCCGTAACTTTATTACAGCCTCTTTCTGAGCCCCTTTAAACCATCAGAACTGCTTCTGCGATTAAAACTAAAATAGGGTTGGCATCAAGCGGTCATCATAATTATGCACATTATATCGTGAACGCTGGGTCACAGAAATTACTACGGTATGCATAATTGCACACAACGTAAATCTGTCGCGACAGAACCGGATAATGTTATCCATTAACACTGCGATTGACTGCTCCGCTCTTCCGATTACACTGCATTTTAGGACGACAAAATTTAAAGCCTGACAAAATTTAAAGCCTGCTTCACTTTACGCAGTTTTTTAGATCGAAAGCTCTTCTTCACTACCAAAGCTGCAAAAGGCCCTTCATCGCTGAAACCCGACCTAAATAAATAACTACTGCTGCGACCGGGGGTCGAACCCACGGCGGCGACAACAGATCAGCTCCGCTGGCCACTGCACGAGAGCACTATGCTATCGCTGTTTTTTTCTTTCTTTGATGGTATTTATTCTACATGGTTATGTACACAAAGAATATATATATATATATATATATATATATATATATATATGGGTGAATGTATACACAAAATAAGCTATTTAGAGATTAGAGAGAACCTAGGTGTGCATCACTGGAGAGAGCGAGTTCCGGCCGTTGAGCGTTATGCTCAGACTTTTGTCCCGCATCGACTTTCAATTTCTGGTCGAGCCAAGGCTTGCAACACCTTTCTGGCAACAAGAATTTATTATGTATAACCTTTTCAGGCCTGTTTGTGCAGGAGGACTGGGCGTAGAGCACCTGTATGTGAGACAGTTGGTTGCCCGTTTCTTCTTATTTCGTGATTGTTCGCATCCCATTACTAGCGCATTCTTCCAAGTTAACTTCATAACTCTACTTCCGAACTTAGTAGTTTCTTCCAATTTTACTGAACGGCCCCGTTTACAAGGCTGTATGCAAGAATTTTATGCCTCCGTGCGTTTTTTGACAGTTCGGTTTTCAAATGAGCACTTATATTCTGTTGCGCACAAAATTCTGTACAGGGATTTGATATCGACGCTCTTCCCACCCCCACTTTATAGTTCTGTCCACTTTGGGCTCATGGGTCATGAAGTTTTAAAGCGAGTGCGTAAAATGCCAATTTCTCCTTGTACAAAAACATTTTCCTATAAATTACACACCGAAACTCTGCCTGTCAACACGTGGCTCGATAGGAAAAACATTTTTGTGTCTTCTGTAAACTCTCGCTTGTGCAATGTGCCTGAAACAATTGAACACTGTTTTATAGACTGTAAAGAAGTGACTTTGCTTTGGGATGCGCTGCAGAGGACGCTACAGAAAGATTTTCTCCTAAATTCCTACAGTATGCGCTACCTTGTTGTTTCCCAACGTTGAACCTGTTGTTTCACCCAGAATTCATTTTAGCCGAATGTTGCTGCAGGTGACATTTACAAAGAATTGGACTTTTTACCGGATTGGTTTCCTATCCTGATGCGCTGTATATCCTTGCCGGCCTTTTAGTTCTGTTTTTTACGGTGTCTATGCTATCACCGCAGCCGGTCATGTCTCGTGCTTAACTGCAACGCACTCTCGCGCTGTGCATTGTACATCGTCATCGTCATCAACTTCCACCTACGGCACGAACACATCAGATCAGCTTAACCTCGATCAGAGCTTAACCTGAGTCTAATTTTGTTGCAAGGCGTGCTGACGACCCATCGGAGCAAAACTATGAGCCAAGCAGGCTAAACCCACGCTTTCGCACGTTTGCTCAGTTTAAATACGTTAAAACCCTACCACATTTTCTTTCTGTTTTTAGGGAGTGCTTTCTTGCAATTACGAGCTCTCGCGGGCACCTCCATGCGCGCATGCGCGAAAGAGAAAGAAATTTTGGAAACTCGTCCCCAAAATGTCCCTTAAGCATAAAGCAGCTTTCCAGGTTTTGTACTTATAGCTGCTTGGGCTTCATATTAGTAGACGTGCGTTGTCTCACTCCCTCTGTTTTTTTTTTTTTCCTTACATCTTTTGAAGAAGAGACTTCTGGTACAAATTTGTTCTCCTGATGTGCATGACGACGATGACGAAAATACGAAAACACATTCACGCAAGTTTTGCATGCGATGACAAGTGGTAAAAAAAACCGATGGAAAGCAACATTTCACGCTTCATCGGGAAAAAAATTACAAAACAATCTGAACTAGGCTTTCTGTTTAAAAGGCTTCAACCTACGGTACGTCTGCAGTCAAGCCTGAATTTTGGTCTGATTTGCCCTTTCTGTTGTTATTGAGAGCCCATTAAAACTTTTGTCCTGCAGTGATTTAGCGCAGCTTTAAAGCACGAAAGATTTTTTTTTTTTTTGCTTTCTTGAATGCGCGAGGTAAGACGACTAAAACAAGCGAACGAAAAGTACATCGAGCAAGGAGGCCAAACTGGGAAATCACAATTCGCTCTCCTCTCGCTAACGAACTCGCCAACTGTCTTGGAGAGTTAGGTCAAATCTCGAGGCCCGGTCACCCTAGCCTCATAGAAAAGAATGATAACGTCGGTGCGCCTTTTGCTTATTGTTTTCTTTCTCCTCATTCTGACTAAGTTCTGGCCACTTACTTCCCAGTCCCGAAAAAAAAAAGATTAATAAATAACAGGAAGCCTGGAACGAATACGAACTCGGGGGGTTCTGACAGCGGCGTGAACGGCCACTCAGCAGAACATACCACTGAAGTTCTCATTCACCCCGCCATTCTTTTTTTCGCATTTTTTTTTCTCCACGTCCCGCTCGTTCGCCCGAAAGAGTTCCAGTCAATCACTCGCTCAAAGCTCGGCTCTAAACACGTCCTGTCATTTCTCGGCACCCGTAAGAGCGAAGAAGAACAGACTCGAAAATGGTCGGGAAATAAAAAAAAAAGAAATCTTGGGTCCAGCGCTTCTACGGCGGCGGCCATTTTGAAACCTTTTAGTGTTTCCGCCCCACTGGCCTTTTCACTTCTAGTCAGTCCGCTCGCGCTCCCGCGTTTCTTGCCTTTGCTCGCTTCTCTGCAGGGCAGCGCGGACACGCAGCCGGCACCAACTACCCAATACATACCACCTCTCGGGGAGTCTTCGCACAAAGGCGCCCGTAAGGATGACGGCAATGGGTGCCGCGGGAACCGAGCGAACGCACCTCAGTACCTGATCGATAGGAAAGTCACTTTCTCCAGAAAGCATCTCGGATGCTGCTTGACGCAAAAAAAGAAAAGAAAAAGATGTTAAGCTTCATGCCCTCGCACAAGTTCCAAACCGGCGCACTGTACGCGGTGCGGGCAGCAGCCAAACTAACGCGGTGCCTCAGAGACTTGCGGGTACCAACGCCTGTCTATATATATTTTATTTTAAGATTGGGAAGGGGGTGTGTGTAGGCAGATGCGCTCGCAGTCAAGTGACGTATTTCTTTCTTCGCATCGCCGAAAAACATTCCCAGGGAAGAAGTTCCCGCTCTTTTCGACCAGTTCTCCTTTTTTTTTATGTATATATTTTTGTATACTCCGCCCGCGGGTCCCAAATATCTTCTTTCCATGCGGACTACGAAAGCAACTCTTGGCAGCTCAAAGTAAGGCCGTTCGTTCCCTGGCCTCACTTTTCCTCTCAACGAGTCCAGCACAGTTCTCTGATCCGTTGCCAGACGTATACGGCATCTGTCGATGCGCGCCCCCCAACCGGGTACTGCTCTCAGTCTCCGTGGTTCTTTAACTCGGGCTCCCTTTTAACACAGGTCAGAGTAGAGCATGACTCCGAACTGCTAACGCAAGAAACGCAAGAAAGAAAAAAAACAAACGAACAAAAAACTAAGGTCTGTTTCTTTAGTTTTTTGTTCGTTTGTTTTTTTTTTTTGCCTTCATCCAGAAACTTTACTCCCTTTAGCGAAGAATTTTTACGGCTTCATTTTTTACCTGGTGGAGGTGTTATTGGTTAAGGCTTTTCTTCCAACCCAGCTCCGAGTATGACCTTAACGGCAAACAACTTAAACTAAACTAACCTATGAGTACCAAGCATTTCTTCTGCATTGCATGATAAAACTGCTGTATACAATTTAGGAACTGGCCACACGTCGTTGCCGTTCGCAATTGTGTAACTCAAAGTATCAAAACGAGCACTGTGTTAGAAAGATACAACTTTAACCAATCAAACGCGACCTTCGTTGCCTTTTAAGTAAGTAAATATAGTTAGTTGAACTTCTAACTTGGAGCTGGCTAAAATTGGGATCGTCTGGAAATAGTTCAGGCTCCACGTAAGGACAACTCGTTTGGCGTGGAAATGGTTACTTTGTTCATCAAATGCCTCACATCTTTCTTTTTGCGAGCGCATGCCAGTCGAAGGCTGTCATCTAAAACGCATTTTTTATAATCTTTCAGCCCTTTGTTTTGGAACGGGCAGAAAAAACGCGCAGTTGCTGAGTCGCCGGTGCATAGTACAGACGCCCCAGAAAGTCGCAATCAGTGCGAAGCTTTACTCTCCACCCTGCCTCTCAGCAGTCGGGTTGCTTTGGCAGGTGAACTCCGTCCATTTTTAACCACTATTTTTTTTCGCCGCTATTCTTGGCCAACTAAGAGATAGAGGAAGAAAGTATAAACTTATTCTTCCAGATTTCAAACGACAAACTTCGTTCTTTAGCCGCATTCAATCGCTGATTTGAAACCGTTTTCAAGACACCGGTGAACTGCATAGCCTGCAAAAAAGAATGCGTAAAAAATAGCACGCTTTATGCAAGACACGTTCAAAGGGTGGAGGTGGCAAAGATCTTCTGTCGCCAAAGTGATCCCTCGAGAAGAAAGAAAGGTCCTCACGGGCAAGTGCAACTGCAGCTGCCGCTTTAGGAAAAAAAAAACAACAAATGGAATGAACAGGATGGCAGCTATAGCGACTGAAAAGAGAAATAACACTTTAAAGACACGTTCCATTCTTCTGCCGGTCAAGTCGAGTTCACATCCTAGACTCGCACCCTTTAAAAAAGAACGGTCGGAAGAAAGGACAAGGGAGGAGGGTTGCGGGTGGAGACACGGAAGAAGCGACGGGGTTTTTGAGAAAAGCTTTGGTGAAGCTCGAAGGCGGGAGCAGCAGATCGGATTCAAGTCCTTTGTAAAGAAAATGCCACGGATGTCTTCATTCCCGGCTAGCCTCGGTAAACTCTGTCCGCACCGCGAGGCGGCTTTCTTTCAAAGCGCGCGCGACTGCAGCGTGCCATCAGGAGCAGATGGCTGCGCGTGTATCGCAAGAGCCGTCAATGCCGCCGACGGCGCGAGCCAAAAAACGCGCGCATTTTTATTTCAGAACAATGCTTGGATCTTCTTTTTTTCTTCAGGAGCTGAACACAAACGTCAGCGCACTCTGACAGAGAAATCGTCAGTCTCATGCGACTTTGAGTTCGTGAATGAAAGTTTCTGGTTTAACCCTCTCTTCACATCTTCCTATTTTTCAGTCTCCTTCTTTTCAGTGCAACATTTCGACTGGGTGCTTTCTCGGTGGCATATGCGGTGTACGGTCGGGTCGGAAAACTAACTTATTGCTCGATGTATTGTAGTGGAACGCCTGAATTTGCTGTAAAGATTCTGTCACAAAGTGCTGCACGGCCACAATTGATGTGGAACATGCGGGTACACGCAGCAGGTCGCATTTTGCTTCATTTGGCCGCTCGCTGCCCGGGATCCAACTACGCATGCGCGACCTTACACTCTTGTTCTATTTCCTTACGCCAGAAAGAGAGAGAGAGGAGACATTTATGTTTTTATTCTTTAAAAGAGACGGTGTGCTTTGTCGGCGTCGCATTTAGAATAGTGAAACGACTGCACCAGCACTTTTGACGTTAGGCCTGCTTGCGGCATGAACATTCGTGCCCGGAATGATGGAGAAATTGGCAAATATTTCTTGAATGGATATTCCACGAGTGCCATAGATTGAAGGCTCATGTCTCCGTTTAAAGCACGCCCGCGGCGCGGGAACGTTGAAAATCAAGGCCGTCATCGAAGGCATTTAACACATGGAACACTCAAAAATCTCCACACCGACATGGCCATGTGCCGGCCATTTTATTGAACCTTGCACAGCCTGTTTCTGTTTTGTTTTTTTTTTTCTGGCGAAGCATCACATCACCCACGTCTCTCCCATTTAGACAAAGGCTTGAACGTGTCTCGTGCGACCTCTGCTGCTTGTATAAAATGTTTTACAGGCCGCGAAGTTTGAGGTCATCGAAAAGGTCGAAGATAACGCCACGGTTGAGAAGATGGCCCTCCGACAAAAAAAAAAAAAAAGATTGAGAGGACACACAAGCTTTGCCTTAAGGGTACGACACGATAGCGCCAATGGGTGCCTTCAGCGGCTTGGTTCCTCTTTCCGCAACACTACGATAACAACAGTACAATACGATAACATTAGAGATCTCTCCCGCGAAAATGCTCCTCCTCTGTCACCTAGGTGCTGCCTACATGCCCATATATGCGGAATTTGTCATGCTCTAATTTACATCCATATATCGCTGGGAGTCCTCAAACCGCTCCTGACGCAATGGTGCAGCGGTTAAGCGATGCGCCGCTGCCCCGGGAAATGATTGTTTAAAACACAGCCATCGGTGGGGCCAGTGAGACTCGGGTCACTCTCCCCCAGCAACCTCTCGCGACCAGTCATTAATTCAACTCCCACCTATCCCGGTGGGCAGTTTGCTCACAATTCGGGGACCATGTTGCAAGCTGCCCCGGTGGGTAGGTCGTGTTGGCGTCACATGGTCACATGACTCAGGAGGCAGGTGGGCTCGGCGCAGGGGTTGCCGCTGAACGGGAACAACAAGGAAATTTACAGTACGCTTCGAGAAGATGGACAGATGTTATGTGAAGTGGGTAACGACGTACGAAGCAGGTACATTGAAAAGGTGGTGATGGTGGAGAAAAAAAAGGGAGAGGAGGTTACGAGGAAAGGAAAGGCGCAGTAACACCATCCCTCTGTGCGGACACAGAAAGGCAAATTTAAGTAACGAAGAAATTGGCTCCTCTAGGAGCAGACCTTGTACTCTCGCGAATACATTCTCCTCCCACACGTATTCTTCGTTCTCACGTTGGTGGAGACGAAGCACGCTATCGCTGCACCGTAACGAGGGTTGCGTATCATACGTGCCTTGCAAGGCACGCAGTCGCTAACTCTGTCAGTGATGCTGCTGTAATTACCGAGGTAGAAGTGCTGGAGTAAAGACACTAGGGCACGCAACAGCAAGGTAAAGCTGGTGACACAGCCAGGAAGCGCCACGAAAGCGGGCGTAAAATCGTGTTCGGCAAAAAAAAAAAAAAGAAAGAAGAATCCCCAGTAGCAAATATATCCTGCAGGACATGCTAGGAGACGATGAGTGCTTATACGCTGGAGTGAAACAAGCGACAACGACTGATGTCGTTGCAAGAACATGGGAACAATTAGGAGCAGCCGAGCAATAGAAGCGATGCTACTCTCATCGCAAACAAGGTTAATTGTATTCCACACGCACTCAGCGAAGAGAACAGTAAAGGCCTTTTTTTCTGGCAGCATAGTGTCTTTCTTCTGGCGCTATTTCTTTCTGTCACATTTTTCCTTCTCTTCTAACCCTCCATTTTCCCCCGGTAGGATGTAGCAACGAGCAACACAAAAGTCGGAACTGCCTCCTAGGTTGCGCTGGGTACAAGTAAACCCGAAGTTGACGCTGCCCAGAAAAAGAAAAAAGCCCAGAAAACAAAAATAAAGTGCCAAGACATGCCATTATGCTTCCCTCTTAATCTATTATTTCGGTAGCACGAGTGTAGTAAGGAAAGAAGTCATTCTGACTACTCGACACTAATGAAAGGCGACCCCCATATTGGCAGATAGTCGGGATGCATCTTGGGTATTCCTTTGTGAACCCGATGGAACCGGCATAGAGATTATCAATTTTACCGAGAGGGAAAATCAATGCTGCTCTCCATGTCAGTTTCTTCGAGATAGCCTTAAATCATCATGGCAATCAGGCATGTATCCAAGGGAAGGCCCGTGTATCACTCCCCCCCCCCCCCCCTTTCCCTGCCCCACCAGCTCTATGAGAACTTTCTCTTTGAGCACGCATGGCTATCCCGGCCCCAGTACTAAAAATTATTGCCTTCGGCCCCTCCAGAAAAAAAAAAAACTTGTGGCTACGTGCCTGATGTGGGAATACGTGAAAATTAAGGCTTTGTATTTGCCGTAGTCAAGCTTTGGACCGAAGCATATATTCCATGTGCGCAGAATCATAGCAGCGGCGCAAGCATCACAATATTTCCTAAAAAAATATTAATTAAGTTGCAAAAAAAAAACAATAATCCAACGGCCACGAATCGAAGGATAACGACGTTATTTGAGAAAAGCACTCAAATACAAATCACAGGGCAAATACAGAGCGCCATCTCGTGCACACGCAACGCACCTATTTCAATCACGAAGCATCTAAAAATATCTGTGCGATTTTATAAACTTTGAAAACAAGGAGAATCCACAGCGATTACACTGCGTCAAAGAAAATTTTGTTATCTTACATTTTTTGGTTCTTAAATACATCTCGTTCAAGAAAGTAAGGCATTTAAGGCAGGAAGCTGGGCTAGTTGGTGTTTGGGCTGCAGAGCCCGAACACACTAGCGCCTGTGTTGTCTTTGTCTACCCTGTCGTCCTTGTTTTTTAGCGCTACTACTATGTCCTCTCGTTCAAGAAAACGCTTTGCCATGGTGTCAAAAAAGTACGGAAGCCCTGAACGACGTCGCCCAAAAATGCCGTATTTCTGCTCGAATGTTCTCGGTGATCCCTAAATTCGGGGCGGCTATGAACAACGTCTGTACAGCGAACCTGTTGCTATCTCTGCCATCGAGTTGTTTTTTGTTTGTGGGAATAAATTCGCCCGATAAACAGATTAACAGTTCTGCGCCAACCACATTGTGCGCAGTCTGGGACCGTGTCTATAGTCACACCACTCGTGAAAATATCGCGCCTTATTCCGCAGCTGCTCCCTCTGCACGCTGAGAAAGTTCAGAAATAATCTGATTTGACCCGATGTCACAGCTACGCAAAAACAGTCTCGGATGCATGAGAGAAAGTATGCCTCTAGGGCGTCTCTCACTGCAGGCCACCTCAGGGCTTCTTTGAAGCGAGTTTAAATTGCCCTCCTGTCTTGACCTAAGAAGCCGACCAATCGTGGATTACATTCGTTAGTAAAAGACTAGAGAAAATCTCGCGTCGAATCAGGTTCAGACGGACACCGGGTTAAACACGAACGCTCATCAGCAACGTTGCGACGTAGACTGCGTGAACGAACAAAAAGGAAGCACTTTCCGAGCCCCGCCGCGGTGGCTCAGTGGCTACGGCGCTCGGCTGCTGACCCGAACCCGGCCGCGGCGGCTGAATTTCTATGAAGGCGAAATTCTAGAGGCCCGTGTGCTGTGCGATGTCAGTGCACGTTAAAGAACCTCAGGTGGTCGAAATTTCCGGAGCCCTTCACTACGGCGTCCCTCATAGCCTAAGTTGCTTCGGGACGTTAAACCTTAATAAACCAAACCAAACTTTTCGAGAGTGAACGAAGGAGCTGTATGCGAAGAGCGCTTTTGGCGAAGTGCCTTTCGTCCAGGTGCCAGTAATGCTTCAGAGTAGGGCAAGTTTCATCCATATTTCCATATTTATACAGAAGACCTTCCCTGGTCCTGTCCCACTATTTTCGCATCCCTATATTAAATATATATATATGCTCCGGCGACGCGCCTTAGTGCGCTATTCGAAGGAAAATTAAGTTGACAAAAGTAACAATACAACGATGCCTCGTAACTGGAGGATTGAGTTTTAAAGAAGAAAAAACTTTTAATCTCCGCCTTATGCATCAGTGTCTTACCGAAAATATTTACTATATTAAACAATCAACACGAAGTCGTATTCTATATCAACGATCCAAATGTTCCTAATTCGTTTCAAATCACTTATAGTGCTATAAATAAAAATCTGCTCAAGACACATTTTGTAAGCTTTAGTTTTCTAATTCATTCTAATCTGTGTTCCTCATAGGTAAATCCCACCTTTTCACATCGCAAAGACTCTGATTGCTGACGTCACCTTGACGTCACAGGCAGCTAGCAATGATAAAAGGTTAGAAAGAATGAATCAGGAACTGAACCGTCGCAAACCGCGCGTCCTCTGCTGCCTGCAGGGGGCCTCAGACAATGTTTCGTTAGCAGCAGTCTCGAAGCGTCGACCTAGATTTTGTTTTTTTTTTGTTATTTTTAAAACTTAACAAAAGGGGCTGTTTGGCTAGTTGGTCATGCATTTTTAAACTTACAGAGCAATAACGAATACGTGACAAGCTTTAGGAAGCTTATCCGGTGTGCTTGACGCTCTTCTTAAAGTTGGTCCACTGTCCTTAATTGCGCTGTAAAATTAAAAATTTAACACTTAGCCCATTTCGTGTAGGGCACCGTGAAGTTGCGAAAACACTGCACCGTGCACCAAGTCGCCTCGAAAAAAGAGGTACCTCCATCGGTGTTACAATTAAGATGGGAAATTCTACCGCCCACATAAACGCCACACAGTGCTTCCTTTCTTTTTGGTATGCTTTATTGAAAGCAAACCCGCATTGACTGAATGGTTGTATGACACGGGGGTGCAAAGCTTTTTGTAAAAGCGATTCACAGCATTGCAACTCAGCACATCGCGTGGTAGTGAATTCCTTTTCTCGGTGGTCTGTACAGAGAAAGGACGTTCAAAAAATGTTTGTCCTGTGGCTATAAGGTGGGATCTGATAGCACTGATCAACTCTTTGTTGTGCGGTTTTTTAGTGCAGAAAGCATTCAAGCTAGGATAACGCATCCGGAAGTTTTTGTCTGCAATTTCCAAACATAAGTTTTAAAGAGTCTCTCTACTTAGAGCCTCCGTCAGAAAAAATTAAGTGCACCGAGGAGATTGTAATTAGTAGGTCAACAAAGTTTAAGTCTTTTCAATTTCTAAAAGCTGAATTTGGGAGTCACTAATTACATATCCATTAGTTTAAGCAGCTAAATAGGACAAGTAGGTAAATATAATGAAACGCGAATTTCTGCCCTGCTATGGGTAATTACTCATCCTCAATCACCCTTTCCTCCATCATCATGACATTAATCATCGTGCATCGTCGGTCGCTGTCGGGCCATCCGAACGAAAATCATTCTTGTCCAGGCAGATTCAGCTGCAATAAATCCGGCTACAAGTTGCTTGAGTCTTTCTTTTTTTCACTTTTTCGGAAAATCTGACATTCCTCGAACAGCGCTGACAGCGTCACGTGATCGCATACGGCAGCACCACGTGGCATGAAGTGGCAGCCCAATTTCCAGGCGGCCGTGTTCGGAAACAGCGGGTCCCGATCGTAAATCACGGCACGTTCTGTACCCCATCCTCGGCCCCCTGCTTCCCACAAAAATCAAAGCACTGAGAATAAATTCGTTCCATACGTGGGTTTGAAATCTATTTGCAGCTGGCGAAGTGAGAAAAAAACAAACAGCAAACAAGAGGAACGTGACAGCGTCTCGCACTGCTCTCACTTTTTTTGTGGTCAGCTTTCGCTGAAGAACCAGGTTATGGAACACGCACGTGCGCGCTGGCAAAATGAGAACGAAAGGACAACCCTCTCCCACCACCTCTCCCCCTCCTCTTCTCCCGCAGGTCTGCGTGACGCATGCCGAACGTGCCGACACCGTCGGCGCGGACCCCGCGACCAGTAGCGTGGTGTCGTCCCCGCCGAATGGCGCGCGGCCCGCGGTCCTCTCCTCGCAACCGGCTAAATTGATATTGATGAATCGCACAGCATTCCCGAATGTACCGACTGTTCTCGTTGCGCGGCCAGCGCTTATTTGCCACCCGCCAGAAATCCCGACGTAACTGGCGGTGTTGTTGGTGTGTTTTGTTTTGTGGTTGTTGTAGTCGTTGCTTTTCGATTCTGTGTGATCCAGAATTATTGCGAATTCTTGGACTCTAGAAGGTTTTGCGTTTTACTTATGCAACTCCGAGTCGTCATGAAAAGTGCGTCCAGCAACGTGAATTTAGTATTTCCTGGAAAAAAAAAAAGGCCTTTTGCTTTACCCCAGCGCAGTGCAATACACCCAACGCAGGAGGTGTATTGACTGATTTACAACGACAGGACTTTTTACCAAGAAAAAAAAAAGACAGCTACAGAGAATGTTCACTGCATTCGAATCAGTTTGAAAGCACGTACCCACGGTAGGGGATTGGCCTGGGTTTGGTGCAGATCCAACAAGAGAAATATTCACGCAGGCTTATCTCAAGCAGCTCATAAATAAAAATTTTGGAACCTCGAATTCGTTGAGCGGGCAGTGTCGCGGATCGGAGATTTAGCGCTAGGCCAGTGCGAACGACCAATGGAACAGACAACGCAACCTGCGATTTTGTTCGGGGTTGGCACCCATCGGATTAGTGCTCACGCACTAAGTGTGGTTTTTATTTGCTGTCAGAAGAAGAAATTAAATGATATAGTTGGCGGCTTTCAAGGACTCTGCACTATGTTACTAGGCTATTGAGAAAGTTGTCGTCGTAACGAGCTTGCGACCTAGCATCAGGTGTCGGGCATGTCTGGACCTTGGAAGCGTCACTAATGCAAATCCAGTGCTGGGCCGCACAGTTCTGGTACGTAAAATTGTATCGCAAAATAGCAAACCGATCGTCCACGCTATGGCTTCAAGCTTACTGCGTCGCACCAAAGAGGTCAAATTCCTGGACCTGTCAAGTATAGTTCTTGATTTCTAATTGCCTTCGAATGCAAGAATGGCTGCACTCAACGCAAAAATTGCCTCCCCAGGATGAGTAATTCACCTTAAAGCGCGACTTTACGTTCAAATAATTACCTTCGATGTGGTTACCATGAGAGCAGCTTTAAGATGCGTTATCAACCACGTCCTAAAACCTTTTCCTTCCAAGCACAGCGGTCATTAGAATCATGAAGCCCGCCAACCGGAAGTTTCTGGTAATCTGTGAGGGAGTAGCGAGTTTCAATCAGTTAACGAAACGCTGTGACATTAGCCGGGGACCCAGTCCTTTTCACCGCATTTTTTTCTTGGAGCCAACACCTGAAAGGAAGCCACGTAGGATTCGCGCACTCCTGGATCTATTTTTGGTACGATCTTTTGACACGTGCGCTCGGTTCAAGTTAGCACAGATGGAGTGTATATAACGGTTCTCTACCACAGCCAAAATATATACTAAAAATAGAGTACAGCGATAGCAATAAAAAGGAAGCCGTTGGAGCTGTCTCTCCCCGGATCGAAATGAACGTACCTGGACTTCCGTATATATATATATATATTGCGGTTGTGAATGTTTTCACATTAGTGCGTCTGGGTCTCGTCCTGTAGTTCGATGCTTTCTCTCGCATTTTGCAACAGGCGCTTGAGCTATGGAAGCTGTCGCTCGTGCCAGCAAATCAAATCAGAGATGATATCACCATCGAGGCACGTATAGCACGTGTCGGAACGGTTCATCGCTCTCTGACACTCGTTATTTAGTTCGGCTATCGGGATGCCTTTTTTTTTTTTTGGAAAGCAAAATTGGCGGTCAGTTGAGAGGCGTTATTACACCGGACGAGATGGAGAATCCGACCTCTGATTCGCTAGGGGCAAATGTGGCTTCAATAAATCGATGCAAACATGTCGTGAGGCAGAGTACTTGAAAAACGCGTTGGGGTCGACGGAACTTTCTTTTTAGGCTAAGGCTAAGTGGGAATAACATGAGAATTTTATCCCCGTTCTACTCGGTTTCGATATTTGCCGTCCTTCGGCACTCGCCTGGCAGAGAGTGGAAGATGAAAAGAAGGACGAGGAGGTTAAGCAGGAGAAAATGCCGGTTCACAATCGAGCACTGTAAACACGAATAAGCCTATGAGAGAGTAAAAAGGGAGTAGGCTGACCTCGAGTGCACTCCCTTTTATAAAAGGGAGTAAAAGGAAGTGCTCTATAAAGCGGCCCCTTTTTGGTCGTTTCTGCTGAGAGTGCGCTCTGGAGAGGAAAAAGAGGGAGTGTGAAGGGAAAGTAAGAAAAAAAAAGATGCAGTAGCACGAAGGCTATAACTTACGCACTTGAGAAGCGGGAGTGGTCACTGGTTCAGGCGACACTATACCTGCCAATTATGGCAAGTTAATGCTATACAGGGTGGAGTACGATAAGAATGGAATAGAATCAAAAGAAAGTAATAATTGCATTTCAAAGGCTGTGTGATCATCCAGAGTATACTTTGCGCGTCCATTGAAGAACGCTTCAGCACCTTACCCTGACCATATAAAACGCGTGTAGCCAACGTCCCGCTTAATCACTGCGCCTCTGCAACATTCAGCGCGAAGTACCGCGTGCCTAAGGCATTCGGAAGTAAATGTTCCTAGAACCTATTTACAGTCCGTGCCATACTAACAGTGTTACGCCTGCCAACGCCGGAAGGAGGAAAGAGTATGAAACGGAAGTATTTTTTTCTCGCGACTTTGAGGAAATGAACTGTTCGAGGAAATGTCGAGGAAAGAGTGGGACATAGCGATGTCAAGTCGACTGACAACTATTTTCATCACGGAGAGGAAAAAGACTGGGAAAGAAAAAACGAAGTAAAGACTGAAGTGTGGTGACTAGATAAGTATATAGAGCAGTCAGACCGTGGTCGTAGTACGTGAACACAACACGCCGCATACAAAAGATTATTTGCACGGACTGATGGGCACTTGACACGTCGGATAAAATAAAAAAAGGAATTCGAGAATGCGGATTCGTGGTTCGCATCGCCAACAATACTCGCCCGCGTGCGAGCGACGCAGAGCAAAGTCTGTCAGCCGGATAGGTGGGCAATGCATGCGGCCCGAGCGCAGCGCTGCGTTTCGAAACAAACGTCACGAGAGGGCGCAAGCATGCGCGACTCTGCACCGACGTGCCACGTGTAAACTCAGACATTATGCACCTGACAGCGCGAATAAAGGTGTTAGGATGAAAGGGAAGCCAGAGAGCTAGACATATTTCGCAGTATATATATATATATATATATATATTCTCTCTTTTAGGGCGCTGTCGACTCACCGCCGAGCATCCTGTTTACGCCGCCAGGTGTCACGTCGTGATTTCGCGCTGTTTTGCAGGTCGCACGCACAGGTGAATTCAGCCGAGACCCGATGCACGGGCGGCAGCTATAGAAACTTATATACGTCCTCTGCGCTGCTTGCTGTCTCTTCTCGTCGGAGATCAGCGCCGTAAATGTGTACGCGCCAAGAAGGAGTAGGAAAGAAGAGGGGGCGTCATTTTTCGGAGTTCTGTCACGAGGCGTTTGCGAGTCGAGTGCTTACGTAAACACGACGTAAAGAACTTATTTTTCTCCGTAGTGAACGTGCTGAGCTTATTGGAGAAAGTCGTTTGTTTACATCGCGTTGAGAGAGGTACCTGTCAACAGGTTGTCACAAATGCCAACACGTGACAAAAATAAACCGGTAAGAGGTGTAAGTCTAGCTGCACAAATTTTTTATAGGTGTTTATTATTGGTTATGTGACACGATTTGGTTCAGAGGACACATTGACAATTAATGGGCCGCGTGATAATTAAACTGGCACAATGACTGATCAGTGGGACCAATGAAACCATGACGTATGTGTCATGAGGACATTGACAACATTTCATGTGAAGAGAGGGAAGGGTAGCGGGTGGCGCAGAGGTGGGCGGATGAGATTACGAAGTTTGCGGGCACAGCTGGCCGCAGCTGGCCAGGACAGGGTTAATTGGAGAGGTACGGGAAAAACTTTTGGCGTGCAGTAGGCGTATTCGGGCTGATGATGATGATGATGATGACGTCATTTGGTGCCCACGACAGTTCTATCTGGGATGAGCCCAGTATAGCAGCTCATGGTGTAATAGAAAAGCGAGAAAGCGACGCAATTTGCTCCGTATGCAACGTGTTAAAGTCACCTTGCATGTTTTGTATATTTTAAACACCACTTCCACGTCCGACATCTCGAACCACGATACCGATTCCGAAATTTGCTTTCAATGTTGAAGGCCTTGAATTTCGCGGTAAAGTCTTGCGCACTACAAACAAAAATAAGAAAAAATAGTAATTTCAGTTTATTTTTCATACTTTGACTGCTCTGCTTCAGGTGAGTAATTGCCGGACAATTCACTTGCACAGGTCGCACGGACGTATATTTCACTAATTAAAAAAAATGTGTACAGGTTAAACATAAAACACCCGCATATCGCCTTCATTTCTCCATTTAATCCTCAGCTGAACTACCTCGCTATTGTGTGTCTATAGTTAGCTGTTTTCCCCGTGCTGTCCTTCACTTGGTTATGAATCTGTAGGAGCGAGTTCATCCTATTGCTCGTACTCAACACGGGGCTATAGCCCTCGCTTGCAGTTATTAGTTTCCCCTTAAAATATAGAATATGGCCAATATTCGTTATCTAATACAACTGGAAACTTTCAACGTTGTCAAAGAAATAACTGCTTTCTTGAGCACAACGAATTTGCTAGGCACTTCTAGTTTCAAGAAGCTTCGACAGATGGCGCCAGCTGCACCATATACACAGAGTCACTGATCCAGTGAGTCTGCGATAGAGTGAAGGCATAGCGGATACAGTAACGCGTTATACGGATAGACGCACCGTGATGCGGCCGAACTATCTGGCGGAATGGCACAGTTGCATACACTCCGCCACAGTAGCCTTCCCTCCATTGCCAAGAAGAGCTGTCGCCGAGTACAACGTTGGCTTCTGTTCTTGCTTGAACTCAAAGCGATGAGCGTCATTCTCCCGCTGACTACAGTTCTTTTTTTTTTTCGGTTTTTCTCGGTGTATGGCAGGGTGTCGCGGCACACCCTGCTGAGCCGGCGATAGCAGCACCTGCACGACCCCTAGCGGCGGCGGCGGCGGCGATGCGGACCGTGCACCTTCCGGCGGCATGCCCGTGGCTCCTCCTGGCGCTGATCGTGAGCGACGCGGCGCTGGGCGCTCGGCTCGGCGTGGCCGGGGCGGGAAAGCCGACGCTCGACCTCTCCGACCTGTGGAAGCGGGGCCCGCTGTCTCTGCGCAGCCGCGCGGGGCCCCTGCCCTCGCTGAGCATGCACAACCGGGACCACATGCCGTCGCTGTCCATCGTCAGCCCGCTGGACGTGCTGCGAGACAAGATGATGCAGGACATCATCGAGCGCAGCATCAAGAACAAGATCCAGGCCAACGACAAGATTCTCAAGGACCTCGGCAAGCGCAGCGCCCCGGACGACGTGGCCGCCAGCCTGCTACGGCGCGACGACGACCGGTCGTCCTTCAGCCCCCAGGTACGCGGCCCGCTGGTGCTCCACGGCGCCTTAGACTTCGTGGGGACCCCTGGTAGAGGATTAGTCAGAAGTCCCTAGACCGCATGCTGTGCTTCTGAGCCGTATTGAGGTACCTACGCCGTACTCCCCTCCCCTCTCCCCCCCCCCCCCACACACACACACCACCGCCACCACTTAGCTCAAAATCTATGGAGTTCGGAGAGGAGTCTCTACTCAATCCTGAGGGCGCTGCTATCTTCACAGTTTCCGTCAATGCCCGACTGCACTGCTCAAAAGCGGATTTTGTGGCCGGAGAACATTTGATCAATTCTATATATGCAGGACCGTAGCAGCAACTGAAGAGTGCGTTGAAAGTGGCCGAGCGAGCCCGTGTTGTGTCTGTAATGCCCTGTAATATCAGAAAACTCCTGCTGAAGTTCCGGCTTGTAGATTTTAAACACGGTGGCTATCTGATGTGAACGAGAGGTGCACGTGGCTTAAACGATGAAAAAGAATGATAAAAAAGCAAAATAAGAGGTTAAAGGGAGTGGCTGAAAACACACCTGTACTCTAATTGAGTCATATAGTGGCAGGTGAAGAAGAGAGGTTGGGTAAAAACATAATCCTTCCTTCTCTTTCTAGTTAGCTCTTCTGAGATAGTAGTGGAATATTTATTAAGGAAAGCGAAACTTTTGTATAGGTGACGGCAATCTCAGAAAAGCGCACAGCCCTTTACGTGTGCCGTTTACGGGCTGGCGCATTTTATTCACCAAGCACTGACTGCCTGCGACATTCATCGATGGTGCATCCATGGGAAAGGAACCTTCTTGACATACAACGAGAAGCGTCGTTTCGCCCCAGGAAAATAATGTGAAATTCTTAACCCATGACGTCACCGGACCCGTACTCTATTTCCTCTCACAAACTGTTTATAGCATTGTAAAAGGTAGTGCTGTCTCAAGAAGACAAGAAACTGTCCGTCGAATATTTGAGCATTGTTGCGACTTTTTTTCAAATATTTATTGCAGTAATTTAAAGTAATTCTGGCTGGTGGTTTGAAAGTACAGCGAGCGTTTCGTTCACTTGTTAAATTAGCAGAGAAAGCCCACAGCACTGCGGAGGCCTGCTGCGAAGTGGTGCGCCGCCATTCGTAAACATGGCGCCCGCGGAGTCGACCGAGTCTCCTGCCCGCAGCAGCTGAAAACGTGCTCTTTCCTTCTCAGAGATGGAGCCATCAGTCGCGGGATACGAGGCGCGGAGGAACACGTATTGCAGCGCGCAGCGTTCTGATTGGCTTAAATTACCGCAACCTTCACAGCGCTGCAAACAGCTTGTGAGTTGGTGAGTTGGAGTATAAGGTTGCGCTAGTGACGCACAAGTCATTCAGAACAAATGGGAAACGTACAAGAGCTGGCACTCGGTGTACGGCCAGTGCTTTCGCTGGTGCACAGGGCGCCGCTTTTCACAAGAAGCTAGAGCACATATGCTGCGTGAAGTTCTAGCTCCGTGAAACTATATCTCCGCAAACAATAAACACAACAAAAGTTCCGCGAAGTTTTCGTGGTTGCTGCTTGCGGTAATGATTAAATTATGTAAACCGGCGAGCCAGCTGGTGAGGCATCGCAGGAAATAAATATCAGTTCAGAGGCACAAACCTTTTATGGGAGCACATGAATGCACAGGGAGAGGAAAAGAGGAAATGGAAGGGAATTGGAGAAATGCATAAAGGTCCGTCACATCAAACTTTCATTTTTCGCTCTCTCTCTCCCTCTCTCTCGCGAGCACAAGGGAAGCTAACAAAGGCGGAATCCAGAACAAAAGTTTTGTTTTCCATGCAGCGCGCATGGTTAAGTTAGCTGACTGGGGGTGGGTCACATCAGTGCGAAGGAACAATGACCATAACGATTATATCCGCTATGGTTATTGTTTTTCCAATTATAGTCATGTCGGCAATTGCAACTTTCGATTTTGCTAATGCCTGCCAGAAGTTTACGAAATCAAAATAATTATGACTTGTCGCTGTTACTGCACCCCATATGCAGACAAGCATTCGATTGGTATGGGCCGACTACGCCGCTGTTGTCGCACTGAAGTTTTGACTAAGTCGGCAGGATTTGGGGATGAGACCACTACTCTCAATTGTGAATGCTTTGTCAGCCATAAGCCGAGGATCAAAAAGTCCGCGGCTATCGCAACTTTCCTGGCACACATCTGGGTTCGCCGTACATCCGGGCTCGACCTTCAGCCTGCTTCAGTCTTGCAGAAGCTTCACTCAGTTTTCTCAGCTTCTCCGTTTTTGCATACGCCGCTCTTCGGGAATAATTTCGAATGACAATCACGAACTAGCTCAAATCCTGTTGTTTTTCGAAATTATATTCAAATCATATGCTCGAATTTCTGTTCTCCTTGGAAGGAAGAGAGACATCGTAGCAAAGGGTCTCCATGCGACGACTAATCATGACTCCCGAAAGTGACAGCGAGCCCGCTTCTGTGGAAGAATTCCCCAGGGTTCGCTGAATAACTGCGAACCGGTTGAACGGCCTCCGTCTGCAAAGAGATATCTTTTTTTTTTTTTCGAATATTAACTTTGTTCTATTTACGCCTCACTCCGCTCAGGCCACTGTCTTAAGAAAGGATTACGTTTCAAAACTCCTATTTATGCGTCCTTTCGCAAGGGAGTTGTGGAGTTCGTGCGAAAGAAAAGCAAGCATATTTTCTCACCCTATCTTTTTCTTACGCGAGGTCGTTCACATCCAAGAGGCCAGAATTCTTTATTTGCAGGCTTAAGAAACGAATAGTCAGGCGGATCGAAAATTATAAGTATATTTAGTGTGAAGGCGGGGCTCTTGCCTCCGCTGTGTTACACTCTAAACACAAATACTCCTATATATATTATTATTTATTTATTATTTATTAGTACCTCAAAGGCCCACTAGGGGCATTACATGAGGGGTGGGCATACATATCATTGAAGAAAAAAATCAGTGATGAATGATTTGAAGTATTCCAGGCCAGGATGGATGAAAGCTTCAGCGGGGAGGTCGTTCCAGTCTCTTGCGGTCTGGGCGAAGAATGATTTTAGGTGCGCAGAAGTAGATGCTCGAGGTGTATGGACAGCTTTCGGATGACTGATACGAAGTGAAAGGCGGTATGCAGGGGTGATAACGGATTGGCTGAAATGCGAATGATAAAACTTGTGGAAAAGGCAGAGTCTGGCTATTTTTCGACGGGATTCAAGGCTGGGGAGGTTAGCTTTTGTTTTCAATGCTGTTACGCTCGTATGATATGAGTAATCAGAATATACGAATCTTATCGCGCGGCTCTGGACGCACTCAAGGGTTTTGGCTAGGTTAATTTGTTGGGGGTCCCAGATTGAGCATGAATATTCAAGTTTAGGACGGACAAGAGTTAAATAGGCGGACAGTTTTACGGAAGCAGGTGCCAAACGCAAGTTGCGCTTTAGATAACCAAGAACACGGTTAGCTTCGTTGGTTATGTTCATTATGTGGGTGGTCCAAGAGAAATCCTGTGTAAAGCTAATACCTAAATATTTATATGAAGATGCGTGTGTTATCATGGAACCGCGAAGGGTGTAATTGGGAGTAGGATACGATTGACGACGATGAAATGGTTGGTTGGTTTATGGGGTTTAACGTCCCAAAGCGACTAAGGCTATGAGAGACGCCGTAGTGGAGGGCTCCGGAAATTTCGACCACCTGGGGTTCTTTAACGTGCACTGGCATCGCACAGTACACGGGCCTCTAGAATTTCTCCTCTAAAGAAATTCTAGCCGCCGCGGCCGGGATCGAACCCGCGTCTTTCGGGACAGCAGCCGAGCACCATAACCGCTGCGCCACCGCGGCGGCGACGATGAAATGAAAAGGGAAAAGGGAGTGAAAACAGTGAAAGCAGTGAAAAGGGAGTAAGCAAGGGAGTGCGTTAGAGAACAGTTTACTCTCCTTTTACTCCTTCCACTTTAGAGTGTACAAAGCCACAATATGAAACACACATTAAAAAAAAAAAAGAAGACATTGGCGGCACCAGGAGCTAACATGCTAACACTGAGCTGACTAGCAAGAAAATTGCTGGTCAGCATTCTTCGAACTGCAAAAAGACAAATGCACCCATGAGCGTCTTCTTAACACTTCACTGACTGTCCATTGGGCTTTCTTAACCCACTTCTCGCACGCTGACCTCTGCTCCATTGCTCACCCTAGTAATGCACTGGAATAGATGCGTCACTAACAACACAGAACCGGGGCATCGTACACGCTATTCAATCCCACATCACTGCCATGCCAGAAGAATGCACCAGAAACATCAATGCCGCGTAAACGTTGCGCGCACTGCCCTCTCTTGCACTACTCAAGTCCATGTTACTCAGAGTTGTGACGTCATGGGGGTCGTTGAAAACCCATGCACCCAAGTCTGGTGTCAGAGTAGCATTACCATTCCCTAAAGGCGATGTCTGCTCTGTAGGAACGACCCCCGAAGAAAAGTAGATGAAAGGTATAAAGCCTTCCGTAGGAAAAGTAGGAACAAACACAGAAACACGAAGGAAAGCTCGCGCGTCTCGAACGTGCCGGGTGGCAATCGAATCCGTCCGCGAACGCGCGCAGCTTGGGAGCAGGCCTTTAGAAACGGAGAGGCGGTTTACACCAGAGCTACCACTAATAAGGGAGTAATTACTCATTGACATCCACCCAAGCGCAGCTATACGGCTACAAAGGAAAGCTATACAGCTTTCTCAGAAACTTCGTAGTTAAAGAAAAATTCGTCCTGATCCGGGGTTCGAACCCGGGACCACCGCTACACCGGAGCAGTCGCTCTACCAACTGAGCTAACCGGGACGGCAAGCTTATGGTAGGGCGAGAGCGAATTGATCAATAACTCGGAGTGGGAGCAGTGTTGGTCAAATGTTTTTTTCTTTAACTACGAAGTTTCTGAGAAAGCTGTATAGCTTTCCTTTGTAGCCGTATGGCTGCGCTCGGGTGGATGTCAATGAGTAATTACTCCCTTATTACAAATTTTACTCCACCTTGGGGGGTTCCCCTAAGCATTTGACCAACACTGCTCCCACTTCGAGTTATTGATCAATTCGCTCTCGCCCTACCATAAGCTTGCCGTCCCGGTTAGCTCAGTTGGTAGAGCGACTGCTCCGGTGTAGCGGTGGTCCCGGGTTCGAACCCCGGACCAGGACGAATTTTTCTTTAACTACGAAGTTTCTGAGAAAGCTGTATAGCTTTCCTTTGTAGCCGTATGGCTGCGGTTGGGTGGATGTCAATGAGTAAGTACTCGCTTATTACAAATTTACTACACCTTGGGGGATTCCCCTAAACATTTGACCAGAGCTACCACTCTGAGCCAGACATCCAGTCTACACACGCAGAGAGCTCTGCGTGAGGCGCGCTTATCTCCTAACACTCCTTTCCCTCGCTGCAGACCCATCGGCAAAGGCAACTCACAGCTCCTGTGCACGCGCAACAACTCAACTCCCGTGCGCGTGCCTTGCGAGCCCGATATTTCAAACGAGGCTCTGCCGCGGGAGATCCCATCACGCGCGCCGAGTTTTTTGCCCTCCGCTGACCTTTTTCGAGCCCGCGGTGTGCGTCGACGCGACGCAGAATCGGATGATGAGAAACGCGGAGAAGTAGCCAAAAATATATACAAATGTGACGCGAAGTAAGTCTTACGGTACAGCAGGTTAAACGCCCAGAAAGCAGCTGTGCAGTTTGGTGGAATAAAGTTCAGACGCGGAATGCTGCAAAACGCTATGTGGTATATCTATTTTTGCTTTTTCTTTGCGTATTAGAACTGTTGATGTGGTTTCGTAACGCGCTAACCGTTACGACAAAAGGACAAAACAATTCGTCGTATTTAGGGCATAATTCAGTAGATTATTATTTTTTTTTACTGGAGTGTGATTAGAGGAACTTTAGTCAACACTTCATTGGATGTTTTTACACACCAGTTGCAGGGGAACGGGAGACTGACGTGGCCCCCACCTGCGATTAAACATGACAGTATTGGCAGTCATACTAGCATACCTCGCACAAACAACAACTGGATTCGAACAGATTGCACGCCACTATTTTCACGACCTTTCCTCTGTGTTTCCTACATAGCGGTGATCACAGTTGACTGAATCGTGAACTGAGTTTGCTTTTTAGTCTGTGAAAAACTAAATCTCCACCTTTATTTCTGTCTTGTGTTTTGCAGGAATCCTTCTCGGAGGAGCTCCTCTGAAGGCCGTCTTACAAGGACAAAGACTCAACTCTAGGAACTCCGGAACGTGAAAAAAAACCACAACAAAAAAAAACACCTACCTAACCCCTGATGGAACGTTTTGACAGGGTTTCTTTTTTCCTCTTTTTCAAAAAAAAAAGGCAACCAAACAAGCAAAGAACCGACTTCGAACTATCGAGAAAATTTACAGATGAAAAAAAAAAAATGCCAGACAATGTATACTCCCTTATCTCAAACGCCGCTCCAAATGTACAGCCGATATCGAAAGCCTGCCGCCACACTTTATTTGCTAAGCGCCGGCGCTCGGAGAGAACGGACGGATCAGAGCACTGTAGTATATAGAAAAAGGCAGTAGCAGTACACACAACCACGGGCGGGCAGAGTGACGAATCCTACGCGCATCCTTCCTTGTACGTCACTCGTATGGGACAGACAAAGCTTCTCACGAAAGCCCACCATCGCGAGGTCATGCGACGCGACGCAGGACCGCTCGCTGTTTGCAGCGTTCGCCGCGCAAACCCGCCAGTGACAACCCTCCAATTCCCCCTCGCTGTAGCGAGCGTATCGGAAGAAGATAAAAAAAAAGCAAGAAATAACAGGACATATCGATTTACCCTAAAGGGGACCGCCGAAAGTGGCCCGCCTTTCCAACATATCCACCTTCGAAACTGCCGCACCGGGCAGAGATGATCGAGGCATCCACTCTCCCTCAAATTCCGCGACATGGCCGATGGGAAATCCCCGGGGCTTTAGATTGTACCAGAGCGAAGGAAAACCCTCTCCCTCTAACACCCAAACTCGTCCTCGAAGCAAAGAGTGAGGGAGGGACATCCAGGAAAAGTATCGGGTTATGATATCAGAGATTCCCTTTGCGTCATGAGCTTGTCATACTTTGTAAATACTAAACAGCGCTTACTATTACATATATATATAAATACGTATTTTTAATTTCTGGTGTGCATATTATCAAAGAAAAATGGTGTACAATATATTGTTGTTGAAGCCTATTTCATGGTCGGTTCCTTAACCCTGTCTCCGCAAGTGTACATATTCTGTGTTCTAATCCCCTCGGCGCACGGGATGCCGCCACCCCGGCATGTTCTCTTCGTGGAAAGGAACTGTATAGGGAGAAAACGAGGCCCCCCTTTCCAGTCAGTTTTTCCTTCGCACATACTTTGCGTCGGAGATTCCTTTCGTCCGCTTGGGCAACTACCACTTACACTAAGCCTATAGGACGAGGCCGCAAACTTCTATTTCAGCCCCTGTCGACGTCTTTGCCCTGTTTGTTTCATCAAACTGCGCGCTGTACTGATAATAAAAACGAAGATAATAGCGGGTGAGTTATTCACTCTGCAAAATTCCTCTGTGATAGCCTTGACTGGTTGGTTGCTTTGGTATTTATAACAGCGAGAAAGCCTGCAGTTAATAAGAGGTCACGCAAATCGATCTATGAAGAATCTTCTCAATGAGCAGGGCATTCACCGTCACCATCATCTTGAAAAATGAAAGAATAAAGCTCCTTTATGAAGTCAGATAAGTTGAAACCTACTATTACTAGCCAGAATACTAATAGGTAGCATATTTTCAGCACTTTTTTTTACGCGACCAGAGATTTTCCTAATGACGCACGAAAGGATAAAAACAGCAGTGGGTACTTTCTATGCTAACATCTCCAGCATTACATTTAATAGATCAAAGAAAGTCTTCAACTACCGTTGCACTTTTAAGCTCTGCAATTAAATGAAGCTTTACTGGCTGTTCGTGGTACTGATTCCTTCGCAGTGAGCGCGAAAGCTCCCTCGAGCCCTTCTTTTTCATTTTCCGGTTCGTGTGTTCGGCGAGCAGTCAAGTGCAGCATCCAAAGCAAGATAGAAATAGCCCTGTTCTCCCAGAATACAACGCCATCGCCGATGAAGCCTGGAGAGTCGCATTTGACCCGCAGGTCCTTCGCGAAAACAAGCCCGAGTCTGCGTTAACAGTTCTCGAAAGTTTCACTTTCTTTTCATTTTGCTCTCGCTAACTTTATCCTCCGCACGCAGGTGATATCAGAGACGTCTGTCTAACTCTCCTTCGACCGAATTCGTACGATGCTGGTAATTCGTGGGACGGCAAAAATAAAATAACGAAATAAGGACAGGTCTCAGGACTAGGGTTTTTTGGTGGGTAGCCCAAACGGCAGAGCGAATCCCGCTTATAGCTGATCCCAACCTTATATCCCCCTGTCCCGACCCCTAATCGATCGCTATGTATCTGAGTAGCAGCCTCGTCTTTAAACCCACGCCTGCTCATTGGAATCGTTTTTCCTTATCTCCGCGCGCTAATCCCTAATGCTTCGAGTGGATCCCCGGATATCCCTCTACCAAGGATGACCAGACAATCCACGCACACAGACAAACATACACTCACCGTGTCGTCGTGTCGAGTGTATACCCGCCAGAGAGCCGAAGCTACAAAGTGTCGTCTGTTCCCGGTCACAAGGCAGCGAGAGGGGCGAATCGAAAACGCGGGCACCCACAACCAATTGACCAATCGAAAGCGCGCGCTGTTCTCGATTCCCTATCGGGCGAGGAGCCAAGGTCACGGCAGATTAGCGGGCAGGAACAAAGGGGAAAGAATTTCCTTTTTTCTTTTGCCCAGCATGAGCCAAGCGACGAAGCGTGAGAAAACAAGTTTTCCATCTTAGCTTCTTTTCTTTTTCCTTCTCGGCCTTTCATATCATAAGCGAGCTTCGAGACTGCGATTATAGGCAAATGTGCTCAGCGGACCTCCTTGTAGGCGCAATAAACATTTTTTGTTTGCCATAGCAGCACGTATGACTTCGCTATTCGCATTCTGTCGCAGTTTGTGTTTATAAAGTCGCCGATGATGTCGTACGTCACGTCATCGATCATCATATAAGTTCGCAAAAACAAAAAAAAGCAACAACGCACCCGGTGTCTCGTCCACGATGAGTCGCAGCATCAGCATGCGCTATGCCAGTTACAAGCAATAAATGTAATCTTTTAGGTAAAAGTCTGCAGCAACTTCGTACTCTCCTCAATTCTCACTGCACGCCTGCACAAGTCGCTGTTCCCCAATCCTAGCACGAATTTGCTGTTTCTTCCTTTATTTCCGCTACTTTCTGTTTTAGCACTGGGTGGAGGATCCGATCTCCTCCACTACTGTTTTCAAAGGGGATAGCAAAGTGATCACCTCTCGCTCGAAACGGGAATCGAAACGAGCGCTCGCTTAGCTCAGAGATCGAAAAGCCTTTGCCTCGGTGGCAGGTTTGTTAGCGGCGAGACAGATCAACGCGGTATAGTGAAACGCCGACGGTGGAAGAGAGAGACGCCGTTCGCAGCTTTTTCTTTTTTTCTTTCTACCTCGGTTCAGTTGGAGCCGTTCTCTTTCTAATGAGGTCCGTACAGCTGCGCGAGGTCGCCCTCCTGAACTGTGCATGAATCGATGTGTAGCGGTACGTATACCAGCCGTGGTTGTCCTTTTTCTCTCTTCGAGGAACTGTTTCTTCTGTCTCTCTCTTTTTTTTCGTCCTCTCCAACCACCTTCTCTCTCTCTCTTTCCTCTTCTCGCATTGCTGCCGATGCCATGTTGAAAACTTGTAATTAGAACTGAATGTCGACTGTTCATTAAACTTATTTTGTTAACACCTCCGTGAGTTATTTCTTTGCTCGGTGTGCGTGAGGCCCGCATGGCGGAGGCGTCCTCCGGCTCTCTGGAGTCGTGATGGGTGTCACGCCTTAGAGCGGGGTGCTAACGCGAACTGTGTGCAAACACTCATCTGCTGAAGGTACTTCAACAAACTTCAATGAAGAGTGAAGCGGACGGCGAAGAACTCTTAGTCCCTTCTCAACTCTGGGGTTGAAAAATGTCCGCAGTAGCTGCACTGCCTACTCCCCTCTCTTGCGTTCCGAGGGTACCCTATCCAGACCATCCATGTATACTAGGCCTATTTAAACCACACTGCCCCAGACGTGGCGTATCCTCCCTGGAAAGACGACCACAGACGTGAAGCGTATTCGTTGGTCACGGATGAGCAAAACGGGGGTCCGCGACATTTGATACTACCATTCCAAGACTCGGTAAACTACGTAAAATGTAAGCGTGTTTTTTTTTTCGCAGTAAACAACTTCTTGCCTATCATTGTTCATCAGATAAGCACGTGATAGTGTGGGAAAATGGTGGTTCACAGACAGCTTGCCGAGTACAGAGACTCTGCTGATAAATCGGTATTGGAAAGAGAAATAATGAAAACGATAAAAGCATAATCGAGGAGCTCAGGTTGACTAAGCCGCCTTCTCTAAACGCCAGCCACACGAAAGCACTGCACATATCTCGTTTCGGAAGGGCCTGGTTACATTATCGCCCCCAAGAAGAGTCTGATCTTTGCTTCAAGGGCGAGATCCAACGCCAAATTAACTGCAAGGAACCGGGAAGGTATCACTGCTCTTAAATGGTCTTACAAACGTCTACAGTACGGCTGAAAGCTTCGGAGCTTACGGAGGATGCTCGGAAGGTGTGCCTGCGGCGCTTTCCGGAGTCATGAGAGGAATAATGCAAACGTTATCAGCGAGTCACGAAATGGTGTTCCGAGTAGCACAGGCTGCGAAGCGCAGTACACCCTATAATAATGCATGGGCCTTTTGAGAGCAGACGCGCACCGCAAGACATGCGGAAAAAGGTAAGCCAGGAAGAAGACTGGGTCAGGAAACAAACGAGCGAATCATCTCTTGCATGAAACTGAGTAGAAGGCATGGTCATGGGCAAGGCATGTAATGCGTGATAACCGACAGTGCCTTAGGATGAATGCGTGGATTTCAAGAGAAGGCAAACGTAGCAGGGGGGCGCCAGAGACTCAAGTGCACAGATGAGATTAGTAAGATTGCGGTGATAAGGCGACCACAGCTGGCACAGGACACTGCTTACTGGACGTCTACAGGAAAGGGCCTTTGTTATGCAGGGAGATTGCATCATGATGATGACAGCAGAGACATTTAGCAGAACGCGCACCGCTACCGCGTAGCGCGCACCGTCAGTGCGCATGCGCAGATAACCTTGAAGAGGACCAATCAGCGGGTGCGCACTGGCAGCGCGCGGTACGCGCTATGCTAGAAGTATCTGTTGATGCAGAAGACGCCAGGTACTCAGACCAACCTGACCTGCATCACATTATGTCTGGGCAGCTGTAGAATGCAAGAGATTTCGGTTAGAGCATATTACGAAAAGGGCAATGGCAACACCTCACTGTCCGTCCAACTTTCAACACTACTGTCTAATCTGCAAGTACAGCTGTGTATTGCTCCAGAAATCTCGATGCGCTTCTAGGCTGAAAACCTATACTTTTATTTCACCAAGAGCATTCTTACACAATTGCGGTCATGCAGCGATTACGAGGAAAAATTTACTTGCAAATAACAGTGTTTTTAATGTATATCATTCCATTTGTATTCGATTTGTACCTTACCATGTGCCCATCCTGTAAAAATCCCAATGGGATTGACAGTATCTGAAAAAAAAAAATGATAATGATGAATCATTACGGCTCAAGAGAACCACCAGGGCACAAGTTGTTGTTTTTTTTCTTTTCAAGGTGGGGTCAAAGACCCATTTCTCAAGCGTTTCACCCTAAAGAAACCGAGCACCAGACCAGGGGAAAGTTTGTACCCATTGTATCACCGGTGGGTACCCGGTGGCACTGGGTATCGAACCCCGAACCTCCCGCACGCATGTTGGATGCTCATACGACTAAGCCACCACTGCGGTTACGATGAAAAACACACGACCGTTTGGTTCTGTTTCCAGAACATACTCACAAGACACTTAAGAGTCGTGCAGTGACTTGCCATTCTTTTCTAAGCCTCGAATAATGTGTTAGACCCAAAGTAACATGACAAATATACTGCCCAGCTACGTTAAAGCAAGTGATGTGCCGCTCACAGTCCGGTCTAATATGACTAACTGCATTCGCTTATATAAAATTTTGAAAAGCACTTTGGTAACGATATGAAGAGTGCCTCCGAATAGCCTATAACGCAAAGAAACCACGATTGGAAAACACTTGCAGTTCATTCTGTGTCCAAGAGCGTATCAATGTCTGATAACGTAATGAAGAGCATGACGTACGAATGTGTAAACAGCCAGGCAGTGAACACTGCATATTACTACGGGAGCGACACAACGGGTTTGCATCAAATACGCTGCATCTCAGAATAAACAAGCGCCTTTCGCAGTGGACGAAGGCGTGCCTTTCAAGCATGTACAGGAGTTTCATATCGAAGTTAGAAACAAGCTTACTGCGTAAAGCTAGAAAACAATGTTTCTTTTTTCATTGTTCTATTTGTTGCAATAATCCGAATCATTGTTACGTAAACTGAAAACAAGATAAACAATAGATATTGTAGTCTGAAAGAACAACCGGATTATTATTTATTTTGTTTGTTTTTTCTTCTCGCAATAATTTCAATGTTCAGGCTCCTCTTTCTAAACAACAAGCACATCTAGTTATATAAACCTGCTGGCAACTAGTCAGAATATTCTCTCTTCGTACAGAGCAGAAAGTTGCTGTTTTCCCTGACACACGACCTCCCTCGGTTATAACGCTTAGCATTTGCTACGTCTCTTCAAATTGACTGTTCTTTTTTTTTTGCTCGCATAGTTGAGTGTTTTTCTCGAGAGGATGGAAATCTCCGTTTCGCCCCGTCCCAGTCATTGACCAGCGTGAGGCATTCAGCAAACAACATATTTCGGGTTCGCCGCATGAATGCTAAGTAAAAAATATAAACTGTGGCAAAGCTTGTCAGCTTATATGAGCGACCAACTGCAATGCGAGAGCCAGTGTCGTAGCCTTGTTTTTTCTTCTCTTCTTTTTTTTAGGTTTCGAGGGGGGGGGGGGGGGGGGGGGCAATATATGCCTTATATGGCAGACTTACCACTTTGTTTGGCGCGCGAGGCGCGATCAGTGCGTTCGGAAGCAGTAAAGTTTTTTTTTTTTTTTTCACGCACATGTTCGCTCAATAAAAGGTGAGTCTGAGCATCGCGCCAGACTGTGCGCCTGCTGTTCACAGCAGCGTTTTTTTTTTTTCTTATCTATTTATATACACTACCGGCCTGGAAATGAGCGAATTGTTCACAGCAGGGACAAGTAGAACCAAGTCAATAAAAACGGGAAAATAACGGCAAGTTTTGGTAGAACGAAAATGCGCTTTCCACCCTGATATTTCGGCAGAACTATTTTCGAACACAATTTCTAACACAAATTTCGGACACAACAAGAACATCTGATGGGAAGATTTTTTTTTTATCGATCACCACGATAAAAACAAGAAACACAACTTCACGGAACGAGAACTTCTGGTGGGAGGACTGTTTTAGAATGGCGTCATAAAAACGAGAAACACAGCTACAAGGTAACCCGCTAGGCAAGAGTGAACTAATACAATGTGTCGAGATCGGTAGCACGACCGAGCGCACTGTTCGATAGGAATGTAAGTCGTTCACAGTGGCAATGCTATGCAGTAATAAATTCCACTGTGTCAATGAGAGTATTGGAGCTGAATTTCGATACTTTTAAATGTCAGCCAAAATTGACCTTGCATTTTACGCATGATCTTGCCTAGTAGAAATGTAATGCGCTGAAAAAACTTGTGAGCGGGAAGATTATGCGTTACTGTAGAATATACAAGGTGTGGAAAAATGTAGCGCCTGTTGTCGCAGTAACGTCACAGTCGAAACGCAAACGCAAAATCTAACTCAGCACAAGCACAAAACTCTTGTTATTATAGTAATATCGTTAATTCCTGAACGTGTTTTTGTCAGGTCTGCTCCGAACAAGTATGGTAACAAGAGCAGCAATATCTATGAAGAGAGAGACATATGTCTTCATACCACTAATTTCACTCAGAGGTTGTTGTAGAGGGTAATGGTCCATTCTTTTGATATTCTGCACAATCTTTCTTTTTAAGTTTTTCAATCGTTCACATCGAGCAGTTAATACTGTCATAGAAAACCTATAGGGAGCGCTTTTGACAATATCAAAAACATTAATAGCCAAAAAATGCGAGCCTGCCTACAGGAAAGCTGTGGACATAAGTTATAGTGAAATCTTAAAATATGTGAAAAAAAAAATTCGTTCATAAACTCTTTCACATTCAAAAATGCCTTTGTCAAGCACTGTTGGGTATGGTGACTGATCCGCCATTCCTAATACACTGCAAGTGTAGTGTTCTCGAGCCCTAACCACCCCGTCGGCAAGATGACTCGTAGCCGGATGGTTCAAACTTAAACAGACAGCATTTGGATCCCTTTACAAGTGAGCCTACAGTCGCAATACGAGGTACTAATAACGAGCACTCCTACCCAGGCACTCCAACACAGAATGAACACAACTACTGGAACCTGTCGACCACATGCACAGAAATCCTAAATTATGGGCTAGGCGGAAGGGAATGCTTGCCACCGGTTAAGAGCTAGACAAGGAACAGGAATTATCACTGAGAAGAATACAAGCAAACAGGTACTCAACCCCAAAAATATCACGTAATCTACCTAGAAGACCATGAGCCACAATGCGCACACTGTGGCATAGAGGCGGACCTATACCTCATGGTATAGCCCTACCAATCAACGTTTTTGATCTAAAAACGTTGCTACCAATACTATCCAAGAATTAAAAAGTATGAAAGAACTGACATTTGAGCGGAAGGAGGAAATGCTGTCCAGCTTAGACCCGAATGTTAAGCAGGAACTCACCGAAAGGGCTAGAGGGGCTTTAAGATCCAATGGACTGCCGGAATTGCCAACCACCAATTTTAGCTCAAACTAAAATGTTTTCATCACCATTATTTGGACCTACAGTTGGCAACTGTCGGCAGAAAAGGAAGAAGTGACCCACGCGCGCACGCTACAGGCGAGCCCTTTAGCATGAGCACCGATCGCACCGCTCAGCCGTGCTGTCCCTGGCTCGTACGGTCGTTTACCCAGCGAGCAGTCATGTCCGAAGCGGAGAGCGCCGCCAAGCAAGACCCAAATGCCAAGAGCTCCACTAAGCAGCCGGGAGACGGCAAGAAAGTCACCAAGAGTAAGAGCTCCACGAAGCAGCCGGAGACCAGCGGAGAAGCCAAGGAGAAGGGCCCCACAACGCAGCCGGAGTCCGACGAAGGGGCCAAGAGTAGTGCACTGAAGCCCTCCAAACAGGCCGATGAGGATGGCGCGAAGGCCGAGAAGAAGGCCAAGAAAAAGAAAAAGAAGAAGGCCGATGACGACGTAGCCACGAAGGACAACGTCGCAAAGATCGAAGATGCCGCATCCAAGGAGGGCGAAGCGAGTGCGGGAAAGGCATCAAAGAAAGCGGCCAAGAGTGCTGCGGCCGGCAAAGAAGGTGACGCCGATGGCAAAGGCAAGGCTGCCAAGAAGAAAGCGCATCCCAAGGCCAGCAAGGAGAAACTGAGCGAGAGCGACGCGAAGGACGCAATCAAGGGCTCGAAACCGAAGAAGAAAAAGAAAAAACCGGCTGCGACTCACCTTCCCAGTTCCCCAGTGGGATACAGTCCACTCCAAGGAGAACAGGCGCAGCTGCTGCAAATAGTGCAGGGTGCGTATCCTGCGCAAGGTACGTATCCTGCGCAAGGCACGTATCCTGTTCCACCCGCCATGTATCCTGCTCCTCCTGACATGTACATCGCTGGCTCACCGCCTCTCCCACCGGGACAGCTCCCCGTCCCGGCCCAGCCAGTAGGCGCTCCTGAACCGGCAAGCACGACTGGCTTCGGGTCGTGCCTGGGAGCCCTGTGGGGCGCTTTCACTTCCGACGAACAAAAAGGTGCATCGGAAGTCTCTGCCGCCCAGCAGGTACAACCGTCCTCGCCCTACCCCCCATATCAGACCGTCCCCGGCTATCAGGTGCCCTTACAACCTCCAAGTCCGTTTCAAACGCCCTCCCAGCCGATGCCTGCCCAGCCGATACCTGTCCAGCCGATACCTGTCCAACCAATGCCCGCCCAGCCTCCGTCGCCTCCTCAACCCCTTGCAAATTATCAGTCCCCGCCGTTTGCCCAGCCTTTGCCAGTTCCTCAACTTTCACCTGTTCAACAGGTGACCGGCCCACCAACATTTACAGCAACAGCTGGTCAACCGGTGCCTGGTACAATTCCTGGACAGAATTTACCAGGATGGTCCGCATATGGCCAAACTGCGACTGCTCAGCCTTTGCCGGGGCTCCCTGTAACTGGGCAGCCAGTGCCTCGCCAGCCGATACCAGCAACGGCTCCACCATGGCAGCCGGCGCTAACCCAGCCTCTGGCGACGCAGTCCATGCCGAACCAAACTATGGCTACACAGCCTTATAAAGGCGAGCCCCTCCCCACAAGTCCAATTCAAGTTCAGTCCATGCCTGCTCAGCTGTTTCCTGGCCAGGCGATTCAAGGTCACCAGGGGTCATCTGATGCGACAACTGGTCATCCGCCCACAGCACATAAGGTTCCGGCTCAAACGCAGACTTCAGTATCCAGCTTGGCTGCGAGTCAGACAAGCTCTCATTTGGCAGCTCCGGCCAGCCCGCCGGGTGGTCCTTTCCAAGCAGCACCAGGGGGACATGACGAGCAGTCGCTATACCAGAGCGTCCCTTCAGCAGACCCGCAACCAACGCCCGAAAGAAAATTGTCCGTAGTGTACTTGAGCAAGCCACCGTCTGCAATAACGAGTAGACATCAGAGCGTGGCATTCGGGTCTCCGGCCGGTCCACTAGGTGCGCCTTTGCAGCGAACGCCGCCTTGGGCTCTTTCGGACGCAGAGGGAGACGTGTCGCTTTCGCTAGTTTACACTGACACACCAGCAACGCCCGACAGGAGGCAGGGGCTAGTTCAACCACCGACGAGGCGAGAAAGTGTGGTATGGGGCTCGCCACTTAGTAACATCCACGACTCAAATGCTCAGCGCAGACCATCCAGGACATTGTCCAGACGCTCGATGGAGACGCCATCTGGCGACATTCCTCGGTTGTATTCGCAGAGGCTGACAAAAACACAAGACAGCTACATTGAGCCCGGCTACGAGGAGCTTTCAGAAGCCACTTATGGAAGTCTTCCATCCGCTGGAGAATTCTACGGCCGTCCGGAGCCAGCAACTTTTCCGCAAGACATATCGGGTCAGTACCACCGGCGCAGCTTATCGAAAGACTTTTCAGAAAGAAAGTCACGTGGACTGCTAGGCGCTGACTCAGGGCCCTCAGTATTTGGGAGGGAGGACAAAGAGACGGCAAGCCGCACCGTACGTGCTTCTCATAGGAAGGATTCTAGAACAGTGGAAGGACCCCAGCTCGCCAGCGTGTCCGCATCCAGGCCGCCACTCCTGTGGGATTCTCGTTCTCCAGCAGACGTCACGCAACACATCAAGTACACGGCCGCAGTGGCCGAGAACCTCCGGGTTGCCTCGCAGGCCCTTCGACGGCTTCAGTTCGGGAATGTGGAGGAACAGCGACGTTGCGACTTCCTG
This sequence comes from Amblyomma mixtum, assembly GCF_055824585.1. Lineage (NCBI taxonomy): Eukaryota > Metazoa > Arthropoda > Arachnida > Ixodida > Ixodidae > Amblyomma > Amblyomma mixtum. Next base: position 11,036,208 of record NC_143013.1, read on the forward strand.
GCCTCCGAGCTGATGAAGCGAGCCGCTCTCGCGAGTAGCGAGGTTCGCAGGGCCTCGATGGCCTTGGCGTACATGCACCCGGATACCGACGCTGCAGGACCACTGAGTCCACAGGCACCACCAGAAGACATCGCTCCAGAAACAGCTGCAAGACGTAAACAGAGCCTACGACCGCTCGCCTCCGGAAAGACTCCGGAAGCGACTGTTCACAGGGGGTCAGTGGCATTGGCTCCCATGTACCCCGGCAACGCCACTGCTGGTCCAATGAGTCCGCAAGAATTACTAGAAGAGAGTGTAGCCTCTCCAGAGTCAGCGCTGCTGGCACGAAGTAAGCAAAGCCCGCGTCCAGTCGCCGCCAAGAAGATTCCCGGGTCAACAGGACCCGCTGCTGAGGACAAACTGCAGCGTGCTGTGAGCGCTCCCAGTAAATACCCTGATGTGGCACTAACCAAGACTAAACGTTCGCTTAGCGCCCTGGGGCAGCCTGGCATACCGTCGGAGACGTCCGGGGAGCATGCCGGCGAGTCCACGCAGTTTTCGTTCGCGGTGTCAAGTTCACTAGCCGGTGCGGTTGCCTTGCCTACGGCGCGTGAAGCCTCGGCGCGGAAGTCCTTGTCTTCGACACCCGAGGGAAGCGGGTGCGACATGTGCGGAGGCCTGTGGCGGGGTATGGTGCCCGATATGCCGTCCGAGGACAGCTCGTCGCCGCAGGTAAGAAATTTCATTTCAATTAACCTATATTCGGTCTCAGTGGAACGTTGTAAATGTGTGAACGGTAGACTCCGCGTCAGATAAGCAGCAGCTGCGTTCGTGCATAAAGCCATGTGCACGCAAGAATATGCAACTGGCGACACACGCAAGAACCCTCGCCAACTTTGACACTAGACCTTTCTGAGACTGGTGCCGAGTCATGGTAGAAAACATACACAGCCAACTACGATTATATCCGGACTTTGGTATAGTAAAATATGATCTTTCAATGTGAAAGGTTGGTCACGACTCCGCTGAAAATGACATAGCGATTAAATTATGTAATTTAAGTACGTAATGAGAACGCTTGCACAGGCGACCATCCAGGAAGCAAAATGATGCTTTCTACGTAATTCTGGCAATATCGCGCTGACGGGCGTACGCAGGGCGATGACGAGTTGGATCTGGGAGGCCGCATAAGCGGCCCGCTGCCCTGGCCCCTGAGTTGCCCGCCGACCCTTCAGCGCAGCTCGGTGGCCACGGTGACCGCCTTGGGCGTCGGAGGCCGCAGGGGCCTGTCCTCTGTTCGGCCTCCGGCCGAAGGTCTCCTTGAACAAGAGGGTGCCTCGTGCGGCCTCTGGGGACCCGACCAGCCCGGAAGGATGGACAGCATAATGCGCATGGAACTCGAAGACAAGGTTCTCAATATGCCCCAGCTCGCGAGCATCCACGTCGTCTCCGAAGACCTGGTCGCATCTATAGCCGGCAAGGGAGGCATCCAGGTATATGACCGATTTTAACGAAGAAGTTCATATTGTGTTAACCTTGCCAAGCTAAATGGCCATCTGCGGGTGTGAAAGAGCGGATGTTTTGGTGACCATTGCCAAAATATATAAATGGGCCTATGGGACACTCGGAGGTAATCGGACATCGGGATGGGAGATTTGTTAGGTGCGAGATGTTTCCTTTTTATGTCTGCGGGATTTTAATTAGCTAGCATTGGCAGTTTCGTGCCATCGTCTCGTGTTCTGCGCTGAATCTCGAGACGTTTTCAATGTAGGTCAAGTGACAGCTAACTTAATCGGATCCGGTGGTTGCCATATAAACTGCACACTGCTCTCAAGCAAAAAGCAAATTCATACTTAGCAGCGCAAAAAACGAGGACCAAAGCGAAGGAAGAGACACAACACAAGCGCAAATCTCGGAGGGTATACGGGCACTCGCTACGAAGCGCACCAGAGGCTATGCAGCCCAGCGTGAACGTGGTAAACTGTGCAGCGTCTTTTCATGCCCTCCTGCCACCGTATTTTGTGCGGAACATTCCCGCGTGAGATTCGAGACACTTTAGAGGGTAATTACTGCTCTCCTCGAGCGCTAAAAGGGATAGAGACACAAAGTTATAGACTCAAACAAACGATACGATTTGTTTCACGGGCATAGACGGCGTCTTCTAGCCAGTTTCAGTCGCAGTTGTTGACTGGAATATAATTTAATATGATTTTAATGTTGTCCGTGGAGCCGCTCGGCGTTTCCACCCGCATCGAGTGACGTCAGGGTGCACTCGCTCCAATTATTGTGACGTCACCCAACCCAGTGGTTGTTCGCAAAAACAATCAGTGCTTGTCGGTGACGCCGACGTCATCAGTATTGTGGTAGCCCAGGTTAGCCGGTCGACCATGACGTTACGGTGCACTCCACAGGTGGCGCCGACCGAGGTCAAAGTTGCTGGTACAAAACCGCTCGTAATTAATTATTCACGCTGCGCACTGGTGTTTTAAACTCATTTTCATGATCGCTAGGCCCGTAGGCCTCTTTCAAGTTATGTTAAACCTGGAAAGCGCATAAAAACAACGGACAACAGAAAGAGACAGACACGTTGTTTTTATGCGCTTTCCAGGTTTAACATGTCTAACCAACTCGCCCAAACGCAGCCATTATTGAACCTCTTTCAAGGCAAGAAAACGGACACCGAAAAACTTTGTACCGGAAACGTTGGCACTATAGCCATGGCATGCGGCTGCTGACCAGGAGGATGTAGGTTCGAGCCCTGGTCACGGCGACCACACTCCGATGGAGACCAGGCGCAAGAACGCCTGTGTGCTGTACGATGGCAATTCGCATAAAAGAGCCCCAGGTACTTGAAAGTATTCCAGTGCATTCCGCTAAGGCGTTTCTTTCTCTTCCTTCTTTCACTCTCTCCATTCCTGCTTTCTAGCCGTGGTTGAGGTGTCCAATGAGAGTGAGACACTTAACTGTGTCTTTCCTCCCGTCATGAAAAAAAAAATTGGAGGCCACTCAGGCTCACATTAAGAGTATGACGTGATCAAGACCAACTGAACTACAGACCTGCACACTTGGCAGGGTCCTATGGAGCAGCGTGCGGCAACTTTCGTTAGCTTTTTGGCCGTTGAGGGCGCTCGGTTGACCTGTTCGCCTGCTATGATCATCATCATCGTTTGACATTTTGTGCACGCTATTTAATACTTTTGTTTTGTCTTTCTCAGCTATCCTGACATCAGCAATGAAAATAGCCATAATAACGGCTTATTTCGCTCTGGAAGAGTATAAAAAACAACTTCCGCTTTCTTTTTGTCGGCACCACCTTGCCTAGCATAGATAAATGGATGATAATGACTACGTGGACAAACGACAAAACTGCCTTGTTTGAAGTGAAACAATAGAGGAGGCCATTTTCTCAACAGGTGTATATTAGCGCCACGCCGCCCGTAACGTTTCTGTCCTAGCGGCAAAAGGCATGAACTAGAACATGCGCGCTGGAGCAGGGCCACTTGTGCAGGTATGTAGTTCAGTAGGTCTTGGACGTGATAGCGGTAAAGGGCCCCTGCTGTCGCTGGGGGGATCCCTGGTAGCACCCTTCCGAAGAGGTCGACACGCTTGTTGCCATTATATACTGCTTTATTACAAAGAATCGTCAAAATTAATTGGGGAAGCTTATTAGTGACCTTAATTAACTAGGTGTTCCTACAATGTAATTCGATTTCTATGAGGTGTGAGATGCTCGTACAGGACCTCCATTTGTCGCACTGAACGAGCGTTCCTCATGGATGTAGAGGTATACAGCATGCCCGGCTCTCGACCTAGAGGACAACGGCTTGATTTCGCTTGAACACCGTTCCGTTTCTTCAGCTAAACTGCTTTTCTACGCAACTACCCTCCCGACCAATGATGATTTTAGTCACAGTGTCGCCGACGCCGGGTTTTCCGCCGAACAGGACGTTTCACGCTGTAGCCTGAAAAAATTATATTTCTCTTGCACATTCAGTCATTCACACGCATTCATTTGCACATTCTTGGAAAGGAAAATGATAGGTGTAACGTTAAGAGATCGGAAGAGGGCGGAGTGGGTGAGGGAACAAACGCGGGTTAATGACATCCTAGTCGAAATCAGGAGGAAGAAATGGGCTTGGGCAGGGCATGTAATGCGAAGGCAAGATTACCGCTGGTCCTTAAAGGGACACTGAGGAGAGCACTATTAATATATTTTTTATAGCAAAATCCGATAGTTCGGCATGTCATGGCTTTGTTGCCACTTGGCCGGCAGCGAAAAATGCATTTATTTCTAAGAAATTTGGATTCGAAGTTGAAAAGGTTTTTCCCGCCGCTGTGATTCAAACTTGGGATTCGGCTATGACGACAGAGGACTAAGTGACGTGAAACATGACGTGATGCAGACTCCGTGATTTCTGGCTGCCAGCAGTGCGGCCTAGCAGCAGCCGAAAAGAAAGCTACCGCCGGCCGCACGTTGAAGGCATCTATCGGCTATTGCGGCCGTCGCTACAGTCGCTTCGCTTACGTTTGCACCGGCGTTTTGCGAGCGTTACGATGGATCTCGTTCTCGAAGACGTCAACGAAGTTCTCGCAAATAGACACCTTTAGCATACCGTGTACCTTGATACCGCTAGCGGAATACCGGGAGCCCGCCTAACGCCGGCGAGCAGGCGCTGATTGGTCCCGATGCTTCAGGCGAGCGCGTAGCTGCCCGGCACGTGGCGCCATCTGGCGACGTCAAGGAGATTTGCGCATGCATTGGCTGCTCCTCAGTGATTTGTGCTTCTCGTGTCCTAGCGTTGCTAGAACCATTGGTTCCAGCAACACTGTTTTGTTATATGACGTCATGACGCTTGTACTTGCGAGTTTGGCCTGTGGCGGCGATACCTGTATTTTGGTTCTTGCTCTTTTCTACGTTACAAGAGCTTTGTTGTCAGTATGAGTGGCGTTTTTGTAATCAGGAGCTGGTATTCTGTCGATACAAGCCAACTTCAATTTCTCCTCAGTGTCCCTTTAAGGGTAACGGAGTGGATTCCAAGAGAAAGCAAACGTAGCAGGGGACGGCAGAAAGTTAGGTGGGCGGATGAGATTAAGAAGTTTGCGGGGATACAGTGGCGGCAACTGACATTGGACAGGGTTAGTTCGAGAGACATGGGAGAGGCCTTTGCCCTGCAGTGGGTGTAGTCAGGCTGATGATGATGATGACATTCAGTCGTCGTCCTTGGCACCTTGCTGAGCGCGTGGTCTAATCCGTCTCTCGCGACCTTGTTCATCATGCATGCTCCACACAGATTGACGAAAAGGGTGAGGCGGTTGCGGAAGAGACGCAAAAAGAGCAGCTCATCTTGTCGTCTCCCGACGCTGCCGCCGGCGATGTCGATAAGTTCAAGATCAAGGACGAATCCGAGGATGTCGCCGCGGAGGACTACGACGTGGAGGCGGCGCTCTGGGAGTTCGCCCAGACCTCGGTGCGCCTGTTCCCCGAGTCCGGCATGGCCATCTTCTTCGTGATGACCTGCATGCTGTGGCTGGCCATCGTGGTCTTCTCTGGCAGCGCGCACCACATGAGCAGCACCTCGACAACGAAATCCACCAGCAACGACGACCACAGGTGCGGGAGCAGTGCTCTCTAGGGAGCAGCTCGTGGTTCGTTCGTGAGTTATATCTTAATCAGGCCCTGCGTACAGGGGCGAGTGAGAAAGATTGCCACAAGTTACCGTTCACCGCTGCGAAGTAATTGAAACTCCAGTCGGTGGCGTTCACGAACAAATAACTTTTACTCACCACTGTGCGTTATAACGAACGTCCGTGTTTAACGTTCTGTCTTTTAACACGCGTCATTTCTGCAGTCTAAATTGTACTACTCCTTGCGCTCTCAAGAAGTGTGTAACAATAGGGGCACTCTATCCTTCAAGTTACCTATTTTTATCTAAGTCAGTTCCCTGCTCTCAGCGGGCAATTAACTCCAAAGTTTCTCGTAATTTACGGTAAGATTATTTGCAACTTCAATTGCGATCTGTACATTGACAAAACGTTGTCGCACGTTTTTTTACGCATAGATGCCCTTTGCACGTAGCATGGGAAAAGGCCACAGGGGAAGAACTGCTAGACCAACGTCTGCATTTTTTTTTCTACATTGATAGTGTCGTGTCCGAGCAGTAAGGACAGGGCAGGTTTAAACTAACTGGGTTTTTTCGAGACTTCAAATCGCAGCCACAGCGACATACGTCTTCTGCGTATCGGCGTCGGCGCACTCCCGCTGCGCGCGCATGTGGTGCCATCTCTCAGTCCTGCTGCTCACTACAGATAGGAACTCCGAAATTTGCGAAATTTATTTGCTCAGGTCTGAAGAGCGCATAGGCGGACAGACAGAATGTAGGGTCAGGCTGACAGGTAGAAGTTAGCCTCTTCATGCATCACTATTCGCGTCCAACATGCCATTTACTAACATCACTCTGCCCTCACGGCTGAGGGCGCGACTGAGCCCTCACAAGTGACCGGGCCATTGGCTCCTTTGCAAAAACAAGAATAAGACCAGACCACTTTATTTTCAAGTGTGCGTAGATGTTCAGCATCGACCACAGGCCAAAAGCTAAAAAAAATAGCTTGAAAATGTCTGTGGTCTTTATAAATGCCACGTGAAAAAAGACATAGGCAGGTCTACACGAGCCCACTGGAGGACAATTATGAGCAAGAAAAAGCAGAAGAGATCCTCGTACAGAGTAAAGTAAACATGAGAAATTATGAACAAACTATTTAGAAAGAATGTTAGGGTCATATAAAATAATTTGAAGTGTCGCACACTGGTGGGGCGATGATAGCGGAAACAGCAAAAGGATGCGCATACATACTGCAATAAGTAGAGGTTATAAAAGTTTGCTTACAAAGTGAAATTTGAAATCATGTCATGTGAGGTTACACACGCTGAATCGGCTAGATTCGTACCTGTTAAGAATATCAGATATGAGGAAATTAAATGTTTGTTTACCGTAACTTTTTCGTGTGTGGAAGTCATCATTTCTCAGTGGATCGGGCTTGGACATACTTTTACTACGGCTTTAAGATTGCTATATTAAGCAGAAAAATTACAAATTACTGCCGAAGAAATTATTCGGTTGTATAGACGATACTGCAGAAAAAAATATTTGTGCGGATTACTTCATACTTGGTAAACAAATCATCCTTATGAGCATTAAATCTAGCACCTGCGATAAACCTGACAGCTTTCTTTTAATGAATCACAATTTTCTAAAAATTCCTTTTAGGGATTTGTAATCAAGCTGCTGGGAAAGTAGTCTCCTGTATTTAATCCTTCCATCTGCTCTTTTTCTTTTATTGCTTTTATGCTCCTAGCCCTTTACTCCAATCCGTGCGCATAGTCATGTTTATGCATACTTTCACATCATTGCCCTGTGTGGGGCAAGCACATTAGCCACAGCGCTCTTTTACTAAGCCACCCCTCTGTCATTAAAACCAACGTCGTTATAATAATTACAAATAATCTTTGTTATACCCTGCTACTGTGTGGCAGCGTACATAAAAGCCAAATGGGCATAAATATTAAGGCGAAAGCCTTCAATGCCTCATCGTTGTCAGCACAAGGTTGTAAGCAGAAGGTTGTCAGCAGAGGTGTCACGCTTTTCTAGTCAGACCAGAAAAAAAGTCTTAGTGCACGATGGGTTTCGAACCACCATTATTCCGTTCCACAGCTAAGCGTGCTAATGGGTACGCTACTTCCCGCTTACGCATATGTAGTTCTTGTCTAGGACGCTGGAGAGTGTTTGCAGAAAGGCTTCGAATCAGACGGATGCCTTCCAAACGCCCTCCAGTGTCTCCAGCATTTAAGCTTCACAAACAAGTGTGTACTTAATTAGCCTCTTAGCCACACATCAGTGACACGAGCAGCAACACCGCGTTAAAGGCTTTCGCCTCACCGCACTTTAGGTCAATAAAGTGCCACCCTGAATTTTTATGCCAAGTTGCAAAATTATTGTGATTAAAAGAAAGAAGAGAGAAAAAATACAGATGAGATCACCATCATCATTATCATCAGAGCATCGTCTGCGTTACCCGAAACTGTAACAGACTTCCAAAACACCAGGTTAATGTTGCAAGAGCCTTTGAAGCGTTAAAATCTCTCACACCGAGTTGCAATTTCAGAGCAGTCCGTGGAATTTGATCTGCGTTAAGTGCAGATGTTCCTCTTGTGTGTCGAAAGCAGATATTAGTGCGAAAGCTCTATGCGATGTCTGTATGCTTGCTGTGTTTGTGGGCTTGGGCCAAGTGAAAGAATTAAGTAAAAAATTGGCTGTGGCTTAGCTTGGTTAAGCCCGGTAATTGCGAAAGCAATATCCGTACCTACGCCATGGTTCAGCTGGTAGTGTAGCTGGTGGTGGTGCTTGTGGTTAGACTTGTGGTGATGCATTGGTTATACAATCCAATCCAAACCAATCCAATCTCATCCCATCCAATTCAATCCAATCCAATCCATTCCATTCCATTCCAATACACTCCAATCCAATACACTCCAATCAAATCCAATCCAATGTAATCTAATCTAATCTAATCTAATTTAATTTAATTTAATATAATCCAATCCAATCCAGTCCAGTCCAATCCAATCCAGTTCAATCCAATCTAATGCAATCAAGGTCAAATGAAGGTCAATGGTGGTCACCGCCGCGGCACGGCAAAGGCGTGAAAGTGCAAGTAGTATTGCAAGTAGTAGTAGCACACTGTAGCTCTGTGCACTGCACATCGTCTTATCCATCAACTAATTTTACTGCCAAACTAATATTCGCGCTTTGAACTAGGCGTTGGTAGAGGTAGAGAGATGTGCGCTGCATGTTTCGGCTTGGACAACGTTGTGGCAGAAACACGGCACAGGAGCATAGGGCGCCGGCGTATATTGCGTAAGTTGGCACTGACGATGACAAATTTGATGACGCGCATAACTTGCTCCCTGGGTCAGCGGACACCACAATCGCGCTTTCAGGCATATGCGTGGCGGGGGTGTCCACCTGAAAAAACTGTGCATTCGCACAATATTTCGTGCTTAGCAATACTAAACCTCCAGCGATTTTTTTAGAGCGTAATGCAGTGACGAAAATACAACAGCCAGCGCGATGAACTGCCAATTAAACAGCGATATAAAAAAGCGTTCCTATGCACAATATACGTGAAATATTTAAACGCTTAACAGGTGACGAAACATAGCACATTGCATTGAAATTTCCAGCCTGCACGTAGTTTCCTCACTGAAGGGGGAGCGGAACTGACCATACGGGCCTCGACGGCCCTGAATACGCGTGCTATGAGACGCGTCAGAAACACTTCCACTCCGCCCTGCTCATTACCGGAGTGGGCGAAGAGCCACAGTGCTAGGCAACGACCGCTGCCACTCGCCGGGTCTGATAGTACAGAGGGGAAGGGGATTCCGTTGGGAAGGGAATTCCGTTATGGCTCGCAAGCCCGCACGGACAAATTAATGCAGCCGAGTTGGCCGCCGCTCCGGATACGCGCGCTGGAGCAGGGAGCTTCTGTGATAGATGACGCCCATTTATATTCGTACGCAATGCCCAGCGCAAACATTGCGGCGAGAGCTACAGAAATGAAGACAACACACTAGGCACAGCTGTTTAACGCGAGGACACGGAGGAACGGGGGGGCTTGCAGCGAGTGAAGATTATTCTAGAAGGTACGTCCCTTCCGCTTAAGCCGGGTTACTGCGCGACCTCCTGTCAGGTGCTATCGTCGTCTGCTACGGGGATATTTAAGCGTCTTTAATTTAAAATCCTGTTTAAGCACCCTGAGATTTTGAAACTTAAAGTACTGCATATCAATCTCCAATTAATGTCAAGTAAAAGTTTGTTAAAGCAGGCCTTGGAAATACACATATTTCGTCAATTTTCGATAAGCGTTGCGCTTCTTTTCGATTTGCGTCGCGCTGAAAGATTGCAAACATGCAAGTTGTCGCTGAGTCTAAGATTGTAAACGTGTAAGTTGTCGCTGAGTCTACTGCATCCACCATCGCTCTGCAGTCAGGCTTTGGGGACTGTGTGACAGTTTTGTGCCCTCTTCTCTGTCACGCAGCCTATCGTCGGATGATCCCTACAACCCGCCTACCCAGCCACCAGGTAGGCACTCTCCTGGTTGTCCTCCCTCTAGCCGATCTCTATTTAGTCCCTCTGTTGGAAACGTACCGACAACCTTTCTCTCGCCATTTTCTTCCTTAAATAGTTCGCCGTTGCTTTCAATGCGATTCCACTAAAAGCCTCATCGAAAAAAAAGCGTGTCGTCGGTCATAACTGTCACCCTTTGGTTGGAGGGAAGTGACGACATCTGTCACTGTGGTGTCGTCACTGCGTCACTTCCGGTAAAGCCGTGAACAGCTTCTGATGCTATCGCGTTGCAAACACACAGGGTAAATAGGTGCCGCTGTGAATTTTTCACACATTTTGGAACAGCCCAATTTGTATGCGTTTTGCACCAGCAAAAGAAAAGCGCTGCGCTGCGCAGCCAGTCGACAAACCGTGACTATTGATAGCGGTATCCGCGGATCTTAGGAATAAGAAACAGGCGGGAGGATGCGTGGAACTTTTCGCTGTGGAGTGACAGGTCTGTCGGTGGGCCTCTGTTTTTAATGCCGTGGTTATGAATCTCAAGCCGCGGTGCTGATCGGTGAAAGGTGAATCGCTGGGTGTCAGTGAGGAAATTTTATCCGCTGGAAAGTACGTGCAATGTGCTTAGCATAAATCGGCCTGGCGAAGATGAGAGTAAAAGGTGGCGAAGGAATTTTATGTGCACACAAAGCTAGATATGATCCTGAAGCTTGTATCATGCGTCTACTACACCCTGCGAGTTGAACGGGTTCTAAGCTCACTCAGTTATAAACTAGGGAGAGGTACCGGACTGACTCATCAAATGCTCACTCATAATTACTGATGGTCGCTGGGAATCGCAGTAATGTCCGACGCTGCTGCCCGATACGGCTCCGTGAGTCTCTCGATTCATTCGCCAAGGACTGGGCGAATTTCTGTGAAACTGTAGCATCGAAACGCGAAGGCGTTTTAGTTAATAACCGCAAGCTGCTTTTCAGGCGGAATCCATACGCTTCCGCCGTGTCCTGCCTGCCACGGAATATCATAGTGTAATTGGAAGCTTGGAGGCCTACGTGTTGCTCGGAACCGAGACTCAAAGTGTTGTATCGAACGACTGCCTAAGAAGATAGTGCGAATGCGAACATCAAAAGGATTTTGCAGTGTACAGTTGAATGTGCTTAGAGAGAAATTAAGTGGGGAGTGGGGAGCAGAAGGAGAGAATTAATGCATGTTGAACGCGTCAAACTTCCAAATAGTCTTTGAAGCACGCCTATGTAAAGAACTACGAATTATTTACGAGACCACTCCGAGCTCTTTGATGTACACCAAAACTACAATACGGGCATCTTAATGCGCCGCCTTCGTCAAACCACGCCTGCGACAATAGGGAATCAAATCCGGGAACCCGTACACATCACAAGTGCGTCTCATCTCTCTCACCGTCCCTCTGGGTAGCCTATAGAACACACCTGAGCATCACTGAGCGCGCGCGGACAAACCATGGATCACCTTTCTCCAGCTGTATGAGCCACGATACACGAGGAAAGAAGCGGAAAGACGGATCTCCTTCGATTCCTGCGAGCATCTTCAATGCACAAGCTCTGTCACTGTTGCGTCTACTTCAGACGCGATTTGAAATTGATCACTTCAGGTATACTCAGCCAGACTAGCTCTCACGCAGTTTATTTTTGCGAAGGAGGCTGAGTGAAATACACGTGTTCTATAACCAGCCGCTTGACTCTTAATGGTTTATGATTTATGGGGGTTTAACGTCCCGAAGCGACCGAGGCTATGAGGGACGCCGCAGTGGAGGGCTCCGGAAATTTCGACCACCTGGGGTTCTTTAACGTGCGCTGACATCGCACAGAACACAGGCCTCTAGAATTTCGCCTCTATAGAAATTGGACCGCCGCGGCAATGCTGCTAAAGATTTTTTTTTTTTATCATCGCATCACACCATCACGCCAGAGAAAGGATGTTGCCCTGCCCGGCCGAAACGAAGAAAGGTACATAACCATTAAATCCCGCTAGACTGTACGCAGTCGTGGTCGCTTCGCTTCCGGTTGCAGGCAGAGAAAGAAAGCCTCCCATTGGGGGAAACTCGACTACCGCAGGGGACCAGTGGCTGGTGTGCGACTCGCAGCAGTGCGTCCAGGAGGCGGCTCGGCTGGCCGCCCTGCTGGACGGCGACCCGTGCCTCAACTTCTACGACTACGTGTGCCAGCGGATGGACGAGACGGCGCCGCTGCCGCCACCGGGCACCGCGGCGTCGACCGACACGCGCCTGGCGGACGCGCTCGAGGACGCCCTGCTCGTGTACGCGCGTGATGCCTCGCACGAAGACGTGGCCGTCGTCCGCGACCTCCTCGACCTCTGCGACAAGGCCTCGGCGCAGAACTTGGCCGACTTCGTGGCCGTCTACGCGGCGCCGGCAAGTTTTCGCGCATGCGCTCGAGCTCTGATGGCGCTGTAGAGAGAGGCGGGGAGTGCACACTGCGTTGTTCGCAGCCATGGAGGAAATAGTTTAAAACTGAGGAGGGAGCGTCCGGCGACAGCCTTGAAGCCTAGTCTTAACAAGTACAGATATAGTAAAAAAAAAAGAGGTTGTCCCCCCGTGATCACGCCTCGTGATAGCGTGCGGTAAAATCTAGCTCCGCTGCACACGCGCATGCGCGAATTAGCGCGGCAGACTGACTGTAGATCAACCTCGTTGCTGTAGACGCCCCGCGCCACAATCCGCGCATACGCGCGCACTGAAACATACCAGAACCAAAACATAAGGACTGACCGGGAGAGCGAAAAACTGAGGCAGAAAACGGCTTCATAAACACTCTGCTTGCGAACGCTGGCCGCGTGACGTCACGCTTCCTCCTCAGTTTTTTTTTCCTCCGTGTTCGCAGCTGCTAGACTGGTAGCTAGACGTTTGCGAGAAGCGCACCCTTGCGTCACTTTGTGAGCGCCGTGGCGGCAAGCAGGGCACGAGTAATTGTGCTTGAAACATCGAGTGTTTCGAGTCTTCTGAGAATATGAAAATGTTATCAGGCTAGAGATGGTGAAAAAAGTAAAAACACGAAAAAAATTTTCGAAGGAATGGCGCAGTAACTGTCTCATTTCTCGATGGATACGCTCAACAGTGTCGTAGGGGGAGGGATGAAGTATGGGTGTGCAAGAAAGATCTAACATCACACTGCTCACGGTCACCTTTAGCGTTTCGCCGCCGTCGAAACGCGGCCACTTGCGGCCTGCTTTGAACCCCGGTTCCTATGTCTTAGAAGCCGAGCGTCCTAACCACTTAGCGCTTCTTGCCCTTTTGACAAAGATCAAACAGTAGAAAAGGCGAGGAAATCGCCTCGCGGTTCATACCAGAACCGGGACGTGAGGAAAAGGGAGAAGGGGGAAGCAAGGGGTGTATACAGAGTTGCCATACAGTGAAAGGGACCGAATTAATTTTGAGCACATGAAGTTCTTTACTGCGCACTGACACCACACAGCACATGGACGTCTTTTACCGCTGCCGCCGCGTTCCCGCGCTGAAGACCCGAACGTCCTGTAGTCAATGCGCCACGTCACGGTGGTTCCGCAGTCATGGCCGGCGAGCGCCACCGTCAGCGACGTGTCCGTGTGGGAGGCCGCTGGCCGCCTTTTGCGTGACATGGACGTAGCGGCGCTCGTGTCCCTGGCACCCGTGGCTCCAAGGTCATCCTCCTCATCCTCGTCCGCTGCGGTGACACCTCCCTCTGTGCTGGCTATGGGACCCCCGTTGCTGCTGCTGAAGAAAGACGACGACGCCTCCTTTCGGCAGCTTCTCGTCGACGCTGTGCGCGCCACGGTCGCCTTCGTGTCGACCACGGCGGACGCCCGCACGGTCTCCGAGGACGTCGCTAAAGTGCTTTCTGACCTTGCCCAGGTGTTTAGTGGACCCGCATTTGCGCAGTGGCTTAGGCAAAAGCGAGCTTGTCAGCCTCTTCTCGGAAAGAAAATTTGAAGAAAAAAAAGTGGGCTGAATTGAAAAGATAATTAAGACAGGGTGGGAAACCTCTACACATCACATCGGTCCTTGGCGCAGGGCTTCTCCTAAACCTTCCCCATAAAAAAAAAAAAAGGAATAGATCTGTGCAGACCAAGCTAAACAGAGCTGTTTACTATATTTACAACACACTGCTCTTCCTGTCTGCCTTGCCCGTCGTAAGAGAGAACCTGTACTCTGCAGCCATTTGGTTTATTGGGGTTTAACGTTCCAAAGCGACTGAGTCTATGAGGGACGCCGTAGTGAAGGGCTCCGGAAATCTCGACCACCTGGGGTTCTTTAACGTGCACTGACGTCGTCGTGCCACTAAGCATAAAGAGAGGCAAGGCGCCAACCCTAGCGCAGGTGAGGGACCAGTTGAAGCTTGTTAACCGAACGCATGTTCTGTGTGAATCCCGGTCACGTCTGAACACGCAGAAGGCCTCACTGGCGCGCAAAGCTCGATCTGTCTGGTTTTGGAAGAAGCAGTTTTGGAAACAAACCTAGTACTTGGCACAAGCTTGTGTGTTGTACGGGGACTCTCAGGCCTTTCCTAAGGAATAATCAAATACTCCATCCTTGGAAATAAACTCATGAACTGACAGTACTCCTGACCGGTTGTATCTCGCCTTGCTTGCCATTCATGCTCAGGTCGAAGACAGCGCCCTGTCGTCTCGTTCACTCATCGGCGACACGTTCCCACTCTCCAACCTGAGCGCCGGTCCAGCCGCACTTGTGCGTGCTGCGAGCCCGTCATCGAATGACGCCTCTGTGTTGCTGCTGCCGGGCGCCGACCTGGAGTCTCTCTCGACGCTGGTATCCTCCGGTCCACGCCAGGCGCTCAATTACATCGGTTTCCGAGCGGCACTGTCGGTAGTGCCGTACCTGACGTCCCCACCCGACAAGCTCTTGACGGCGCACTTGCAAACGCAGGAGCCCCCAATCAGTGACAAGTACGTCCCTTTGCCATGGGCCCTTTTGTAATGTTCTTCGCTCCTGATAAGAGATGCTGTCATCTCTTATTTCGTACGGCTGGGTATTAATCTCACTAGCCCGTCCTGGCCATGAGGGCCAAATGTGGCTGGGCCAATCAGTGATGAGTTCTGGTCCAATGCTTTAGACCCGCAGCGCTCTACATCCGGGGACCAACGAGAAGGCTTCTTTGCTCGAGGGGCGGGAAAAGAGGATCTCGTGAAAAGACGCTGTTCGTGACGAAGCAACCAGCGCTTCCATGCTGAGCAGTATTACGCGTTGGAGAAACCACCGTAGTTGGTGTTGACGTTGGCGTGTCGAGAAAATCCCGATTGGTCGATAGGGTCATGACGTCATACATTGAGCTGTGGAATCAAATGATTAAAACGAGTGAAATTGTGAGTACGAGGTCATAGCATGACTCAAATGTCATTACGACTTGTAAGGATGTAAAGTAGATTTATTACGCTGAAGAGAAAATTGGGATAATTAGATGGAGAATCGAATCTATGACCCTTGTGCTGCGAGTCAGACATGCTACCTCTAGTTCTACTTGATTAAAGTGAGACCTTGTGTGTTTTGTGGTGTATCATGGGGTCTAGAGTGCTTACTGATGTATGCTAATGAGTATGTGTTATTAGAAAGATGTAGTAATAAAGAAACGAAGAAACAAATAACCATCAAAGTTGTCGCGTCGTACGCTTAAGGTGGAGCTTCAGTGTCACCCCAATTTTTTCGTGCACTGTATATTCCTGTCACAATACGCCAGACTCCTTAAACAACTGTTATATAAACTTTACTGTATTATTATTACCCTCTGTAGACGGAACATATTAGCCCTGGCACTTTTCGATCAAGTTGCGCTAGCACCGTTAAAATCCACTTATCATTCCGTGCACTTGCCACAAGTATACGCTTGTCTTGCACTTGCCTTAAGTGTGCGCATGTCTTGCACTTGACACAATATGCGCTTGTCTACGTTCTGGGCCAGTCGGCTGCAGCAACTGCACCGTTCACTAAACGCGTGGGACGCGTTTCTGTGTTCCGCCCTTGAGGCTCAGTAACATTCCTTCAAACTTCAAAAGTCACTGAAGAAAAATTGAAGCTGGCCCTTGTCGGCAGAATGCCGCGTTCTAATTACAACGGTGCTACCTTCACCACTGCAAATTTAGCTTTTTTAGCTATAAAAGGTAAAAAAAATATCGAATACAGGTGCCGCTACCATCGGCCGTTTTCGCTAGGAAACTGCGGGGAGGTCAAGACAGTTTCTTTTTTTTTCCTTCCCACGTGGACACGTGGCGTTAGGCTACATATCCATTCACTACTAAACAGCGATCTCGGAGTCCTTTTTTCATTCGACGTCACGTGTTTGGTCCTTGGTGGAAAAAAAAATTATCCCATTTTTTAATCCAACTTTCTCAGCTATAAATACACCTTTTGCTGCAGAATAAACATCTGCATAGACCATAAAAAGCATCATCATCAATTTTTGCTGAAGGAAGGAAGGAAGGAAGGAAGGAAGGAAGGAAGGAAGGAAGGAAGGAAGGAAGGAAGGAAGGAAGGAAGGAAGGAAGGAAGGAAGGAAGGAAGGAAGGAAGGAAGGAAGGAAGGAAGGAAAAACTTTATTTTGCTCTAGAGCTCTTTCCTGCGGTTTTGGGACATCTTCAGAGACGTTCTCTCGTTGGCTCTATCCCCAGGAGTCTTCTCTGTCGAAGTCGTCCACCTCTAATCAGTGGTCGGTTGCCATCAGTCCAGGGCTCCGCTGGCCACTGCCCCCGCTGAGCTCGCTGTACAAGACCTTGTTGGTCTTCACAGCGGTCGCTGGACAGCAGTGTCCAATTGCTTCGCACTCGGGTTTTGGAGACCACGTCTATGTTTGACAGGCCCATGTGATGTGATATCGAGGGGGAAAAAATCATCCAATTTTGGTTGACTCATGGTTAAAGGGTTAACTGCGCACAGGCGCCGCTCGTGCAGCCATGCCGTGGGTCGGACAGTGCCGCTGATATTCCTGCGCTCGCTGAGCGGCGCCCTGGGTCCGCTGACGCTGGCGCGCACTTGGACGGACCAGCTGGAGGACCGTTTCCTGCGCAGTCTGCCGCGGCTGCTGCCTCGGCCGGGGCCCGACGCCCACCTGGTGGCGCACAGCGTGAGGGACACGCCCCTGGCTCGCTTCTTTCCCTCGCGGCTGGCGGACACCAAGCGCTGGAGCACCCACTGGCAGGGGGTCTCCGCGGCCATGAAGGCCAACGCCACCGGCGGCGACAACCCGCTGCACAAGGTTCGCCAGGCAGCCGCCGCCGCCGATCGGTGGGTCCTCGGCGTGGGCTGAGACTGGCAGAACTTCATTGATGCGATAGCATTATATGGCGCTAACGCGTCATCAAAAACTGTCCGCAAATTTTGTACGCACGATTACATCGGTCTCTGAAGGTAAATGTGTGAAAGTGTGATTGTGACAGATAGTGTGATAAAATGTTGCCATGAAAAAAAGTTGGTTGATGATGTGTAATTAGTTAATAAATTAAACACGAAAAAATGCACTTAGACGTCAAAATAGCCATAGTCGTCGATATAGTACATGGACGCCAGAAAAGCCACGGACATTGTTATAGTATATGGACGTTCTGCTTTCGCGCTGCTCCAATGCGGGTCGCCGCAGTGATCTGAAAGTTTTTGAGCATAAGGGCAGGTGATTGAGGGAAGTTAGCTATAGCGTGCCGCAGGCCGGGAAGACTGGCGGCGTCGGCCCATTCGACGGCTTTGGAGTCAATGTCCGGGTCATCGCTGGACCTCAGCTTATTCCAAGCTTCTCTAGAGGTGGTCTACTCGCTAAATTAAAGTGCAGTCTTCATGCGCGGGTCACCACGTGAATTAGTAGCGCCCAGTCAAGCCGTGCATAGGGAGAGCTGCCTCAAATGGAGCTTTTAAGTGCGCAGTTCAGAGTCCCTGAATCCCGTGGCACCCTGTTTGTCAACTAAAACTTACCGTGGCTTAAAACGACTATAAACTTGGGATAGACATCGTACATTTTTTAATTGCTGCTTCACTGAACCTTTAAGTGTCGCGTCTACCACTCAGACGTCGCCTGAAAAAACGTATTTGACAGTGTCATGTTCCATGACATGCACAAAAGAGGTGTTCGGTGCATGAGACGCATGAAGCGTTTCTCCGTGGAGAGCGAGGAACTGCCTTTGGCTCCCATGGAGAGTCATGCAGGCGTCATCGACGGTCACCATGCTGCAAGTCAGTTGCGGTCTTAAGAGACACCTGACTGCAAGTGACTCGACGCTTGTCTTGGTGATACGCGCTGTCGCAACTGAAGGCCCCCATCTCGCTTTCCACTGATCGCACACCTCTTCGACGCCTCCGCGTGCAGCTCTGGAGGCTGGGCCCTGGACGTTCGCCCCACCTGGCTGCCAGGAGGGGCCCTACGCTTGCCACCGGGGCTGTTCGATGCCATCGTGCCTCTGAACAGCTCTCTGCGCACCATCCAGATGGCGCGAGTAGGCGTGCGCATGTACACCGCCCTGGCCGCGCTCCTAAGGTGCGCACACCTGTTTCCCACGACCACTCTCTGTCTTATAACTGCTGTCATGTTCTTCCCCATTTTGTGCTTCACGCTGCTTAGGGTTCGAAGGTGGATTCAGCGCCGGTGATCTTTTCAGGCAACTCGCTTTAACCGATGATAGCTTGTCTGTTCCGCAGTATCCTGCCGAAAAACACAGCAGAAATTATCTCCCATCAGAAGAGATTTTTGTAGTATATTATTTGGCCATGAACTTTCAGTAACAGAATTTTCGGTAGTATTCTGCTTGCCCTTGTCATGACGAAAGAACGACATAAAAATAATACAGTA
Source organism: Amblyomma mixtum (assembly GCF_055824585.1). Classification (NCBI taxonomy): domain Eukaryota; kingdom Metazoa; phylum Arthropoda; class Arachnida; order Ixodida; family Ixodidae; genus Amblyomma; species Amblyomma mixtum. Next base: position 11,055,124 of record NC_143013.1, read on the forward strand.
CTATAGAAAAATCTGTCCTTACCACAAAACGACAAAACATTTTGTCGTATTTTCGACACAATTCTGTCCTTTATTTTTTTCTTTTCGAGTGGGTCTGCCAGAATCTCACCCCTCTAGAGGAGAAAGATCATGGCGGATGTCTCTTGCGCAGGGACATCCCGGGCGTGTTTGATTCTCCCGTGCGCGAGTCTGAGGGGGCGAATCTGCGCAGCGCGGCCGTCTGCCTGCGAAACGACCTGGACGCCATGCCGACCGCGCTTAAGAGTGGCTTCCAAGCCGCCAAAAGCCAGCCCTGGGCCCTCTTCGACCAGTCCGTGGGACTGGCTCTGGCACACGCCAACCTTGCCGTATGATTACAAACTCCACGTTTGCGCGCAGTCCCAATTTAAGGACTTTACTACGCTCATAACACTCGCGTAATTCGACACAATAGCTTGCGCAGTGGCAATCTCCCTGGTCGACGCTGCACCAATGGGGAGAAATATCAAAGGTTTGAGCAAAAGCAATCATTGTCAGCAGTTCCAGTGCTAGCCCCAGCTTAGCTGTCTCGATAGTTCCATTCTAGCTGGTACAGATAAACGTCCCAAAGCGACTCAGGCTATGAGGGACGCCGTAGTGAAGGGCTCTGGTGGTCGAAATTTGCGGAGCCCTTCAATACGTACGGCGACCCCATAGTCTGAATCGCTTTGCGACGCCAAACCCCATAAGCCAATCTAAATGTAACAGCTAAACTGGTACTGTTGGAACAGCTATAGGTTGAAACAAGCATTTGGGATTGTCGAGGAGGATTAGTAACATTTTCTCTTGTGTAAAAGCTAGGTTGACTAGCTGTCAATTAGGCAAAGCTCTGCGAACAACAGCATCCGACTATATCCTGTTTAACATGGTCGCAGCAAATTGTGCCGTTCCTATGTGTATTTATATTTGAAAGGGTGTGCGCTAAAAAGACGTACACAGGAAAAAGATAGAGACGACAGGAAAGAAGCGCAACTTCCAACTTTAACTTCCATCATTAAAGTTGGAAGTTGCGCTTCTTTCCTGTCGTCTCTATCTTTTTCCTGTGTACGTCTTTTTAGCGCACACCCTTTCAAATATGATTATGTACCAACTGGCCCGTCAAAAAGCTTTACTTATGTGTATTTCAAACATAGCGTCGCATTCCGTCCCAAATTGATAGCACTGCTATCGTCGCTAACCTTGCTTTTGTGACTTTCGTTATGTCAGAGTTATCTTGCTCTGTCACCTGCGCCATTATAGCGGGTGGTTTTGCCGTTAAGATAACGACTAAGGTTTAGTCGTCAAGGGGACAGATTTACCTCCCAGGCTTTCCGCCATATGCTGCGAAGAAGAAGAGGTAGCGAGGTCTCATTTGTGTTTAGGTGTCTACGTATACCAAGGTTCAAATATACGTACACATGAATGTGTTATTCGAACATATATTCCCACCTGGTGTTCTCAGGTGGCGCATGAAAGAGAAGACGTTGAAGTGTCTCGCGCTGGCTGGCTGCCGTATTCTGCTGGTTAGCGACTTGTCGCCCTATCTTGCGTGACATATTTTGGTGTAGGCGCTGGGTAAAGATCCCTGTATATGTCCCATACTCCTCCGGATACCCCGGGCTCCAGTCCTTCGCTAGTGGACACCCCTGTGCACCGTGCTAGCCGGAGAAACCAAGGCCTACCTCCCGAACACGGGCCTTTGCAGTCTGCCAGAGCACCCTCCCATCGGCCTGTCATGCCAGCTGCAGCCTACTATACCTTGCAGAATTCGCGACTGCTCAAACCATTCCATGGCAGTCAGCTCGAATACGTCGAAGACTGGCTTGTCGAGTTTGAACGCGTCGCCTCGTTCAACCAGTGGGACGACGTCGCCAAGCTTCGAAACGTCTTCTTTAGTCTGGAGGATGGTGCACGTACCTGGTACGAGAACCGAGAAGACGCCTTAACATCATGGCACCAGTTCCGCCGACGCCTGCTGGAGACCAACATCAGCACGGATCGTCGAGAACAGGCTGAACGGGCTTTGCAGTCTCGCATTCAGATGCCGAATGAGACTGTCACCATGTACGTGGAGGACATGACCCGGCTTTTCCGGCGAGCTGACCCGGCCATGCCCGAGGAGAAAAAGGTGCGCCAACTCAAGCGCGGCGTTAAAGAGCAACTGTTCGCTGGCCTCGTGCGCAGTCCACCACGGACTGTTGCTGATTTCTTACGGAAGCGGTCACGATGGAGAAGATGCTCCTGCGGCGGTCTACCACCTACGACCAGCCGGTACTCGCCGCTTCATTTACAGAGCTGCTTCCTGCCTTCGGGGCTAACCCTGATCATCTCCGCGACCTGATCCGCTCCGTTGTGCGCGAAAAGCTGCAGACGCTTTTCGGTGCTCCCCTGCCGACGGCCGGCTCTCTCGCTAGCCTCGTCCGCGAAGAGGTTCAAGCCTTGTGGCCCTCGTTCCCGTCTGTTGACCCGCCGCCTTTCCCCACGGAGTACCATCGGCCAACGTGTGCTGAAGCCCTGCGACGTCCTGCGCCTTCTTCGGCGCAGTTTCTTCCGTCCAGTCAGGGCTCACTGTTTTCCGCAAACCCCGACGCATACATCGACAACCGACGATCGCCCCAGCGGAAGACGGACCTGTGGCGTGCCCCAGATCGGCGCCGTCTGTGCTTTCACTGCAGGGAACCCGGTCATCTGTATCGCCAGTGCCCGTACAGCTTGGGCTGCAGGGGTTCCCTGTCGACATGCCCCGCCACCAATAGGTCAACGACCTCGGGAGATCGAGGACTACGTGACCCAGCAGCGCATGGCGACAATTCCCCAACGGCAGTCTCGTTCTCCATCACCTCGCCGACCTTCGCCAAGAGACGGTCGCCAAGCCACCGCCGGGAAAACTAAAGAGAGCGACCTCCGGGGGCGAGGCCGCTGGCAATCGATGTGAACAAGACCCCCCGACAACGCGAACAGCGACCGACCGCGATTTAAAGGCAACGACTGCAACACCTGAACTCGGAGATCGATTCTCGTTGGATATACCCGTGCTTCTCGACGGCTATAAGGTTAGTGCTTTGGTGGACACTGGCGCTTATTTCTCGATTTTAAGCGGAAAGCTAGCGGCGCTTCTTAAAAAGGTAATGACGCCATGGTCCGGCACGCACATTCGCACGGCTGGCGGACATGTCGTAACTCCGCTTGGCCTGTGCACGGCATGAGTCCAAATTCGCAGCTCCACATTTGTTGTCAGCTGCCTAGTTCTGCCTGACTGCTCCCGTGACTGTATCCTTGGCGTTGATTTTCTCCGGGAGTATGGAGCTATTATTGACCTGCGAAAGCGCACTGTCACATTTTCTACCGAGTAAGCTGATGTTTACTCCGAGGACTGTCAACGCCGCTCCGCCCTGCGAATATCCGCCGAGAGCGTTTGGATTCCGCCACGCGCCAGTGTTTTTGTGAGTGCTCACTGCGACGGACTACGTGAAGGGACAGCGGTCGCAGAAGGCAACCTGTCCCTTTTGCTCACCCACGGCATCTGCTCAGCGCGAAGCCTCATCCATCTCCGCGACGGCCGGTCTGAGCTCCTGGTGACTAACTTCACTAACGAGCCCCGGCACCTTTTTCGTGCTGCTGCCATCGCATTCGGCGACCCCTTAGCGGAGATTTCTGAATGTTTCGCGTTCGAAGCTGTTAAACCTGTGCGTTAAAATTCTGTTAAACTTCTGTTAAAAGCTGTTAAAATTCTGCTGGTTAGCGACTTGTTGCCCTATCTTCCGTGACAATATATTATAATCATTCTAAGACGTAAGATATGTTCATTTCAGTGCTTAGACATCATTACAAGGACCCCATTACTCGTACCCCGGTAGCTTACTTCTTTACTACACCTCTTGAGCCCAAGATTCATGTGCAGGCTGTCGTTATCAGCGTAGAGCGAAGAAAAAACTGAACGCAAGAGCAGCCATAGCCAAGCAGCACAGGTTATTGGCCCAGTATTGGAAATACATCGGTAAAGGCCGCTCCTACAAAGGACCACAATGAAACCGTCCGTTTCCAATATTGGGCCGATTAATTGCGCTGCTTGGGACACAGAGTGGAGCAATAAGCGCCAGGTACGTTTCAATCTTAACGTGTCGCAGGTGTCTTCAAGCAGCCCGCAACTCAGGGCTAGCAATTTCTGAAAAAAATTGGCAGTGGCTTAGCTCGGCTATGCAAGGATATACGTAGCGAAAGCGAGTGCAACAGCGAGGCAAGCGGTGTGACGTCATACCAAACGGCGGCGGCGGCTCCGCGGCGAGGCGCGCGGTGTCACGTAATACCAGATGGCGCGGCGAGCGCGTGGCGTCCGCCAGCTGCGGCGGTTGCTAGGCAACGGCTCAAGGTCAGCCTCTGTTGCTTCTCGGAGCACCGCCACAGCGAAATCGCAAGTTCGTGGCCAATGTAGCTCTCGCTACAAAAATGGCGAACGCTGCAGAACTACCGCCGCTCACACGCTGGCGCGTCGCAGGAGATGCTGGACACCCGGCGCATCTGGGGCCGGGACCTGCGCCTCAAGGGCCTCGAGAAGCTTTCCTCCGACCAGCTGTTCTTCGTGTACTACGCGCTGGACAACTGCGAGCGTGCCGATGCGCAGGCCCAGCGCAGACTGGGTTGGGCCCTGGCCGGACAGGAGCGGGTCAACGCGCCCCTGCGCCACTGGCCGCCGTTCGCCGAGCACTTCGGATGCCAGCCCGGTCAACCCATGGTGGCCCAGCAGCCGTGTCCGCTGCTCGCCTCGCCCCGCTAGAGCGCGTGCCGGTCGACTGGAGCGCTCAACTCGAGCGCGAGAGTCGACTGCGCGCATATTTATTTCAACTGGGTGCTTGTAAGGGAATGATAAGCACAAGCTGGCGCCCCCTTGGAATCGACAATTGTAGTTGTGAAGACTTCGCAATTCGAAAGTGCTTAAGAGCAGCGCACTAGAGTACAGAACTTTAGCGCCTTAGTGAACTTTTTGTTACGAGGGAAATAAAATAACTAGTAAGTTGAATTACGACAAAAGCATTTGTTGGGCGAGTTGGTGTTTTTGATGATCCATAACTACAGCGCAAACGACAGGACAGAGATGAAGAAGGGACACCACACAGCGCTGACTCACAACTAAAGTTTATTGGATGCCAGAAGGTATAGATACCTCCCTGGCGGCCAGAAAGAATGCAGTCCACACTTACATGCGTGACTGACATAATAGTGTACCGTCATATGCCGCCAAGCAAATCACATGCGCGAGAATACAATATAAGCAGTGACAGAATACAATATAATCAGTGAGCAAGCACTTAATGTCAATATTCGCAATCAAGGTATCTTCTTTCTTTTTCTGACAACGCGACAGATGAAGCACTGATGCATTCTTCCGAGAACCTACCTATTAAGTGAGCTTCAATGATCTCCCTTGCTAACGAGTCACGGTTCTTTTCTAACACTGCACTTTCCTGATAGTTTGGCGCACAGACGTAGGTGTCATCGTCATCTTCATTGCCTTTGCAGTGCCTGCAATGTTTCGCCACGTGGCCAGAGATAGCGACACGGGAGACATTATACTCATGCTCTCTGAGTCTTTCGTTTAAACATCGGCCGGTTTGGCCGATGTATCGCTTACCACAAGACAGTGGCAGCGAATATATCACCCCTTCCTGGCAAGGCACGAACTGTTTTGCGTGCTTTATCGGGCACTTGCGCGATTCTTTAATCTCTGAATTGACATTCTTAATCAGGCTGGACAGTCGTTTGGGCGCCGAAAAGACGACATCAACGCCTGCATGTTTTCCGATTCTTTTCAGATTGTGCGACACTTTGTGAAGATATGGCAGCACAACAATCTTCCTTTTCTTCGTCTCTTTCGTACATTTACTATTTCCTTTTGATTTTAACTTTTCCAGTAGTTTTCCTGCCACGGAAACTAATAATTCAGACGGGTAGCCTGCCTTTGCCAGGCGGTCTACTTGGTTGCTGAAGCTATGCTTCAACCTGTGTTCACAGGATTTGTTGACTGTGTTGCTAAAAACGGTATGTACAATTGCTCTCTTCACCAGCTTGGAGTGAGCTGATGAAAACGGCAAGATGGGCTTAACAGCACGGGGCTCATAAGCCCAACAAACATGAGATGGAGTGAAATGAAGCGAAAGATCTAAAAACCTAATAAAATCATTCAATGGTACTTCGTGTGTTAAAACCAATGGTGTGAGGCATTCTGAGAACACCGAAAGGACGTCAGGGAATTGCTGCTCGAAACCGAGGTTGTCACAATCTAAAAACACAAGGTAGTCATCAACAAATCTAAAAATGCTACAAACTCTGGAACCTTCAAAGCACTCTTTCATGCTTCTGTCTCGTGCTGCTAGGAACACGTCACTAAGGAAAGGCGCTAGACATGAACCAATACAGATCCCCTCTTTCTGAATAAAAACTTCGCCATTCCATTCCGCAAAAGTTGAGCCAAGATACAGTGACAACAATTCAAGGAACCCAGTAGTGGAAATTCCGCTCTCATTCTGAAATGCAACAGCACCATATTCATCAATCAGATCGTTAACAGAAGACAAAATTTCTGCTTGAGGAATGGTGTAATAAAGGTCCTTTACATCGACGGAAAATCCACAAAGCTTCTTACTGTAGTTACTTTCTAGGAACGCGATAACATCTTTCGAACTTTTTACTCTAAAAGGGTCGTCAATTGATAAAAGATTCAGTTTTTTCTGCAGGAACTTAGCTACATACTGCTGCCATGTTCCAATTTCCGAGACAATTACACGAAACGGCCACTCTAGTTTATGTGTTTTCGCAGTGAAAAACATTTGCAACCACTTTCCTGAGCTGCGGTCGATCTTACTTGATAGCCTAGTTAATTCCAGCCTATTAGCAAGTTTTTTCGCCTTGCTCTTAACTTTTGAGGCGGACACATCACTGCGTTTTTCAAACATCGCAAGAACAGCTTCCGATGCTTTCGACAAATATACGTTCCTGTCCAAGACAACAAAACCTCCGTCCTTATCAGAAAGTAGCAGAGAGAACGAGTTCTCTTTCAGCCAACTAACCGTCTTATGCAGAGGTAGCTTCGTCCCCGATGCCCTGTACCTCGTTAACATGTCCACACCTTCCGAAATGCAACGGTCCACCTCAGCTCTGTCGGCCTGCTTGGAAACTTGCTTTACCATGGCTAAAAGTTCCGGTCTTGATTTCTTGGGCTCCACAGCAAACTTCGGTCCCAGCCCCAGGACTTGCCTGACGTACCCAGGAAAGGGGATGCTTTCAGTGGTGTGGATCTGTTGTCTTGTTGATACACTCTTATTCGGCAGCAGCGCACGAAGGCCGGGAAGCGTTTGCTGCCATAGGAACTCGGTGTCTTCTGTTAATTTTGTCTTCTGTTAACGATCTGATTGATGAATATGGTGCTGTTGCATTTCAGAATGAGAGCGGAATTTCCACTACTGGGTTCCTTGAATTGTTGTCACTGTATCTTGGCTCAACTTTTGCGGAATGGAATGGCGAAGTTTTTATTCAGAAAGAGGGGATCTGTATTGGTTCATGTCTAGCGCCTTTCCTTAGTGACGTGTTCCTAGCAGCACGAGACAGAAGCATGAAAGAGCGCTTTGAAGGTTCCAGAGTTTGTAGCATTTTTAGATTTGTTGATGACTACCTTGTGTTTTTAGATTGTGACAACCTCGGTTTCGAGCAGCAATTCCCTGACGTCCTTTCGGTGTTCTCAGAATGCCTCACACCATTGGTTTTAACACACGAAGTACCATTGAATGATTTTATTAGGTTTTTAGATCTTTCGCTTCATTTCACTCCATCTCATGTTTGTTGGGCTTATGAGCCCCGTGCTGTTAAGCCCATCTTGCCGTTTTTATCAGCTCACTCCAAGCTGGTGAAGAGAGCAATTGTACATACCGTTTTTAGCAACACAGTCAACAAATCCTGTGAACACAGGTTGAAGCATAGCTTCAGCAACCAAGTAGACCGCCTGGCAAAGGCAGGCTACCCGTCTGAATTATTAGTTTCCGTGGCAGGAAAACTACTGGAAAAGTTAAAATCAAAAGGAAATAGTAAATGTACGAAAGAGACGAAGAAAAGGAAGATTGTTGTGCTGCCATATCTTCACAAAGTGTCGCACAATCTGAAAAGAATCGGAAAACATGCAGGCGTTGATGTCGTCTTTTCGGCGCCCAAACGACTGTCCAGCCTGATTAAGAATGTCAATTCAGAGATTAAAGAATCGCGCAAGTGCCCGATAAAGCACGCAAAACAGTTCGTGCCTTGCCAGGAAGGGGTGATATATTCGCTGCCACTGTCTTGTGGTAAGCGATACATCGGCCAAACCGGCCGATGTTTAAACGAAAGACTCAGAGAGCATGAGTATAATGTCTCCCGTGTCGCTATCTCTGGCCACGTGGCGAAACATTGCAGGCACTGCAAAGGCAATGAAGATGACGATGACACCTACGTCTGTGCGCCAAACTATCAGGAAAGTGCAGTGTTAGAAAAGAACCGTGACTCGTTAGCAAGGGAGATCATTGAAGCTCACTTAATAGGTAGGTTCTCGGAAGAATGCATCAGTGCTTCATCTGTCGCGTTGTCAGAAAAAGAAAGAAGATACCTTGATTGCGAATATTGACAAGTGCTTGCTCACTGATTATATTGTATTCTGTCACTGCTTATATTGTATTCTCGCGCATGTGATTTGCTTGGCGGCATATGACTGGTACACTATTATGTCAGTCACGCATGTAAGTGTGGACTGCATTCTTTCTGGCCGCCAGGGAGGTATTTATACCTTCTGGCATCCAATAAACTTTAGTTGTGAGTCAGCGCTGTGTGGTGTCCCTTCTTCATCTCTGTCCTGTCGTTTGCGCTGTAGTTATGGATCGAGTTGAATTAACTGAAACGCAATGCGCAAGGAGCTTTATTTGGAACGACAAGGTTATGAGCGACGCATTGCAGTATAATTTCGAAATCGGTGCTTTCAACATGAAATAAACACGTCTTAAACGTGAGGAAAACCTGCGGCCGTGTTCTGTAACGATCCATTTTCTTTCCATTCCACGTTGAAGAACCCGAGGCGGTCGATAATTTTCGGAGCCCTTCACTACGGTGTCCCTCCGAGTCGCTTTGGGACGTTAAACCCCAAAAAACCAATAAACCATTTGGTCCTCTGTTTGTAGTTACTGGCTGCTCCCACCGACGTTAGGCATCAGAGTAGTAACCACGCTGACTGCGGCAGAAACGCGCCCTTGATGCATCTTGCTTGTAGAAAGGCATCTAGACAGGGTGACGGCGCACGAGGACATAGCTGTTAATGCCCCTTACGAGCTTTATTCCCGCATATCTACTCTCGACAATGAAATTGCACTTTTACATCCTCATCATTGTCTATACAAACAAGCCCAAATTACTACTCTGGTTCTCTACGCCATAACAGCAGGCAAATTTCGGCCTATGTAGTACAATGTTCGCGCAGCAGAGAGACACTTCAAGCCCCCCCCCCCCCCCCCCCCCCTTTCACTACGGCGAAATTTACTCTCAAGAGCCTCGAGAAGCTTTCCTCCGACCATGAAATGCGGTGGCGTGAAAACCTTTTCTTAGCATTCGGGAGCGAGTGGGTCGTTCGCGCTCGCGCGCTAATGGCAGGTTACGAAAACTTTCGTCAGACTGCGCCGGAGAAAAGTATCACGCAACATTCCTGCGTGAAGTCCACTTGTTCTCCTCCTCTCCTTTCCCTCTTCACGCTAAGCTTGTTCTTTTTTCTTTTTTATTTTCATTTTCGCAGTAGGATCGATGGTATATGGCTCCGCCAGGCGCGTTCCGGTGGAACGTTCGACGACCGGAAGGTGTCGGCGCTTCCACGATAGCAGCACAGGCACGGCGATAATTCAAGGGGGCTACCGCGTTGGTTGGAACGTACGCATAGATTCCTCCTACTGTCAGGCTCTTTACTGCGCAAATGCTGAAAATGACGAGCCACTCTAACATATAGCAAGCACAGAGGAGAATTCTGGGCTCGTCTTTTTACCGAAGGAACTCTTTCTACACACTGCAAGAATCCTTAGAAACTTCGAATTACTGTCCTGTATACTGCTGACTCCTCCGTTATATCGGAGTAAACGTACTGCCTCCCGCCTGTTTTTTTTTTTTTTTTTTTTTAACTGAGCGCAGAGAGGAGCAGTCGACCAGTGCGTGGAGTGCCTTTCAGACAGTTTCGTGGCGGCTTTCCGCTCTGCCATTGGCGGAGTAATATGCGAAATAATGTTCTAAAGTATGCGGGTTGCTGGTGGAACGAGCAACACTTGCAACAAAACGCGATGGCGTCCCACAAATCGCACGAAGTTTTGGACCCATAGATGTCGCGGGATTGCAAAGCTGGGAATTGGGACAGACAGGGAAGGTTCTAGGAAAGGAAACAGTGATCCCCGACGCACCACAAAGAAAAACGAGGCGTGCACTTTTACCGGAGTAGGCAACGGGGCGCGTCCCCCCGTGGTAGCAGACGAGGGGGAAAAAAAGGCCGCCACCGTCTGGAAGACGAAGGAACGAGCGTTAGTTGTTTGGTTTACTAGAACTGATATGAACGAGATGCGAGATGTGCTGTTTTCTAGTTGCTGCCACAGATGGCGCTGTGATCTCAGGGTGGTAGCAGACCCCACGAAATCTCGAAACGTGGTGAGTAAGAGCTAACGTTCTTACAATTGAGAGGGGACGTTTAAGCGCCACCTTAAGAGTATGGGTTAATTCCCACATATGCAGAAGGTCGTCCTCTACTTTACAGTCATATATCCCGGGGTCCCTAATACCCATCCTAGCGCAGTGATGCGGCGGTTAAGCAATGCGCCACTGACCTGCGATTGCAGGTGCTCCCAGGGGTGGGCCTTGTGCGATCCAGGTTGCTCTTCCCGAGAGATCAATCATAATTTAAGTTCCACCGGCCATGGTGGGCAGTTGGCTGACTATCCGATGGGTGGGCTGCGATGACGCCGCAAGGTCACGTGACCTAGGTGGCCCACCTGCCTCCTAAATTACTGTCTTGAGCGCCACCTGCCAGAGTCAAGTCATACTCGTGATTGTTCGCTCACAACAGCGACGCCGGCAACGCTGGCAACGCCGACACAGGATTTTCTGGACAACGGGGCCTTTAACGCTGTCGCGTTTAAGCAAAGTCCGATTGCTTCGGGCTTGCTTTTTCAGTAATATGTTCTATGACCTACAAATATGTTGCCGTTTTATAATACTATTACTTGCGTCGTGTCCAACAAGAGCAATAAAAATTACTTCAGCTGTCTTCACGTTTCCTTGCCACTCGCGAAGTGATGAGGTTGAGTCTCACGAAAGCAAACAGTCCACGCGTATTTTTATTTCCGTGGGCTTAATTGTTCACGCAAACCCCCCAAAAAAATAAAAAAAATCAAAAAAGAAAGTTTCCAGAACGCTCTGTAGTGCACCTTTAATATTCTAAATGCACTGCCGGGTCACTAAAGCATGCTGTTGCGCCGCAGCAAGAACTCTGGGATACTGCGTGCTATATACGACCAAACAAAACAGAGGTGAAAAGTGCCAGCCGACTCCTCGCAAAGCCGGGTAGATAATAGGCTGGAAATTGGCCTCAATTCTGTGGAGCCGATCCTATCGACGAGATGTGTTTTCCTTGCCACGCGAGACTTCCGAAAGCTTCTTTCCGTGACTATGGGAACTATGGCACCCTGAAACGCATCAAAGCACGGCATGGCGACATTAGCTCGACCGGCGACGCACTGAACTCTCCGATTATACTAATTATATAAAAGACGAGCACCGTAAACAAGCCGTATGGGACACTCAATACGATGATGTTCCAAAGATACAGGTATATATAAAGTGCTCTTTTTTTCGTCAGTAAAAATCGACAAATAAGCGCGTGTCATGGTATAATTGCAGTTATCCAATATGACTACCTAACGAGGAGAGGAACTGCAGCGGGGTCTATAGGGCCGGAGGTGCAGGGTTCGATCACCAGTGCCGTCCGGAACCCATCGTTCTTGGGTTATATGCTTGGGGGAAACTATAGGTACTATAGCGATGGAAAGAAACGCGTTCGAACAACGCGGCGCCTATGCGGCCCGCTGTTGGAATTCCTTTTTACCATGCTTTTACCTCGGTGGTAAAGCTCCGGTTAACCCTAGTTGAATTGCGAAAGCAAATGAGCGCGTTGTCTCTTCCTCGCTTCGTTCTTTCGTTGTTGCTTCTCTTTCGCGCTCTCCATAACGACTAAAATCCACTGAGGCGAAGCGCGCATATGTGTGTGTGTGTGTGTGTGTGTGTGTGTGTGTGTGTGTGTGTGTGTGTGTGTGTGTGTGTGTGTGTGTGTGTGTGTGTGTGTGTGTGTGTGTGTGTGTGTGTGTGTGTGTGTGTGCGCGCGTGTGTGTACCCACCCGTGAGGTGACACCTCCTCTCCCTCTACCCCAGCGGAGCACATCTGGTGGAGAGAGCGGCGACTGCAGCGGCGTCGACGGTGGCGCCATCTGTTGGAGCGCGGCTGTGGCGTTGCTAGGCAGCGGCGGCTCAAGGTCGTTCGTGGGCCACGGCATACGGCTGAAGTGCGACCAAGTGACGAGCCGAGCTGGCTGGCGTAGTGTTGTCGCAACAAAAAAGTTAGTCGTCTAAGAATGCATTACGGACGACTGTGGCGTCTTTTTGCTACTACCGAAGTGAAAGCGTGATGAAAAGAAATGCTTACAGCGGAGCATAGGCGCTCCGCTGTAAGCATTTCTTTTCATCACGCTGTTCGCATTCCTTTCCATCGCCCCTGTACTTGACTTCACCTCGTGCGGCTGACCACAACATGTTGGTCATGGCGGTCTATATGCGGCCATTAATACAACACAATAGGAGAGGCCAGGTGCGAGCTAATGAAGACAAAGCTTCTCTATACTCTTATTCGGGCAAGACTGAACGGACTGAAGGCAAAAATGTGTGGACCGTAGGGAAGGTGCAAACACATATGTATGAACTCCAATGACAGTGTTACCGAAGTAGGCCTCGACGATAGCGGTTACGTGTTCCTGACAGGAAACTCCTTCAACTCCGCACCACCAGAGGTCATGACCCTTAGAGTGGGCGTCCTCTCGGCCAGGGGACACGCGATACTGAGGTGTATCCACAGCATCGAAAAAAATTCTTGTTACAGTCACTGATATGATTGTACTGTCGCCACGATAACCTGAAGAGATGTGGTGGGATATCTGGGGCTACGCATCTGAACGGGCGCGTTCGTATTGGGCGAAATTCTCGCCCTTTTTTCTTTGGACTCAGCCCCTTGCTTTCGCATGTCGTGAAGCTCTGGGTCCTCATTTGACACCATATGTCACTGCCACCTCGACGCCGGCTGCAATGTTAACGCAGAACCCCGGACTCATTCGTCACAACGTTTCATCAGCGCTTCTCTTCAAAACCTTGCGAAATGAAAAGGAAAACAAAAATGAGCGGCTCTGCCTTTCCTGCAGCCGCTTCGGACAAAGTGGTTCGAAAATCAAAGCGCCGCTTCAATTCTCCCCTCACGAATCGGGACCTGGCAACAAAGAAACCAAGTCTGGCGGCGTAGTTCAAATCGCGGCGGCGGGGCACGAAAGCATTTACGTGATGGATCGGCGAAACAAACTGTAACGGCAGACATCAGAGCAAGGAACGCTGCGATACGGATGTGCTGGTGTTGACGAATCGAGCTCTTCATCGCTATTTCAGGAAACAAGAAAACACATTGCTGCAAGCAACAAAGTTGCCTAAAGTGGTTCAATCATATTTGTCCTCTCCGCCAGCACGCCCGGGATCACCTACGTAATCCCTTGATTGTTATTGTTAGTTTTTCCCCGTATCCTAGGCTTTTTAGGTGGGGTTCTTTCACCAGTGTAGGAATGTTTTTGATCGGTACAGATTGTTCCGAAAAAGTAAAATTCCTTCAGGCCCTAAATATATATATATATATATATATATATATATATATATATATATATATATATATATATATATATATATATATATATATATATATATATATATATATATACGTAGCGTTCACGAGTGCACCCGGAAACATTAAATTGGCTGAAACCAGAGGGCGCTCTTAATATGTCGCTCCGGTCGCAGGTTTTTTAACGTTTTCGGCTGCGAGACGCGAGCGCACGCAACCTGTGTGTGCGCGTTTCTTGGACGGAACAGAAAGTGGGGGATTAGCAGCCAAAATGGAAGCGAGTACCTCCTGCCTCCTCAGCTGTCGAGAGAGGAAGAAAGCAAGCTTTATTTTATGAAAAAGTGGCTACCCTTATCACGAGTGGGGTTCCTGTAGCCCAGGATTCCTCTGATTTCGGTGATCACCCAGGCCTGCCGGAGATCTTCAGACTGACCCTTAGACATGGAGTCGGTGAATAGCTCCCCCTAACAGGCTGTAGTGGAAGTAAGAATAAGGGACACGCTTCGACTGAGGGAGGTGCCTCAGCGGTGCGCTCTGCTGAACATCACTTCGGATGAACCGGGTGAAGGGGAAGCGGGGTGTTTCCGAAATTTATCTTGTTTTGGCTCTCCTCACTAAACCTTGGCCTATTCCCAGTCTTGGGTACGTGTCATGCCACTAAGGTGACAACAACCAACGTTACTAGAACCAAAGTTTGTTCTAGTAACGTTGACAACAACAACAAGAAGCTGGTTCGCAACCGTCGCAGTGCGCGCGCGCTCGTGTGTGTGTGTGTGTGTGTGTGTGTGTGTGTGTGTGTGTGTGTGTGTGTGTGTGTGTGTGTGTGTGTGTGTGTGTGTGTGTGTGTGTGTGTGTGTGTGTGTGTGTGTGTGTGTGTGTGTGTGTGTGTGTGTGTATGTGTGTGTGTGTATGTGTGTGTGCGTGTGCGCGCGCGTGCGTGCGTGCGTGCGTGTGTGCGCGCGCGCGCGTGCGTGTAGGGGGGGAGGGGGTATACGTAAATCTCGCGGGTGGTTGCTTGGTAGGTGGAGTCCGCGTACTATACGTATAGGGCATCTGGTGTGGGCTGGACACATAGCGTGGATTTTTGAATCCCCACATACGCGTATCAGCGCGTTTATAACTCAGGAAGTACGCATGCTCAGGCACCCAGACCAGGCGAAAAGTGAACTGAGTGCTCCTGTTCAAAGCTCTTTCTAGTACGTGCGCGCGGTATGTCGTTGTTGTGTATTGCAAAGAAAGCTCATCCAGCTCGTTTGGGAGTCCGTGGGAATGCAGGTATCTGCCGCCGCGTCTCCACTGTGAGACTGCATGGCACGCACAATTGCTCTCGTCATAGACTCTTCATGCAGGTGTGGTGACATCTAGTTTTGTCGCTGCAGTCAATAATCACCCCCTCCCACTCCCCCCAGCCCGTCGCTTCCATCCCACGGGACAGTAATGGTGCAGTTTACTTAGTTGATTAGTAATTCGTTAATGAAGAATAGCGAACCGGAAAAAAGGAAAAGAGGCAGAAAAACGCTGACTTACCATTAAATTTTATTCAGAAGTGTGTCGGAATAAATACAGATACAAGAACGAACAACCATTTCAACGACGGATGTGATGGAGCCCCAAGATCAACTCAGTCAGACCTTGTCCCTTTCACTTCCAGAAATGCCGTCTCTTTTGAGGAAGATGGTTAGATGGCGCGTAAACACGCGAGTCACCGTTATGGGCTATTTTAATCTTGATAATTTCTTTTGTCATTGGCATCAACTTCTTGCAAGTATTTTACAACCTAGAAAGTCGGGTTGGCAAACTCGTTTTGTGATCACACTGGTTGCAGTGAATTACTTCAGGTCCTCTAGCTGTACAGTTCGTGGTCTAATCACATTCATGCAGCCTTTAATTTAGACATCGACTGGCCTGGCCGACGTACGATTTACCGCAGGATAGCTTGGCCTTATAAGTAAAACGCTTGTTGCACTTCAGCAGCCGCTGCCGGCGCTTTGTTTTGCATGCAGTGGACCTTTTTCATGGTGGCCCTGTGCGCATGCGCACGCAATGCATTGGGGGAAGGGCGCGACCGCCATGTTTTTTGGTGGTTCGTCGGCCAGTTGAGCGGCCGGTTGCGTCGCTCGGTCGGCACTTCGCTGCTGCCTAGTTGTCGTCAACTCTGCGCATTGCGTTCCTGCTGAAATCGCTGGCGAGATGCCTCAGCGATGCGCCGCCATGGGATGCTTTAATTTTAGCAAAAAACCAGAAAATGTAATATTTTTTAAAATTCCCAGTAGCATCACTGCATGCAGCAAAAGGGCAAGTGGGTGCAGGCAGTGTGCCATGTGAATGTTGATTTAGCTGCAAGGCAGCAAACTCGCGTGTCTGCAGCGACCGCTTTGTGACAGGCGCAAGCTCAATTCTTTCTTGAACTCTGTTTTATAAGAAGCTGTAGCGTGAAACACGGGGTGCGACGCCTCTGTTGTCCATTTGCTAGTGTAGCAGAAGTGGCTGCACAAAAGAATAAGCGGAAACTGCGCGCGGGTCTGTCAACTACTCCCCGTGGATTATAATAACTTCAGTAGAACTTGTCAAGCTAGTAAGAACTGCGCGAAGGAGACGCGGACAGCGAAGAGGCAAAGACTGAGTGTTTGTGTGCGTCTTTGCCTTTTCGCCGTCACTGACACGTTCGCGCAGTTCTTTCTTTGCCGCATGCAGATAGAAGGGAGCCTAAAAGATAGGGTGAAAGGTAACAGGAATGTAGTATGCCTGCGGGAATGTGCGCTCGCCGTGGCACGGCCGGCCTCGAGGGGAGCGCACGGCCGAGGCCAACAGTGTTCGCCGAAACGACGACGATGTCTCCAGAACGCCGGGTACCTTCCGCTTAGGAGCAACTTCCCCGCGAAAGCAGTCGCCTCGACATCTTTTGCTGCAGTGGACTGTGCCCATTTCAGACCATCGCAGTGTAGTGGACTATGCGAGTGCGAGGCGACGGCTTCCTCAGCAACTCTCGTGCGCTCGCAAGCAAGACGAATACGCCGGTTAGTAAGCGCCTCGGCACCTCCACAGCGCTGTATCACGTTGCGAGATCGTGTGCGCATCATCAACCCTCTGGCACAGCCTTGTTATCACACAACGAGCACGCTCGACTAGGTACCCCGATCGGGCTTTCAACCCATCGATCTTCAAACACAAGAATGCTAGCCGCGTCGGGGCTGTCGCCCGCTATCTCAGTATCAGCAACTCGCCCTCGGACGAGTGCTGAAGAAGGCAACATTAAATGCGGCGAATGTATTTCTCCTCTTTCAAAGGCCGTCATTTCCGCAGTGGCCTGTTCGATGCGCCAAAGTCCATGTCAATCACATTGTCACTAACCAGCGACAAAGAAGTCAGATCATTCGTCCACTGCTTGCTCGCGTCCAAACATTGCGCGAAATCCACTGTCAGCTCAACAGAAAGAAAATGTTCTCCGCACTAAAGGCAAACGCATACTGAAACACTATAGGCGACGTTCGGATAAGCACGGAAACTTCAGCAACCGATCGGCCTTTTTCATTTTCCTGTGATGCCACCTCGCGTACAACGCTGGAAGCTCACCGGTACTGCGCGCCCAACCCGGCCGGACTGAGTGCCGCTGCGGAGAACGTTTTGTTGGAATCTGTCGACGATGGCGTGTCCTGGGCAGCACCTGGCATCTGGAGAATTTCTACGGCTGACTGATGGCGGGGTGCGAAGTCCGAGGGAGGCTGCTGTGCCCACCGAAGAGCAAATTCTTCAGTATCTCCGATCATCCGGCATCGCGATCGCCAGCTAAGCAAGGGCCGCCGCTTCAAAGATGAAGGCTACATTCGGAACGTAATGTTCAATGAAATATCCCCGATCATTTCCCATTTATTGGTGGTAATGCTGTTTAGCTTTATCAAAACGTGCCGCAGCTTAGTTGCATGGAGGCCGATCTGCATACAGTCGCGATATTGAATGTGCAAACTCGTATGTGCTTGCTGGTGTGCGATTATAGTTTGCAGTGTTTTAATGTAGGAACAGATGAAATGGCCACATTTTTGCCGTGATTGTTCTTTATTTTTTCTTCAGTTCCACCATCCGTTCGTCCGTAGGGATCCGTACGAATGTGCGTGCTGCAAAACTTTTGGAAATAACTTAAATATTTCCGATTCACTTTTTGCCCTACCGGGTTACAAACCTAAAGCCATTTTTGGTGATGAACTGGAAGCGTGTGAGGCTACCGCCACAGTGCACCTTTGCTTGTTTCTTGAAAAACAGTTGCCTGCGATGAGCGCACGCCATGGTATTATACATGGATTTGAACGTCTGACACATGGGCTGTGTGGAACGCTTCAGTGGAGGGCTCCGTATTAATATATGCGACTTGGACTTATTTCACGTGCATTGACATACACAGCACACTAGTGCTTTTGTATTTCGCCTCCACTGAAATGCGGTTGTCGTGGTGAGCATCGAAACCGCGATCTTGAGATCAGCGACCGGAAGTCTGGGTGCCGCGGTGCCGAGGCCTACCTGCCCACGAATAAAAGATTTCGTGATAGACTGCACACGCATTTAACCGCGGTAACTTGTCCGTACCTATCACAAAGTGATTCCCGCTCAGTTTTGACGTGCTTGACTTTGCCCAAGGGCGGCCACGATCGTCGAGCCGGCGAACTGCTTTTATCCACGCTTCGCGTCGAAGGCGGTCCCGGGAAGCGTTCGGAGAGCGAAAAAATTCGACATTTTTTCCCTTTACATATTGGGCATTGCAGCCGTATGCAACACATGTCGTAGGCATCGCCAAATGCGTCGTGATGAGCGCCCGAAGGGTGCAGCAAAGCACCCCGCCGCGTAGGAAGCCGGTTTGTTTACACTTCCAGTGTGTTTCGCGACACCACCGCCAGGGGATGGGCGCATGCGCAGTCGCGTCGGCCGCCGCTAGGGGTTATAGTGGTGCTCTCACAACGTGAAAAAGGCCCGTTCTCGGCTTTTATACCTGGTCCGTCGAGATGCACAATTTTTTAAGTTCCACAGGGGTGGAAGAAACTAACTTTACTTTGCCATTCTGAGCAATTCTTTTGAGGCTGTGCGATACCCTATAGGAACATAAGATACCTCCGCATCATATACCTTTTCTCTTTGTGTTTTCCCCTCCTCAGTAGTGCTTTCCATTGCTCGACTTTCGTCGCCAGGAAGAAAATGATAGGAATGCGACCAATGGAAAGCAATTTCTTTCGGTCTCGTGAGCGGTACGCGTGCGCTATTCCGCTCTGTGTGCGGTCCCGCCTTTTTAGCGATGGGAAGTTTGATTTCAAAATGAAGCATTCGAACCCTCCTTTCTCAGTGCACACTGACTGCTCTTTGCAGGACCTCCTCCATTTCGCCGTCGGATCCTCTGGGGGCACAGATAGTGGCATTGTCCGCGTAGATCGCGTGCCTGATGTTTGGTATCTAGTTTAGGAGTTGCCGCATATGGGCTATTATAGCGTTCAGGAATGTCAGAAATAGTACCGATATCTGAAGAGTACCGCTGCCAGCAAGATCGCCTTTGTGCGATGTGAGATCTCCCGGAGTGATGGCGATCGCGCAGTGTGGTCCTCCCCCCCCCCCCCCCCTCCCCCAGAATAAAGTAAAACTCTACATAAAGTGATACTCTGCCATTGGAGAAGCACGGAAAAGACTACAACCATTCTAAACGCACGCTCTTCGTAAAGTTCGTGCATAACACTTATCTGCAGTCCATCGACAAAAAGCTGAGTATTTGCTACTCGCTGCACAACTGACAAAATGCACACGTTCATGGTATAAGAGTTAGTACCTTTGCACAGCTTTGACCCAATGTCCTCAGGTCATATGGTCTGCTCAGCAGCTGTACATGTATAGAGCGCCGCCGCGGTGGCTCAGCGGTTATGGTGCTCGGCTGCTGACCCAAAAGACGCGAGTTCGATCCCGGCCGCGGCGGTTGAATTTCTTTGGGGGAGAAATTCTAGAGGCTCGTGTGCTGTGCGATGTCAGTGCACGTTAAAGAACCCCAGGTGGTCGAAATTTCCGGAGTCCTCCACTACGGCGTCTCTCATAGCCTGAGTCGCTTTGGGACGTTAAACCCCATAAACCAAACCAAACCATGTCTAGAGCGGCACTTAGGCACCCCCAGAACCTCTGTAGGGCGAAGGGAGACATCGATCCCACTTTTCAAGACACAGCTGTCACCAGGGATGCCGTATGTGATGCATTATATGGGTCAGAAGTAAATTATGCGGTCTTTTGAACAAGACTGCACGTGCCACCGCGAAAACCATTCAGTTTTCATAAACGCATGTTCCAGAAACTTCCTGAATGACATCTGATTTATCAGCGTGATTTATCGTTTTGACATCTTCTATCCATGGATGTACTCAGAGCTTGTTCCCTCACACCTTGCGCACACCAGCTTAGCCTCGGAAACTTGTAGGAAAACCGACTTAGCCTCATTATCTCGGTTTGAAAAAAGAGCACTACGCGCATTTAATACAGATAGCGTCATGGGCAGTGACCGTAACTAGAAATTCTGGACGAGAGCATTTTCCAAACGGAAGGTATTTATGACTACAAGTTTTTGCATATCGTAAGACTGCGCCATAACAATCAATACATGCGCAGAACCCTCTTCGGGAAGCTTGAATTTTTCTGCTATTGCCAAAAACGCAGCCCACTTGTTTTCTATGGCAGTCTTAACTATAGTCGGCGTGAGCGCAAGACAAGCTTAAAAGCAAGATTTTGCTACGCATCGAAAGATCAGAATCTTCCTATCAATAAATTCGTAACAGTACCTCACAATATTCCACAGTTACCTCATAATCAAAAGTGATATCCAAGAAAGCTGGACTTGCATATTTGCCTTTCATGTTTTCCGGTTTTCTTACTCTGGCTGCGCTGCCATACACAACAAAGCAAACAAGGCGCTACCTTTTTTTACTTAACACATATCTCAATCGAAGTTTAACCGACAAATCAAGTGTAAAGTTTCTCACTACAGCTCGGACGTCTAGCACGCTATATCAGGTAGTTGCAATGTGTAATCCGGATCCATTCATAATGGATAATGCCAGTGTTGTGTAGACTGCTTGCCAGATCCATTCTTTTCACTCCCTGTACAGTGGCGTCTAAATTATTCAGGGGTGTTCGCGCTTGCTTCAAGAAGTGAGCTGTATATACCTTACGTGTAGACAGCGAAGTTCTATGCCATAATTGAAACTTCCCTCAATAAGACCCAAAAGTCCTGATTTCAGGCGCTTTTCTGCGGCAGAATCTCGAAAACTCCGTCAATTTACACAAACAAAGACATTTTCTTTTCCTAAAAATCCCTGAAACTTCGTTAAAATTTCATTTTCGACAAATTTTTACCCCCGAATTTTATGAACAAAAAAAGGAACATTTCCCGCATCACTGCGTATACAGAACTCTTTTCGCTGGTTTTCATGCAGAGCTGCGGGGCGGCTCTCATAAACGTATTCTCTCGAAACGCAGTCGATACAATCTGTTCTGCTTCCTGTATTTTCTTCTGATTGTTCCATCATAACATCTGTTTATTCCTGGCTGTTGTCGACATGCTGCAAAAATTATTGCGCATCGTTCGCTCGTTCTTGTTACAGTGAGAGTTGTATAGGCGACGTCCACCGTAACCAGCGCGAAAGTTTGACCGCGGGTGAGGGTGGGGGCGGAAGCTGAGAGCACAACTTTCGTCGTCTTCGGTTGGGGAATTCTCTCAGCTGCCATCACTGCCATCTACCACAGACTCGCGCTTTATGCAATCTTTATCTTCACCGGGTAGCGTGGTTGCAAGACATTGACAAACGCACGGACGCCTCTC
The DNA here is from genome assembly GCF_055824585.1 of Amblyomma mixtum. Taxonomy (NCBI): domain Eukaryota; kingdom Metazoa; phylum Arthropoda; class Arachnida; order Ixodida; family Ixodidae; genus Amblyomma; species Amblyomma mixtum. The sequence goes on from NC_143013.1 coordinate 11,076,915, forward strand.
AGAGACTCCGCGCAACCGGGAGGTGAGAACCCGTATAAATGCGGCAAGTGTAGGGAGTACGCGCCAGGGACGCTACACGAAAACGCGCTTCCCGACAACATCTGCAAGTCATAGTCCGTTCATTCATAGTCCTAGCAAACGAAGCTGTAAAGAAAAAATGTACAGCGAGAACGCATGCAATTCAGCTCTCATTGCATTTAGCGCATCACGCCACACAGGAAGTTGCCCTGATCCGCTACGATCCCCTGGGGGGGCGCTGGGTGTGCTGCCCAGCCACCCACCAACTGCCATTTTCCAGAAGCGACATCACCCACCACTCATCCGTGTCTGGTGCGCATGTTAAAATAAAGGTGTTTTTTTTTTGTTTACCTTTTCCGTAATAAAAAAAAACACACTATCTTGTTATAAGAACAACCCTTTGTGCACCCCTGTAAGGCCTTTCGGCGTAAAAAGGGCGTTTACTAAATAAATGGTCCAATTCGTGACGCACGAGAGTAAAAATTTATTTCAGGCGACGTCACGCTCATACGGGTGTAAACGTTTTATGCAATTCCGGATCGACGTTGAGGAGGTCTTCAACAATGGTCGGGCAATATTTACAATTTTTTTCTAATCAACAGTACATTTTTCAACAAGAAAGTATAGTGTCTTGAACTCCGTCCCCAAATGGACAGACATCGTCAGCGAAGTTGGCTATCGCAATCAGAAATATTTTTTTCTTGCACTTTCCCCTTCCCTGCATTAAGTAATAGAATTCGACTCCCACGCTTCATGATTGTGACGGCCACGACGAACTAATAAGTACTTCTATCTAATATATATAGTACCCACCTTCTTCCTCTTTCATTGTCCTTTAATTCCATATATGCACATACATATGACCGAAGGTCACTGCCGAAGTATATATACTGTAGCAAAACTTATGATGTAGACTTCTTTTCGTCGGTTTGGATCCAATATAGTAAGGTGGGCAGTTTATTTTTTGCCGTATATCGCTAAATACAAACGGTCCCGAAATCTCAGCGTGATATATACCTCTCTCTCCATGCCAGCCACTAGCGATACATTCACCGAGCGAAAGGAGCAAAACCTTTTCAGTTCAAGATAATTATGCGAACGCGAGCATTCCAGCTGTCCGCCCATGTATAGCGGTCACGTTCGCCCATTCCGCTTTCTTTACACGCCTTTCTTTTTTTTTTCCTCATCGTCCACCTCGTACAGAGGTCGCTTCGAAATTGCCGTGCTATGCAGCGAGCCGAGCTGCATAGCCCGTTCGCAGCCAATTAGAATGGCCACTGGGATTACAGCGTGAGCCTGTGCACGCGGCGAAGCCTTAAGAAACTGCATTCGAGACTCGACTCTTTTCTTGATTTGATGACTATCCTTTACGCACGGTGGCGCCCTCTACCTCCCACCCTTCCCATTTTGGTACGCATTGTAAAACTTGTAATGGAATTGCGAAAATGGCCCAGCCGCCGAACCGGAGAAATTAACATAGCCGACTTCTCGGCGAGGCGCATACGCGGGCACTCTTAGTGCTGGTTCAAACGTATTGCGGTGGCGATTCTCACTTTATAAGCAGCCGGGCTGCTGGAACTGCGAAGCGGCCTAATCTATTAAACCACCACCTCTGGGTTCTGTCTCGTTTATTTAGTTTTTATTATTATTTTTCTTGGCGAGCTCCGCGCGCTTCTGCAATGCCGTTTCTTTAACAGGTCCCTACTACCGCATTCACTCGAATACAGCCCAAACGGAGTGGCTTATTATGCTTTCACAGCGAACTGAGAGTACAAAGGAGGAAAGTTAGAATGTAGTTCGAGCCTGATTTTGCGCAGACAACAGGCGCGAACTTGAGTGGGACTCACTATACGCTTATAGTATATGGATGTCCATTTGTCCATATCTCGCAACTATGGAGTGGTCACTGGCGGCGGCACCATTATTCGAAAACCAGACGCAGCAGTCATCGTGGCTGCAAGCTTTGACAACATCGAATCCCCATCATTTTTAGAAGTCGTACCAAATTAGAACGCTACACATTTGCACGTGGTACCTATAGCACCCTTCACACAATAGCAGGATCGGTGGTGATGAAAGACAGATACCAATCGCAGCCAGGTTTTCTAACTGTGAACTCCGTTCCTGGGAAACAGAAGCGAGACGATGCTGTGTAGAGCCTATATAACACGCGAATAAAGGCGGCACATGCATTGGTACTCGCTCAGCAAATGCTACACAGTTTCCGACGTCGTTTTAACCGATATACGCCACGTTTAGGAGGACACGGGGAATGGCGAGCCTCGCGTGGATTTCTCGCTTTATTTATTATTTTTTTGTTTTGTTTTGTCTTATGCGTTCGCCTACAATGTATCCGCTTGGTACAGGGCCTGGGAGCTAGAATGTGCAGCAACGGTTACTAGCCAGGCTGCTCCACGTAACGGCCCTTGTCTAATGAGCCCAACTACGCGGGATTTAGAGGTACTCGTTAGTTGGGCTGCGCCGTACCGATCGAGACAAACTACTCTCTTGTGTGCTGTGATTGAGACAACAATTCTTTATTAAAATGTGGCTGGCACGAAGGCTTGCATGTGGGAGACGTATAAGCTTCGCCCGGTTAGTCTAGTCACGCATTCACGTTGGCGAAAAATACAAGCCGGGAAAGGGGAGACAGAGAAAGAGAGAGAGGGAGTGACAGAGCGCTCTGGTCGTTCTCAGCCGCATAACTGAGCGCGGGATATCCGTCGGGCAAAAAAAAAAAAAATTCAGGGGGCACTTTGGCTCTCTAAAGTGCTGCAAGGAGAAAGCCTTTCCTGGCGCACTGTTTGGCATTGACTGCTAGACTGTTTGTGCTGCACTAGTGCTTTATTTGACTACACACTTCGACTGCACATTACAACTACACACTCTGACTGCTTCTTTAGCACGACTCTCTCTCTGCTTCGATGAATTCGGTTGTATCCATGGCTCTGTTCGCCGTAATGAGGTATGTAATGTGGTCACCCACGGACGCCTCACGCCCCCTGTCGGAGCTGACAACAACTATTTTTTATTAGTTGTCGTCTGCTCCAAAAGGGAGCGTCAGGCATCCGTGGGTGACCTCATTACTTCGAATCCGCGCACTCTGACGTCGTAACCATTTCGACCAACCGAGACGCGGGACTCCTCTGCTGACAACCTTCTGTCGACAACGATGAGGCATTAAAGGCTTTCGCCTTAATAAATCCCGCTCGCCGCCGCCGTGCAACTGACGCAGCCTCTACGAAGGCAGCTGTTTTCGGCGCGCTCACTTCTGTAACTGCTGGGCGGTGTGTATCGCATAACTATATATCTCTGTGTGACGTCATCTAATGCGCGTGCACTCACTCTCCGAAACTTGCCCTCTTCGATCGCCGAGATCCCCTCAAGCGGGACAAAGAAGCCGCAAGAGTAGCGTTCTGGTCTACCTTTCTATTTGTGCACTTTATTTTTTGAAATTTAAAAACCAAATAAGCTTCGCTGTGGTTTTTCAGTAGAAAATTTTGCGTTTCGAGCATGATAACCTTAGATCCTTATGCGCAATGAAACTCAACACAACACAGCACAACCCACAAAAAAAAAAAAATCAACCCCGAGAAGCATTGGCAACAACCTAAAACCGCCATGGTGCCCTTGCGTTATATCGAACAGCAAGGCTGTGCTATTATAGTGGTAGCCTTATAAGGGTCATTATGAGCCGGAGAGAGTATTCGCGAAAGAGTGCTTTCGTAGGTACGCGAGGATCTGACGAAACAAGTTTAGGATTCAAAGTAGGCATAGCTTAAAATTAATTGAAATCCGCATTTGATGAAGCGTAAATTTCAAGGTTCTACTTCTTCATGTTGAAAGGAACGGCTAAAAAGTTGAAGAAAAAAATTAAATCTGGTAGCAGCCACCATTTCCCGTGTCAAAGGGGACGCTGCTAGCGTCAATCCATCCATGCTATAAGCAGGGGAAAGGCAGGAGGAGGTTGGAGTAGTTGTGCGGCACAGGCATCCGCGCTGAAACACAAGACCGACGGAAGCTTTTGCATTGTGTGTTCCTCGTCTTACGTCCTCTGACAACGCGCTGTCTTCTCATCGTACTCTGGAAGTCGAAACGTCCTGGGGGCTTAAATGGCCTACACAACTCCATTTACCTCGCTGTGCGGAGAATTTCTGACGCGCGTACGTCAGGGCACCTGCGGCCTCTCTCAACGCTCAAGACGAGGCGTTAATTAAAGCCGCAAGATGAACAAGCCACTTCTGCGTTCACCTCGCCGTTCTTCGGAACCCGCGAGGCGTGCTTTAGGAGCGCAATAGGACGAGAAGGCGTGGCTTAACAATACCCGCGGAGATAATGCGCAATAGAATGCCAATGAAGAGGAGCTCCGCCGTAAAGTTGGCCAATGCTTACGAGCCTTCGGAATCGCTCTTCAGGAACGCGGGGAAACAAAGCGCCGGCGCGGAGGCCAAACATACTGACGTCATTACTTTAGTTAAACCGATTTTCAAAAATGGCCAGTTCTCACTGCAGACACTGCACTCGTTGTATACTTCGCGATGGCCTAAACACTAGCGCGGATTCGCGCTTTCGGTGGGGCTTTTTGCGTAGCCAAATGACTTTTCAACGCGCCTGTTTTAGGCAGCGCTTCGTTAATGAAAACCTCCTAAAGAAGAGGAGTAGGAAAGGAATGGGCGCGCCCCCTACACTGTGGAACTTGATTATTTGTTTCTTCAACACTCGCCCTCTCCTTTCTTCGTCTATCCTCTTCTCTCTCTCTGCTCTACGCTTCTTACTTTGCGCCATGTCAGACCTTTTATTTTGTTTTTTTTCTGCTAAAAATATGTTCTTTTTTCTCTGCACCCTTTGGTAATTTTATGTTAACTACGCAGGCAGAACCAAGAGCTGACGCGGTCGTTCAGGTGAGGTGAAATAAATGCGTGGAAATTTTCAACAGACTAGCTAGGTGCGGCATTCTGGCCAAAAATGTGTAGCTACTACTAATACTACTATTGCCGTTCATTGCGAAATATGGTGGGTTGAGGCAAGAAGACACAATCATAAATTACAAGTTCACTCATCCACTAGAAGTAAGAAAAATGCACACGCAATTATGGCAGAGTCAGGAAAGAGTAATTAATCCGAATTACGATTTCACTCATCCCGTAGAAAGAGCACAAATGTATGCACATTGATTGCGGGGTCTAGAAAAACGAAAAAAGCACATATGGTCTCTTGAAGCAAGGAAAGACGGAACTAATCACTAAGGTACACAATTAGGAATGACAGGGTAGAGAAACTTGGGTGGCGAAAAATAAACGGCCTAGAATTTTTTTTTTTTAATGCTGCCGAAGTTCTTTGACTTCGATATATTGAAGATTTATGTGTTCTTGATTTATTACTTGTAGTAGCCTGGGAAATTTGTTCTGTGCTGCCTGTAAACCACAAGTTGTTTTGAGAGCTTTCACTTTCCCCGGCTCAGTGTGATACGTCTGGCGGGCAGTAGTATTTCCCTGTAAGTTGGTTTTGGCGTCGCAAGAAGAAAGTAGTGTCTGTATTTTCGTTTTTCAGTGCTTTGCATAGGATATTGTAGAAACATTCGGTAACCAGGATTGCGCTGTATTTATTGTATTTATCAAATAGATGCCGTGTGTGAGAGTAAAAGCGTAAGACTTCTAATATTCTGAGTAACCTTTTCTGCAACTCATGAAGCCTTTGTAAGTTTCTATGACTACTACTACTACTAATACCACCACAACCAATACTAATGCTGCTGCTACTACTACGGCTATACCATCACCACCACCAGAACCAATACCACTCGTACTGCTACTACTATAGCCGTACTAGTAGCAGCAGCATTGGTATTGGTTGTGGTGGTAGTAGTAGCAGCAGCAGCAGCAGCAGCAGCAGCAGCAGCAGCAGTAGCAGTAGTAGTAGTAGTAGTAGTAGTAGTAGTAGTAGTAGTAGTAGTAGTAATAGTAGTAGAAGTAGTAGTAGTAGCGTTGGTACTGGTTGTGGTGGTAGTAGTAGTAGTAATACTACTACTACTACTATTACTGCTACTACCACCACAACCAGTACCAGTAGTAGTAATAGTAGCGTTTGTACTGGTAATGGTGGTAGTAGTAGCAGCAGCAGTAGTAGTAGTAGTAGTAGTAGTAGTAGTAGTAGTAGTAGTAGTAGTAGTAGTAGTAGTAGTAGTAGTAGTAGTAGTAGTAGTAGTAGTAGTAATTCGCGGGTAGCAGTTGTGGTAGAACTGCTACCCGCGAATTCCGAGAAACTTCTGAAAGCACACTGGCTGCTGTGCTACCGTTTTCTTCCGTGCCTTCTTTTTCTCTCCATTTTAATTCAAGTTTTCTTCTCTTCATTTATTGCTGGCGTGAGTCTTCCCAATCGCTCTTTTTTTTTTTTGCCCTATTTTCAGAAACACTCATTCGCTTATAAAGTATGCATTTTTCACTCGATATTGAAACTAGTCCAGAGCGTGCGTATGCGCCCTTTGACGATATGTAGCAGCATTAACTGCAGCCGTGATTTCTCCCAGTGCACGACAAAATGCTCTCTCGCCCATCCCTAATTAGCCCTCTCCAGCGCAAGCTGAGGCCACGCTATCCCAGCAGATTTCCCCTTCTAATCTACATACTTAATGGGCGACTGACGAGGTTTGGTAATTTGACGAGCTTAAATGGTTCGAATGTTTTAAACTTGCAGGGAAAGTATGCAGAATCACTGAATAAAACCACGACGGCGTTCAGGCTTCTCTGCAGCGCACAGCGCCGCGTATGCGGCTGCATAATGACACATAATCTACTGCGGTGGTTCATTTCTAGCGCAGAAACGCTTGCGTGAAGGCAGAAGACCAACGCCACCAAAGGTAAAGCAAGCAAAGCGTTGTTTGCGGCATCCTACGACTGTCTGCGGGGCGTATTCCACCATCCTTGACATTAATGCTAAGCTTCGCCGCATTTCTTTCGCGTTATGAGAAGAAGCCTGAACAAGGTTGTGGCTTTAATTGTGAAAAAGAAAAACTTGGCATGTTGTATCTATAAACTTCATAAATTCGAATCCCTGAATCCGAATCCACTGTGTTAGTCACCATCGGTTTCCTGTTTCCATCATTATGTGCTCCGTCCAAGATCGCTTGCTCTTCTTTGTTTTCACTAATATGTCATAAAATCGAGTTTTTTATATAAGCCACGCTGCTGACTTCCCTGTTTCTTTACTCCTATCAATGCTTTTCATAGACTACTGTACTGTTTGCAATTTATTTCGAGACATTTGGGTTGGCCTGATTGAATGATGGTGCTTGAAAACCACTCAGAAGCGGACAGAACACATTGCTGGCATCGTTCAAGCTGGCGTACCCAAATGGCATCGGACCAATTATTCCGGAACCATGTCATTCTGCATTATTTCAAGCCCTTTCTTAGCCTCCAAGTTTAGGCCCCATGTTAAACTGTAAAGACGTAACTGTTAAATACTTTCGTTTGACCGCTGGCACCCTAGCTTACGGCGCTAGCGGCGGTAAGATGAGAGGTAGAGAGAAAGAGAGCGGAGGGAAACGCAAAGTAGCCGGTGTTCTGCCGTGCACAAAGCGAACGCCTGCATCAACGGAACCCGACGACGTCCTACGACAAGGACGGACACAGAGGCAGACAGGGCAGCCCCCGAGCCCTGACCTTCGTTCACCTTAAGCACGCCGCGCTAAAATACGCGTCGTCGGTACTCGGGAACGATCGAGAGGAGCGCGCAGTGAGGAAGACCGAGGCTTCCAAAAACACGCAAAGATGTTTGCAATCGGATCACCCGAGGCGCGACAGCCTCTCTCGGAAAACGCAACACAACAGGACCTCGCGTTCAACGTCTTATACCCCGGTCCCGCTGCCTACGCTGCCGAAAGCACAAGGAGACAACAGAAGGAGCGCAGCAAAAACAAGCAAAAGCGCTCGCAGCGCCACCAGCGAAGCACCAGCTTGAGCGCACAAACAAGCGAGGAAGGAAACTAGGAAGGAAAGCCTGCACTACTGAGGCGACCGAGCGTGCGACTGTGGCGGATTGCGCGAGCGTGCGTGCGTGGGGTAGCGCCGTGGTAGTTGCCAGGCCCGCTAAGGCGAGCCAGAAGGGCGGCGACGTCGACGAAGGGCTGAGCAAACAAGTGGCGGCAAGTGGCGGCAATGTGCTTACGCGCGCCCGATTGCCGTCGTCGTCGGCGTGGTGGCGGTTGTCCCGAATCTAGCGTCGATATATGCAGGTTCACTGCTGTGTATACTCGTGCCGGCGTTCTCCGCTGGGCGGCGGCGATCGCGCGGTGCGGGCGGACCGGGCCGGCGTTGCCGACAGCTCCAGCCAAATCCCTCAGCTATGCCCAGGCAAATGAGGGCCCGTCAATTCGCATTAAGCGGTGTCGCTCCTATTCCAGATTTATGCGAGCGTGCTTATAGCTCGAGTCGGCCCCAGAAAGGCTCGTTATACGTGGAAACGGCGAGTCGTATACGAATAAATGCCGACAACGAAAGCTCGCCGACAGCGGCAGCCAGCTTGAAGCAGGAGCAGCGACCGCCGCTCAGAGGATGGAACAAGAGAAGGTATGAGCAACGCTGCTCGTTTGTGGGGGGTAAAAAGTCGCAAAGAACACAGTTAGGGTGCGTTAGGTGCAGCTGTGTAGACAAAACGGGAAGGGCAGCTATTGGAATACGCATCGAAGCAGGCATTCAGGCATGGTTCTTCCTTTAGCGGCAGCTTCAATACCCCTGAAATGAAAAACAGCTCTCCACCTCGATGCGCACCAAAACATGCTTATGAAGTCCTTCCGAGACCGGGCCATGTTAGTTTGCCCGAAATTCTCAACTTTTCTCCTCATCCTTTTACTAAAATAACCATAGCTATGTGACACTTTTCACTAAAGGGGGAAGGGGGGGGGGGGGGGTCCTTACCCACAAGGATATGGGCCCGCCGGTAAATCCTCAAAGGTGCTGGAGTAGAGCCCTCTATCTCCTCACATCATATAAATGACGTCGACTATAAGAATGCGGCCTTACTGAAGACACCTCCACTGGAGTCACGATAGTACTGAATGAAGAAACCGTCCGACACCACAGACAGGTACCGCCACCAACAGACAAGGAGGCATTAGCCGTTGCTGAATCCATTCCCCTGCAACAGCACACTATGCCGACTCGATCATAATTCGCACAAGCGCACTCCGATAGTTCTTTGACAGCACGCTACCACCTCACAATAATCATGACCTTAGTGTTGTGCCTGGCAACCCACAACAATCTTCACCTACTTCTCAAATGGGTCCCCGGACACCAAGTCATCGCAGGATCGAAAACCAGTTCCCGAACTACGCCGGCACCAACTACAATCCTTGAAAAGGATGCGCCGCCTACCGTACGCACCGCAGACTGTGCTTCAAACGCCTTCGCCTGAACCACCACATCTTTTCGCCTTCAATAGTTTTCCGCAGACGCCGAGAAGGAATTTACACTCGCCAAGCATAAGCACTTTGCCCCCCTCCCCCCTCTCCCTGCATACACACTCATGCGACCTGCCCCGCCGCGGTGGCTCAGTGGTTACGGCGCTCGGCTGCTGACCCGAAAGACGTGGGCTCGATCTCGGCCGCGGCGGCTGAATTTCGATGAAGGCGAAATTCTATAGAGGCCCGTGTACTGTGCGATGTCAGTGCACGTTAAAGAACCCCAGGTGGTCGAAATTTTCGGAGCCCTTCACTACGGCGTCCCTCATAGCCTGAGTTGCTTCGGGACGTTAAACCCCAATAAACCAACTCATGCGACCTAATAACTGACCATGTCATTAAGCGACTAGGAATTCTGCGCTGTCAAGTCTGCGGTACTGCACAAATCAAACGTTCCGGACTGGTTCTCGTGACAAACAATTCCAGTGTTCCTTGCCTATATAGGAGAGAGCTGAGCCGCTCCACCACCGGAATCTTCGTCCTTTTATTCGGCCTTGCCTAGCCCGGCACATCGCCCTCGTGCTACACCCTACAACTCCCACTGCGCCCTACCAGCCATCCGTATAGCCCACCAGGTCACCGCTACTCGGCATCCCGGGCACGGATCGTTGTAAATTGAATTTTTCAATAACTCCCTCGTGGCGGCTGCATGCACCATTTGCTCGTGAACCCTCGCATCGTGGGAACAAAGGGCCAGGCTCCCTCTGCTCGGCTGATCCTGCTATCGCATTCGAAAGGCGTAGCGATAGACCCTTCGACGAGCGTCAGACGTCGCTGCAGCTTATTACTAGTGATAAGGCACTGACATATGAAAAAATTAAAGACGATATCGAAGGAGGCTGACTTCTTCGTAGATCGTGCCCTCAGTAGACCTGTGGCCCATATTCATTCCAGATTTCACACTACTGGAGGTGGCGCGTCTTTAACATCATCAGCAACTCAAGGCTGAAGATTTGATCTCCTTGTTACCGCTGTTGGAAGTGGCCACACAAGCCCGCCGCTGGAACCAGTGTTAAAGATGGGGCCTCTATCCCACCGCTGGAACCAGAGTTGAAGACGGAGGGGTCCTGGAGATGACTAACTCGTTTTGCCCCACAGGTACCGGCTCCGAATGACGATGTCGGACTGCGCTATCGAGGAAACTGTACAGAAGGGTTTATTCTACATATTTACAGATGAGAATCGAATCGAATGCAATGCAATGCTACCGATCACACAACAACATCCCGTTAAATACGGTTCGCGTTCCCTAGATCCCTGACTGGGGAACTTGGTTCGAATAACGTTGTCCAATCGGATGGGCCATTGATGACGCTGGCGGTACCACCCACGGCACGGGGCGGTGCTGAAGCTCTCTCGCTCTCTCACAGCTCGGGGGATGAGAAGGGGAAGACAGTCATCAAACACAGATGCGTCACCTTGACCACTGCCGCAAGTGTTCTGTGCGTTGCCTCCGTGGGAAAGCAGAATCCCGCAGTCTCCTCGCAGGTGGTTGAACCTTCTCGAACTCCCCCGCCGGATGGCCGAAGCACGAGACCCATTCGACACAGCGTCTTTCAATTAGCAGCCTCGCTCAGCGCGACCTTGCGTAGCATCATCCCGTTCGGTGACCCGAAGGCCGACTCGGCCAACGTATACCGCTGCTTCCGCCGTGCTTCATGTGCATCTCTGCTTCCAGCGTTGTTGCTGCTGTCCCAAGTTCTCGCCGCATCTTTGCCTAACGACGACACTCGTCTGACAGTAATTTCTCCCAGGTCCGTGGGACACAGCCTCCCTCGATCGGTTCGGAGGTTCGGTGATTACGAGTGCAACAGCCCCGGCCGTCGTCGTCTATGCTTCTGCCGCCGGCGCCAGGCCTCGTCAAATCCCTTGCTTTGCGATGAGTCACACCCGGCTCCAGGACCACGTTGTCCTCTCTTAACAGCTCGTCCGCGGCCCGAAAAATCTCGAATGGCCAGCGTTCACGACCGCTGGGCAGGAAGAGATGAGGCCGGAGTCGGGTGGAAGGGCTGGTTTCCAGAAATGGCATCCAAGCTCGAACATTCAACAAAGAATGGCATCAGTGGACTGTTCCACGAGACAGGGCACTGACCCACAAGCAAGCGCTCGGAATCTGCCAAAGACCCACCAGGCTTCCCACAATGACAATAAAGGTTTACTAAAACTTGACTGAATTTTGGCGTAATTTTGGTGCCGAGAAAGCGCAATATATCCCCTTTGAAATCGCCAAAGACGGACTGCTTGGACCAAGGTTAAAAATAAAAACCCACACACAGTAGGTGGTCCTACCAAGTACTCCTGTCTACAACAATCGGCTGAATCCATCAGCATTTCCGTGCGGTTTTCCGTTCCTGAAACGCATCGAGAAATTGTTTTTGGAGAGCAGGGCCCCGTATAAGCAAGCGACCATTTTTGGGGGGACAAAACTGTCATAATCATGTTTGAGACGATGGTCAGTCTCAAACATGAACTTTGCGCCGTTCAAGTAACTCTGGTAACCCGACATCTGTGCCGCCTAAACCAAACGCGCGCTCTTTGTCTAAAGCGCTTAACGCTTCTCTACATGTCAGCCTGCGGCTGACGTACTGAACATGGTGCTCTTCGTGGCCGTCGCCAACTTGACTTAATATAGCACCCAGTTCTCTATCACTGGCGTCACACTGAGCTTCTTTAACAAAATAAGTGGCCCGAATCAAAGGTCTGGACACGAGCGCTTCCCCCAGACGAGTTTTCTCTTAGGTCATCTCAGTATACGTCAGTGGGGCTCCCTTTCGTCAAGGGATCAACGCTCCGTCTACGCGACTCTAAGCGTAGTTCTACTCGAGCTGCACTCCTGTGAGTGCCGTTATCTCTTGGTAGCATGTGAAATCGACACCTGTGATTTCTAACTCAGTGACACCATAGCCTTTGTCTAAGGTAAGGAAAAAAAAAACAGTAACCTCCGATCAACTTGCTTTAACTCAAAAGTAGCCTTTCCCTGCCTGATTTCATAAACACACACAGAAAAAAAAAAGAGGAATAAAAAAAAAAGAAACAGCTACTTCGAATCGCCACGCGGGGGGGAAAGCTGACTCCCCGCCGCCGAGTTGAAAGGATTAGTCTTTCAGACGCGCCCGCCGGGGTCGCGCTTTGACTGATTGTACTGCGGTCAACTCGTGACAAAAGGCTGCAGAAAAAAACGATCCCCGACTCTCCCTGTCGTTTCCGCGCCCCCTCGAGGCTCTCCGAAAACCTTGGTCGCCCCTACAATGTCGATAACCGACTCTGGCTCTGGACAACGAGCAGTGACCAGCGCGAGGAGGTGCCTCTTTCTCTCGCCCCACGCAGGAAGCTCGGCTACCCATTCGCGATGCGCGCTTCCTAGAATGCGGTGCCAAATGTGAAGGACGATTCCTTTTCAAGTGCGCCCGCCGAACACGCCTGCATGTGTCGTCTCGGTTGTTCGACGCCTGCGTTCGCATACGCCGAGTACCGCGCAACCTTGCGCTTTCTGATCTCTTGGGCCGCTTTGCTTTTTTTCTAACTGGCTTTTTGTCCCGTCTAGGCTTTCTTACAGGCCGATGCCCCTTGAAGCACTTCGCGCCTGTTCTGGTCGGAAAACGTGCTCTTCCCTTTTCATTACTGCAGCCAGCCTTCGAACGAGCTGCTCGTGTCGCTAGATCGTTAACTACAGCTGCAAGTTTACGAGGCGCAACGCGGGAAGGCTTCACTTTTCCTTCCACTGCATTTCTTTCTTTCGCACCTGTCCGCGCAACCGAATTTAGGGCTTTGAATTTGATCCGTTTCCTCTTGGTTCTTGCCCTTTTCCTTTTTCTGCGCCTAGACTGTGTCGCGTGCGTCTCCTGATGACAACTAGCTATCTCTAGTTTTTCCGTCGCACCTCGGAAATTTTCATGAAATTTCAAACTGGCCTCTGTGCCTTCGCAGCAGAGTGCCAGCTCCACGCAGCTGACAGACGGACATGAAACTGCCCCTGAGATCCCTAGCTCATTCCTTTGGGAGTTGTCCTCTACCGCGTGCCTGTCGCTTTGCGCTCTATTCTCTGCATTGCAGTGCTCAGCCACAACTGAGCCCGCCTGGCTGTCGCTCTGCGCGCCATTCCCTGTACTGCAGTGCTCAGCTACAACTGAGCCCGCCTGGCTGTCGCTCTGCGCGCCATTCCCTGTACTGCAGTGCTCAGCTACAACTGAGCCCGCCTGGCTGACGCTCTGCGCGCCATTCTCTCTTTGTCTAGAAGTCTGGCTGTTACTTCTATCTTTATGTTCGGCAGCCTCGTATTCTTCTTGCGCCAGCTTTGCCAAGGTAGCCTCTCCCGAGCCTTTGTCACTGAAGCCACTGTGACAACTCAACTCGATCTTACCGCGGTTGTTACTCTCAAAAGGGGTTTCCGCTGTTTCAACTTCGAAACCTTTTCCGATATTAAAATCTCCCTTTTCGCGGTCCTGCCGGTTTGACGCCTGTATCGCTTCTACTGAAAGTGTCGCGCTCGCAACTGTCCCGACAAAGTTGTCCGTTGCCACTCCTGCCTCACTTGGAGGAGAATCCTCGCACTCGTGTCGTTGAGACGCTAACTCGGAATGCTCTCTCTTAGCATTACGTCCAACTACACTGGACACGGTCTCGGATTCTGCGGCTTTCCTTGAACTACCGTACCGGTTGCACACGTTCTCTGCCACTTCCCTCGTGGTGTCGCGATTTACCAACTCGGCTACGGTCACAGACTTTGCGGGTCTTACCTGCGGACCTACTTCATAAGCATCGCTTGCTCTTTCAGGAGTTCCGGCTCTCACACTACCGCCCTTTCTTCGTATTTCGTTTTGAACTTCTAATATCTTTAGTTTCGTTGTTTCAATTTCAACCTTCCACTGTTGCCGTTGCCGTTCCTTCTCTTTTTCCCACTCTCGATCAGCTTCCTTTTTAGCCTCCTGGTCGGCTTTCTCTTTAGCCTCCCGGTCGGCTTTTACTTTGCGGGCTTTTTCCCCTTGTACCAAATTCCACGTATCTACCAGCAACTGATCGTTATGCTTGACTTGTTTAAGAATGAATTCGCCCAGTTCAATTTTGGTTAGTTTGCTAGGCACTTCAACCGACAGTTCCTCGCATATCAACAGCAAGTCCGACTTGTACAACCTCATTAGGTCCATGACAACGCTTTCCCCGCTTTGGCTCTGCTAACACAACAATGCCTTGAGAATAACCCCTCTCAAACGACAAAGCCCTGATTCCCAGTCAAGATTATTCTCTGAATCTTAAAGCCTGGCGAATCCCATTGCAAAACCAAAACGCTCACCCGTGGAGAAAGCACGATGTCGCACGGTCCATCCCAGCTGCTGCCAACCAGTGTTGGAAGTGGCCACACAAGCCCGCCGCTGGAACCAGTGTTAAAGATGGGGCCTCTATCCCACCGCTGGAACCAGAGTTGAAGACGGAGGGGTCCTGGAGATGACTAACTCGTTTAGCCCCACAGGTACCGGCTCCGAATGACGATGTCGGACTGCGCTATCGAGGAAACTGTACAGAAGGGTTTATTCTACATATTTACAGATGAGAATCGAATCGAATGCAATGCAATGCTACCGATCACACAACAACATCCCGTTAAATACGGTTCGCGTTCCCTAGATCCCTGACTGGGGAACTTGGTTCGAATAACGTTGTCCAATCGGATGGGCCATTGATGACGCTGGCGGTACCACCCACGGCACGGGGCGGTGCTGAAGCTCTCTCGCTCTCTCACAGCTCGGGGGATGAGAAGGGGAAGACAGTCATCAAACACAGATGCGTCACCTTGACCACTGCCGCAAGTGTTCTGTGCGTTGCCTCCGTGGGAAAGCAGAATCCCGCAGTCTCCTCGCAGGTGGTTGAACCTTCTCGAACTCCCCCGCCGGATGGCCGAAGCACGAGACCCATTCGACACAGCGTCTTTCAATTAGCAGCCTCGCTCAGCGTGACCTTGCGTAGCATCATCCCGTTCGGTGACCCGAAGGCCGACTCGGCCAACGTATACCGCTGCTTCCGCCGTGCTTCATGTGCATCTCTGCTTTCAGCGTTGTTGCTGCTGTCCCAAGTTCTCGCCGCATCTTTGCCTAACGACGACACTCGTCTGACAGTAATTTCCCCCAGGTCCGTGGGACACAGCCTCCCTCGATCGGTTCGGAGGTTCGGTGATTACGAGTGCAACAGCCCCGGCCGTCGTCGTCTATGCTTCTGCCGCCGGCGCCAGGCCTCGTCAAATCCCTTGCTTTGCGATGAGTCACACCCGGCTCCAGGACCACGTTGTCCACTCTTAACACCGCCTACTGCCAGCCTTTATTAGATCTGTGGAACTTAAAGTTCATTAGTGCTCGATCATCGCGTCAATGCGAAGCATCGCTAACGCTCTTGTGATGCCCGATCCTGTGCAAATTATAGCTTAACACAGTCAAACCTCGTTGTGTGAAGCAGTTCTGTTCCTTCGAGCCGACGGTTCGCTCCTAAGAGATGGCATGATTGGGATATATAGGTTGTTCTCTCCTTCGGCACGAGCTCTAGAATTTATGCCTCGCAACCAACGTATCTCCGCAGCTTAATTGTTCCCACTGGAAGATTGCTTTCTTAAGAAAAGTAGAAGTTATTTCAAAGCGATTTTACGGTTACTTCAAAACTTGAGTGAACATTTTTTTTTACTCTCTTCCACATTTAAGTAAATTTCCTCTCAAAATTCCTGTTTTACATTTTTCCAACGATGCTTTCACACATCTGTAATTACTTACTGTCGACAACTTTGGTGTCCGCTAAAAGTAAAGATTTCCTGGCCATCGCGACGTTCCTAAAAAAATTGCACTGAAGAATTCGTTGCTGGACTAAACGAAAACCGTCGTTTTAGGGATAATTTCAAGAGTGCTACTTGCTTTTTTTATGTTTTTTTCCAAGGCCAGTTAGGCTTTTTCTTAGAACTTACAACTTTCTAATAACCAGTATTTAAACCTGTCAGTTAACTGTGGGAAAGTACAGCTTCTCGCAGCTTACCCAGAGCAGGTCACAATATATTTGTTTTTCTTTTTTTACCAGCAGGTATAAGGAACGTTGGCAAAAAAGACTACATATCGGCCTTTCATTTATCCCACCGTCTTTAAAAAATGGCTCACTCTCGGAGAACTGCAGTCTATTAAAGTAATAAAACTGATTTCCGGAGATTAATTACTCCGTCTCCGTGTTTCTGTACCCTTTCATTGCCGAAGTAATTTACCTATAGATTACATACCAAGCTTATACAAAAATCTGCCTTTGGAACTTATCGTGCACATTAGGAATCGATAAATAATCGTTGTGAAACGATGAGATCAAGTTTCGTAGCAGACGATGAACTAGCAGCAAGAAATGAAACACGAACAAGACATTTGAAACACGAACAGTAAAATGAGAAGATCATAGCCGATTGAAGCTCAATACTAGCGCATGTTAATTTCGATTCGAAGGCGCGAAGACTCTCCTTTAGAAGTGCAAACCAAACTCTCCTGTACACCCTCTCCAGGAGCCAATATGTTTGGGTTTTTGTGTTGGCATTTCTGTTTGTTTGTTCGCGTGTCATTTGCTACTGATAGTACTAAACTATTTCCCCAAAGGTAGCAAGTGTTTCAACAAGAATATTCACGTCAACTCTTTACTGGTCATTCTGGCAACAAGTGTGGTCGTCCACAGCAATTGCTCTTTGAAACCGCCAAAGACGAGAGAGAGAGAGAGAGAGGGAGAGAAATAATTTATTCAAACCACTCTTGTCTGAACTGCGGTGTTAAATAACGACAGTCGTGGCGATCTTGAGTGCAAGTTTTAAAACCTCGGGTGTCTAGGGCCCCATTATGCCAGAGGTGCGCGCCACTAAGGCCACAAAAGTCTTTGGAAGCGTGCGCATGCTAGTGGAGCGGTGCATCTCTCCCAAAGAAGCGATATTGAGAAAGAATTGGTCAAATGTTTAGTCACTTGGTCAAATGTGATTCTCCATGTGTATTTAGTGCCAGGACATTCAAAGACACACACTTGCAAAATTGAGCGCACACTTGTTACTCTCAGTATGCAGGGCGTTGATAACTGTTATCATCTAGTACAGAAAGTAGTCTATAGGAGCTGTGTAGTATCAAGTCATTCGATGCGGGTACATCCGTCAAGCACAACCAGAAAGCAAGAGCGGTGTCCTCGGACACGCAGACACCAACTCACAGAGAGTGTGTCTCTTCCAGTTACGCAATGTCTCTCACGACAAGAATTGGTACACGATGATAGCGAACGTGGACACAAGCAACAGCACCGTGTTTATCAGAGCGCGATCCACGACAAAGAAGTCTGCGCCAGAGAGTTCCACCTTGGCGTCTTGGATGTGACAGACAAGGTTCTTGACCAGAAGGATGAAGGCAAGGTCCACGTCCCGGTCATCGGTCGAATTGGCCACTCTCAGGGCGTAGTGCAGCGAATCCGACACGTTCTTGGCCACCTCCGACGCGACAAAAGTCATGGTTATGAAGACGGTCATGTCCCGCGTGATGTCGACCAAAGCGAACGCGTACTCGGAAAGCTGAGAGCCTCCGCAGACGGCCACAATGGACGACGGAATGGAAATAAGGAAGCTCGCGGTCAAGTCCGCGTACCACAAGGACATCATGCTGCCATAGGTATGGTTTAGAGCGCCCACCACGTCTGACGTTCGTGATAGTCTTAGCAGCATGCTTTCGATGGCTTTCGTCTGTGACCAACCTGAATCTCTACGCGTCGACGCCGATTCCATGTCCACCACGAAGCGGAGGGTAGTCTTGGAGAACATGTAGCAAAGGGCCGCAAAGAAGACGATAGTTAACGAGGACACCGTCTTCGACAGGCTGAGGAGGGAAACATCGATCAAAACGAGGAAAACCTGAACCGGGTTCACAGCTGAAGAGTTGCCGTCACGAAAGCTTTGGTAAGGGAACGTACTGGTTAGGCTTAACGCATTGGTCAAAAGCGCGCAGAAGAGCACGAGGCCGCTCGCAACGCAGAAGCCAGAAAAAAGCTTCGTGAACCGCGCGAGCTGCATCGTATGCCGAGGAAGGTATCCGTCGAACACGGAGTGGACCCCTGCGACAAGCTCACGGAGTGATTCACGATGCAGCACCACATAAGCAGCACTCAGGAAAGAAGCGAAAGCCCTGATGACATGGCCGACGGCAAGCAGGAGACGGAAAGAGGTTAGGTCATACTTGTGGTTGAAGATGGCGACCAGCAGACGAACCGCGTATGCGAGAAGGACGAAGACTATCAGGGGACACCGGGTCTTCCTTCTAGACGCGTTGCTTGGCGTGGTCTGGAGAATCGGCGGCAGTCCAAGGGCGCCTATGGGGAGGGTGATCCCACGAAACGCCGCGGTTACGTCTTGAAGGGATGATTCTGTCTGCCATTGCTCCTCTTTGAGCACAATTCTCGCCACTGCCCAGCGGGAGTTCGGCATGACGACACCCATCTATGTTTCAACCACTGTTCGCTCGACACGAAAGAAGCAAGCAAAGTATATAGCCCAGTTAGGACTAGACCGACCGAAGTTTAGGTCTGCTTCATGTCTTGATGTCATGCAAGAACTGCATAATATGATTTTGCTGTGAGTCGTTCCTAATGACGGGTGCATATGAATTCGAGCAAGGTTTGAGACTAGTCTGGGCTTAAAGATTCGATTTCTTGACGAAGAGGTCCGGGGGGGGGGGGGGGGGGGGGGGGGGGGGGCTGGAGTCCGAGGCTAATATTCGCTACTGCTTCGAGCGTTCAAAAGTCGTTATTGGCAGCGCGGTGAAGACAAACAGAACAAGAAAAAAAATTTGTAAAGCAAGAAGACAAAAAGCAATAAAGTACAGGAGAAAAGAAAATGAAGACGAGAGAGAAAGAAGCATGAACCTAAAGTACATAACTCGAGGCGCTCAGGTTTGCAGAGCCAGAAGTATTGGAACGATTAGAACACACTCTCCTGCACATCCTGCCTGCCGCCGGAAACGGAACTGAACCTGCCCTCGAGAATCGCGAAAGCCATTAAATGCAGATTTGTGAAAATACAAAACTGGTGGCCAGTACGACTGGTCGTGCTCACAGCATGACGTGAGACGCGTTGCCTTTTTTTTCCTCCTACTAATGGAGGCAGACATTCAGATCAACTGTGATATTGCCTATAGCTGTAAAAACTGCCTGAAAGAATCGCGAATGTTGACAGAGAGGTAGAGAATAAATTTTATTGTTCTTTTATTTAGCTGTCTTCACTGGCGACGCTGGTGCTCTAGTAAACCTTTCTTTCATTTCTGAAACGAAGTCTCATTTGGTAAGGACTCTGCATAAGGCTGAGCCGCGTGCAATGATAATGAATTGCTACCATCGAACGGACACTCAGCGTCATGAATAATTCCTCTACGATCAACGAGAACTTCTTTGAGTCAACAAGAAATCCGGAAGGGTTGTGTACCTGAAAGAAAAAGCGGAGACGCAGGACGACACAGTCGCGCAAAACCTTTGCCTGTTCCAACGGTCGTCGAGCGTCCAAATACGGCAGGAAGAAGGGAAAGGAGTTAAAGGAAAAGAAAGAAAGAAAGAAAGAAAGAAAGAAAGAAAGAAAGAAAGAAAGAAAGAAAGAAAGAAAGAAAGAAAGAAAGAAAGAAAGAAAGAAAGAAAGAAAGAAAGAAAGAAGGAAGGAAGGAAGGAAGGAAGGAAGGAAGGAAGGAAGGAAGGAAGGAAGGAAGGAAGGAAACAAAGGGGAACGAAGTAAGGAATGAAAAGGAAAGAAGGGAACATAAAGGGAAGGGTCGGAAAAAGGAAGGAAGGGGACATAAAAGAAAGGGATGAAAAGGAAAGAAAAAGGGAATGGAACATAAAGGGAAGAGATGAAGGAATGAATCATAAAGGGGAGGGAGAGAAGCAAGTGGACATAAAGGAAAGGGAAAGGCTATTTGGACGAGTTATGTGCACTGGAGAGGTTGCTTTTCCTGCAAGCTTCTCGAAAGTGCATGTATTTTGGCGCGATGTAGCCAAAATTTGTTGGGTAACCACGTTTTCGAAATTACACAAACTGATATGGATATTACTTACGAGCCTCTCAATAATTAAGGAGCCTAGAATTAGTAGTTAAAAAGTTAACTACTCAATATTAGTTAACCGGGCTGCTAGTCAGCACGTCTTCGCATTATTTTGATATATTACACCGCTGACAATGTTATGCCGAAAAAAGCGCTCTTCTAACTCAAAAAGCCTATTTTAAAAATTATTTAAAGTCTTAGGTGAAACACCATGTATAATAATAATAATAATAATGATTTATTTCCATCACCATACAGTGTTGGAGGGGATGGGAATAAAAGCGGTTATCGCTTGACAAGGTTCCCACCCCCTGTACAGCAAGTAGGCAGTGGCATGCGACGGCACTTCTGAGAAAATAAAAGAGAGAGAGAGAGAGAGAGAAAAAAAAAGACAACAGACAGATACACAATCACCAGCGTGTGCAGAAAATTAATGCGGCTTTAAGAAATAACAACAAAAGCAACAACAATAACAAAAAAACCTGTTATAAAGATTATAACAGCAACCAATACATCAAATACAAGTTCAAAGTGTGAAAGCTAGAAAAATGTGGCTTCGGAAATAAAGTAGTTGAGAAGGTCAGAGCAGCTAATGTTTCCTATGTCAATGTTTGCAGTAATTAATCTATTGAGGAGTGAGGGAAGTTGGAATGTTACCATTTGGCGTCCATAGTTTGTTCTGACTAAAGGAACTACACAGTGTGGTTTGCGACGGCGTGGGTATGCGCACTGAAATAACTGAATTGGGGCTAAGTCAGATATGTTTGTAATGCATCGCCTTTGTTCTATTTTATAGGTGCGCAATAGTTTATATGCATAAAGGTTGAAAACGTTAATAATCTTGTGCTTGGAAAATAAGTTTTTAGTTGAGTATCTATATGGCAGGTTATGAACAATTCTGAGGGCCCTATTTTCAAGAACGGCAAGTTTTTTCAGACTGGTTTTTGTAGCAGTACCCCATACTAATGAACAGTAGTTTAGATGTGAGCGAAATAATGCACGATATAACAGAAGTTTTACCTTTTGTGGGAGACAACATTTGAAACGTGTCATAAATCCTATGGCTCGAGATGTCTTTAATGCTATATGACTTATGTGGTCGTCCCATTGCATGTCTTCAGTGAATATTACGCCAAGCGATTTGAATGATTTTACTAACTCAATCTGGTCTCGGTTGTAATGCAGGTCACCAAATTCACTGCAATTTTTATTTTTTGGATGAAAAAGTATTGCCTTAGATTTTGTTGCATTAACTGAAAGAAGATTGTTATCGGACCATGTCTTTATTTTTTCCAGGAGTATGTTTGCATTTTCCAGTAACTTACTACCAGTAGCGTCGGATAAAAACAAACTGGTATCGTCAGCATAAATTATGAAACGAGCGTTATTATCCACACTAGTGATGTCGTTAATGTAAAGGTTGAATAACAGTGGTCCAAGGATACTTCCTTGGGGCACTCCGCGGGTAACTGTTCGAAGAGTTGACTTGTATTCATTTATTTGGACATACTGTTTTCTGTTGGACAAGTAAGACTTAAGTAAGAGTAAAGCTGCGCCTCTAATTCCATAACATTCAAGTTTTGTCATCAAGATGCTATGGTTTATGCAGTCAAATGCTTTGCTGTAATCTAAGAAAATTCCCAAGACCAGGTTCCTATCTTCAAAATTCCTCAGTATATATTCCTTCTGGTGTAAAAGAGCAAGTTCTGTTGACCGGTTTTTTCTGAAGCCATACTGGCAGTCGGTAATTATGGCGTGTTTACTTAAAAAGCTTTCAACTCGTTTAAGAATCAGTTTCTCGAGAGCTTTGGAGAAGACGGGCAAAATACTAATTGGTCGATAGTTTCCAAAGCTGTTTTTGTTTCCCTTCTTGTATATAACTGCTACTCTAGCAATCTGCATTCTTGCGGGGAAAGTGGAAGTTGCTATGCATAGGTTGTATATGTGCTCCAATGGCGCAGCGATGATGTCGATGACATACTTAACTGGACGCATCTGGATATTATCCGCATCACACGAGGTGCTGTTTTTGAGGTCACTAAAAGTTGACAAGACTTCTCTGGTAGAGACAGGTTCAAGGAACAAAGAAGGGGGGCGCCTGTCAATGGAAACGTGAGATGTATCAGCTGAGGGGTTCAACGCAGGAGTAAAATGCTTGTTAAACTCTTCTGCGAGACGGTTACCTCGGTATTCTATGCCATTGTCAGTAATTTTATCGGGATTACCAGCCTGTGAAACGCCAGATTATAATTTATTAATAATTTATAATTTATTAATTTGCGAGCTAGTTGATGGACTCGGGTATTATTATTTTAGCAAGGAGAAAGGAAACAACTGTGATTTTTTTGTCGCAAGGGCACCTGTGACCAAAGAGCGCCATGTCACAATGTGTTTTCGACTACTCAAGGCGGGGTCAAAGACCCGTTTCCCAAGCATTTCGCCCTAGAGAAGCCGAGCACCAGGCCAGGGGAAAGCTTGTACCCATTGTCACCGGTATATCACCGGTGGGTAGAAACAACTTACTTGTATGTCAAGCTGGTTAGCTTTAGCACTAAAGCAGACGCAGCGTAAAAAAACAGTGTCCCGACCGCTTTCTTGCGTACGTCCTGACACCGCTGCGGACACTGCAGTCGCTGCACTGACAGATCCATTACCGGAAGGGCCGTCAGATAACAACCTTGGATAAAAGGTTATCGACAGAGGGCGCTCTTTTGCTGCAACCAATGCGGGTGTCGCGTGTCACTGAGCGGTGGAATCGAACTCGCCCTCCTGTCTCCGGAGCGTAGCTGTCTCCTCGGAATGAAACAAAGCTCGAATAATCGGGACTTAAGTACGAAGCCCGGATTAAGAGGTCTTTAGTTAACTAGCGGTCTGGACGCCCGTCCATGAGGCGTATGTACGTAATGTGTTTGTGTACTGCGCTTTAATCACAGCCAGCGAGACCGGTCAGGGCACCTGTCCCAGAGACATGCTTCATAACTTTGCGTTACATGAGTGCTAGGAGTGCTAGCTCGTGTACGCGTGGACATGCGCATTATACTACAGAGCGTCGGTCAAAATGAGCAAACTAGCTAACATCGTGTTTCGCAGCTCTACGTTCGCACATCCGTGCTATCGCGCTCCCTCCGCTAAGCAGCCAATGAGGAGACGAGTTAGTTTCGTCGCTTCAGCCTTTCGCCCGACATGCCACCGGCAGCGGCGTACACAACTTTCCACGGGGACCACCATGCTCAGGCTAGTGTCGGTGGATTGTGCACCCTGGTCCCGCCAGAGGTCCTGCTGCATGGAGGAGAAACGACGAGGAGGATGCGTCGTGAGGGAAGGGGGGAGAGTGAAAGAACGGCGAGAGGACCGGCTCCGTGGTGAAACGATGAATCGCACGTGAGTATGGCAGTTCGCGCCGCCCTATTCATAACATATCTCTCCAGTGTTTACCTTCGCGACGCCTTGAATCTCGAGTGAAGGAGCAGTAGGCGCTACTTAATAAAATGGAGGTGTTATCCTGGCAATCTGCCTGGAACGCTACTCTAGGCGAGGATGATAAAGACGAGGTGACACACGCACGCACATGCGCACGTTATAGTAACCTCGTTATAGCAAACAGGTAAAAACCTTAAAATAGTTCGACAATAGTCGAAATTCGTAATATAACATTTCGCCAAAAACTCAAGCTGGACGAGCGAAATTTATTCAGCGAAAAAAACGACAACTGGGAGATGCCTTTTCCGCAGTTTTAGCTCCGTATCGAAACCGCTCGCCGCGATTTCGGAGGCCTCAAAAAATCGAGTGGCAAACGCCAGTTAGGCTGGCTTTTTCGCATAGCACCGCAGCACGCACTGGTGGCAGGCAAGTCAAAAGCCAGTGGGGTGGCTTCCTCGCATTATAGCGGTGTCGCGTAAAAAACTGGATGCTAGGACGAAGCCTATCGCCGTTTTCACCCCCTGCCCTCTGTGACTCTCGACGTGAGCAGATGAGGACGGCTGGAAAGCTACAACAACCGACCATGTCGCTGGTTCCAGGGCACTATCGACGGGCATTATTCGCTACCAGCTGTTCTCGCCACCCTATCTATCTTCTGTGGCGTTATTGCCAAATGTGAGATAAAGCGTAAACCATGGCTCGAACGCTTAATGCACCACCACCGTTATTCGCGCCTGCCATCCGAGTTAGCACAGCGTGCCGCTAGCAGTCTTATGGCTAACCGCGTTCGATATACCGGGTGTTTTTTTTTTAGAAGGCCCAACATTTTTTAAGGAAGGTAAATTCCTTTAGATTTATTCTAACCCTGGGGCTATACTGAGGCCTACGGCGGACGCCAGGTAAAAGGCAAACTACTTTAATTAGTTCGCTGATTAACTGAATACGTTAATTAACATTTATCATTTTTATTTTAAGGGATATGTTGTATTAGCAGAATTGGAGATCGTCTTCTAAACAGTCCAGCCAAGAAAAAAAAATTTCATAAAAAAATGTTTTGCGCGCGTTACGAGGCGAGAAAAAGTCACCCTGGTAGGCAGCTTCACACTGTAACACAGCGTCTGTGAGCGCCTGTGGCGTAGTTCGCTCCGCCTTGCGCTTTGTGTCAGTGCGTTTTTGTTCCAACGCGGCATTCCGTGAGGCCGCGGAGAGAAGCGAAACAAGCAGCGATAGCGCAGGCCGCCCGTCCGGGCTCCAGGTGACGTCAGCCGTGTGACGTAAAGCGCAGGGCGGAGCGAACTACGTCAGAGGCGCTCACCGCCGCTGAGTGACGGTGTGAAGATGCCTACCAGGGTGACTTTTTCGCGCCTTGTAACGTGCGTGAAATATTTTTAATTAAAATTGTTTTTTCTCGGTTGGACTGTTTGGAGGACGATCTCCAATTCTGCGTAAACAACATACACCCTAAAATAAAAACTAGAAAAGTTTATTAACATATTTAGTTAATCAGAGAACTAATTAAAGCAGTTTTCCTCTTGCCTGGCGCACGCCGTTGCCTCCAGTATAGCCCCAGTGCTAAAAAATTTACCTTTTTTTTAATTTTGGACCTTCTAAAAAAAAACACCCGGTATACAGTAAGAAATGCATGTGTTTGTTAAAAATGTTTAGGAATATTTCGATACCTCCTATAATTTGTGATATCCATGCTCGTTGTGACGATGTTTGACAGTAAGAACTATCTTTTTCGGGGGTTCCTTACGTTTCCTGGCTTCCGGCCTCGTCTCGCACCAGTTCCCCGATTTCGGTGAACAAGTGGGGCGTTACTTCTGGTACCGATGCATACGACAGAGAGGGCGTACTTCTGCAAAGGAAGCAAGCCTTGCTTCTTGGAGAGGAGGCACTCGAAGGCTTCTCTCTCATTTTTGAAGTTTCTTCAGAAACGCAATTGAAGCAAACATTATCTCCTTAAAAAACAGCCAGCAAATGTTTGCCATAAATACAAAACCAAATGTAATAAACACGTTTAATAGTCGCTTATGCGCCGTAAAATTCAACGCTAACAACCAACCAACCATCTCTGACTTGCCGCTTGCGAAAATAAAACCACATGACGGCGGTCAAGTCTGTAGGCCACAACGAATATGGTCAGCGAAAACTCTTCTTTCCTTTCCATCTTTTTATTATTTCGGAGTTCACCTGCGCAATTTTAACGAGCAAAAGGAAGACGGTATCGGGGATGGTTCTATTCTACGAGCTCTTATTTTGTTTTCAACCAACGGTATACAGGACAAGCGACTGTTCAGGATCTCTCGCGGAAATAGCGGAATAGAAGGGTGCTCAGCGAGCTTTATTCAGCTGAAGCGAGAGAGAGAGAGAGCGCGAGAAAGAAAGAAAAAAGAGAGAAGAAAGAGCAAGAAAGAAGGACAGAAAAGAAAGGACAGAAAAAGAAAGAAGGACAGAAAAAGAAAGAAAGAAAGAAAGAAAGAAGGAAAGAAAGAAGAAAGAAAGAAAGAAAGAAAGAAAGAAAGAAAGAAAGAAAGAAAGAAAGAAAGAAAGAAAGAAAGAAAGAAAGAAAGAAAGAAAGAAAGAAAGAAAGAAAGAAAGAAAGAAAGAAAGAAAGATCGTCATGACCGACTCAAACGCAAGGAAAGAGAACGTATGCAAGAATGCATTGCGAACTGCGCGGTTTTCCTCGGTGATTCTATTGACCGAATGCCGTTGCGTAAGCGCGATGACGTCAATACCGACGACGGGGCGTACGAAGCAGATTCCTTGAATGCACATTCTTTTTTGTTGTGGTGCTTTTTGAGGAAAGAAAATAGTGCAGTAACTGTCTCACTTCTCGGTGGATACCTCAACAGCGCAGTAATGGAAGGGAAGAAGATGGAAGTGAGAGAAGAAAGGCAGAAAGAGGTACCGTAGAGGAGGGCACTGGAATGATTTACACCACCAGGGGATATTTACCATGCAAATTTTGGCTATTCCGACGAGCTACGTGCACTGGAGTGGTGGCTTTTCCTGCAAGCTTCTCGAAAGCTCATGTATTTTGGCGTGATGTAGGCATAATTTGTTGGGCGACAGCGCCGAGGGTAACCGGGTTTTCGAAATTCTAAAAACTATTATGGATATTACTTACGGTGGGCTACAGTGTTCTCAATAATTAAGGAGCCTAACAGCAATAGTTAAAAAATTAACTATTCAGTGTTAGTTAACCAGCCTACTGGTTAGCACACCTTAGATTTACTCTGATGTACTACACCGCTGACAATGCTGTGCCGAAAAAAGCCCTCTTCTGATTTAAAAGGCCTATTCTTAAAAATGGCGGCTGATCGACTGAAATTAGCGAGAAAACCGACGCAAACACATACACACAGAAGCAGCAACAGAAGCTGCGAAAAATGTGAAACCTGTTGCTATCGCATTCCACTTTTACTGTGACTTAAGCGTATCCACAGTTTATTGTTTGTTTCTATTGGGCCTTCCCCGCGATGCCACATTTGGTATACACTGGCAACATTCCTCTCGTCACCGCCCGCCGCTCCCAAGCGAAGGGCCATGTTCGCCTTCTGCTCACTTGAGTAGAGCATGCGACGCCAGCGCTGGATTTCTCCCCTGGCGGAGAGACACGACCCCACGAGAGCGCAAGGGCCGCCTAGAGTTACTGTAAATGGCCGCCGAAAGCGGCGCTTTAACCACTGAGCGGGTGAAGTCTGGTTCCCATTTTCGTCGCTTCCTGGACACAAAAGAGCATCCGTCTCGCACACGCGCGCGGTTGAGGAGGAAGAGAAACCCGTGAAAAATTGGCGCGTTTCGCCAAAGAAGTGTGGTTTCTCGTTTTTTTTTTTTTGATTCCTGGGCCTACAAGGAATCTAGTTGGAAACTTGTTTCTATCTGCGCTCCATAAAGCAAGAAGTAATGATTAATCTACAGTCCGTGACCAATGTGTGTTGCTTCAAGCCATGGAAAACTAGACGTGAACACTATTTCTAAAGTGCGGGCCGCGGAATGCAGCTAGCATGGCGTGCATGGCCCCCGTTCAAACGGTCGTTCTTAGCTATTTCTAATGAACATGTTCTATTTTGTCAAGAGCACTATAAGGCACTTGCAGCATCAAAAAGAGCTAACAAAATTTTAGAAGTAGCGAAGCCTCACTGGCGAGAAAGAGTAATGAAATCCGAAATGGCGCTAGAGCAAACCACCCATGCTCATTCGACATCCTCCTTAGAGGTGTCTTGAAGCCTTACAGCTTTGAGTGTGTGTACCCGGGAAATGCCATCTGCTAAGAAGACTCCTCAAGCATTCGCATATTCAAGCATTCAAGCACTTCACTAAGGCGAGAGGCAAGCGCAGTAGCGGGTGCGCTGCTATTTCCTTGTTTGTCTATTCCTTGCCCAGAAATAACGGCAAAACTGGGACATTTTGTAGCGAAAGCTACACTAGGCTAGCAGAAGCGCTTCGCGGTGCCTGCCAAAGGCCACTACTGCGCATGCGCAAAGCCGGAAGCGATGCGCTCGCTCCTCAGACGCGAACCATGGAGGAAGGAGAACGGCCGTGCTCGTCACGGCAGCAGTACAAGCTGCATGAAATTGAGTCTTCCCAACCAGAAGTCGTCGCAGGAAGCTCCCTTGGAGTTGGCAGAGTCCTCATTCATTCATTCATTCAGCTCGGAAACAGAATTGACAGACCGCGACAATAACTTACGCCCTTGAAGGAACCCGGCGTTTCACGTGGAGCGGCAACCTTCGTACAGGAACAGCCTATAGCAACTGTGACACGCGCAACCCCCCTCAGGAAAGCGCAAAAAAAAAAGACTGGATCAAAAGCAGGGGCAGTTCCGCTATTCATTTTTAACGACTGCCCTACTCTGTTACGTCACGATCTGCGACTAGTCAGTTATTTAACTTGGTGGTTTTAATTAATAACAGTGTGCGGTGGTGGCAAAAGGTTGACCCTTCTCGGGGAGCCCCTTGACGTGTCGTCGTCCACATCTTGGTCGGAGCCCCCATTCAGGGGCCCTGTTGGTCACCGCTCTCTGGCCAGCATGCTCGATCAGCCTTTGCTGGTCTGTCGTATCCGTGCTGGACAAGGCAATATCCCCAAAAGGAAGGGATGGGGAAGGCCATGGGCTGGACGCTTCCGGGTGGCGTCTGGCAGGCCCAAACGGAGTGTGGGCCGGTATTGATGGCAGCTCGGACATTTTGCGTGGCTAGCGTGTAAAGAATAAGTGTTTGTGGTCGATGTTAGGATATTGGCAGTTGACGCCGAGTCGTAGCTTCGGTCTCGGTCAGCGTTTGGTGCGGTGGTGGCAGTGTTTCGTTCTGCGAGCGGTAGTGTTCCGTGATGTGGTTGCTAGAGTGCGCGTAGCCGCGCTAGCTTCCTCCTCCGCTTCCGTCAGCAGCGCCCGATCGCCCAAGCAGCAACTTTCCGTTGCCGTGACCAGGGGTCGAAACTATGCGAACCGAGAGGGATGTATCCGTCATAGCGCGCGCACGAATTGCGGGGACAGCACGTTCTTCGCGAAGGCGCGGAATGCGGACTGCGAGTCAGTGATTATCATATACAGTATTGTTTGTTATGTGTGCCTGCACTCTCAGCCAAAATTAGTCCCGTGGGAGCAATAGCAGCCATTGGTCCCCTTGAGAAGCCCGAAAGGAGCAACTGCGACCGTGAGCGTGCAGTGTGAAGAGTACACGGACCAAGTGCTTAGTCCTTGGTCTGAAAAGGACCAACTGAGGGACCAACGACAAAATTTCCTCCCCCTGCTTCGTCGTTACTCCCAAAACATGGAGGCGCCCTTCGAAGCAAGACCCCTCGCCTCAGACTGATTTCGTCGTTGTTGTTATTACATTCAGTGGAGATAAATGGGGTACCGGTCTTTCGCTTCGTCTCATCTCGTTTATAACAAAATGTATGAGGGATACATTGGCTTTATTTTTCATTTAGAGTGACGATTCTGCCGCTGTTAGGCTTAATAGGTACCGTCTTTGTCAAAAGTAACCAGGCTGCATGGTTTGCTTCTAGCTTGTATAGTGGAGCCCATGGGGCTTTCCTAAAGATCAAAAGAGGTTGGAAGGTAAGAAGACACCCAGTCCTTACCTTTAACGACCATTACAGCTTCAGGGAAGCCGTAAGGGCTCCACTGCACGAGCTAGAAGCAAACCATCCAGCCTGGTTACTTTTGACAAAGACGGTACGTCGGATTGTTGACAAAAATGTTTGCCATCCTAAGAACCAGATGGCGCCACTAGCATGCACTTATTGGGGTGTCTCGATGTGTACCCCCGCTTAGGGTGAAGTCGCCCTTTGAACCCCTCGGACACTCGGGGCCGCCTAAACCTGTTTTCGCGCGCTCCCTCCGCCATTGTGTTGCCCGCGTCGACCTCGCCGCTCTGCTGTCGTGCGGGCGTCACTGCTGCGTGCCTGCGTTCAGTGCTCCAACCATGCGAGAAATGGTTGGAGGATGTTCCATTTTCCAAGAGACACGAAAAGGATCGAGGCTTCTGTGGCTGGTCCGGATCAAGCGTGAGTGGCAACCGACGAACTCCATGTCTGTAGTGTAAGTGCCGCATGTTGGTTCAGTGCTGTTTTGTAAAGATTTACCGCTTTTGCGATTAGTCAGCTAAGTGTAGTACATCATTTGCATTGGTCAGATTTCATTTCCGCATTATTCGTCTTGCTCGGCGTAAAAAAAAAATGCACGCTTCAGCGCCGAACCAGCCATTGCCTGCGCTTGCCTGTTTGCATCCGAAATTGCATGACACAATGTGTTCGCTCGTGAATGCGTCCCAAACATGCTTTCGCCGCTTCTGTTCATTAGAAAATGATTGCCTTTACGAGGCGCTTGTCAGCGAACCGCGGCCGGCACGAGACCAAGCGACGGCACATAAGCTGTGGCAATTACTGTGCATCTGGGTCGTCTAGGAACCAATAAGGATTAATTTACTTACTTTTTTTTTTCGTTTTTGACAGTATGCTGCGTTGGGTAGCTTGCGCTGCCTGTTAGCCCGATGCTTCGTCCAACGACGCCGCATTAGGTCAGTAAATGAGATTAACAGAATATTTTATGTGCAGATTGAGGTGCTCATTTGACTAATTTGACTGATATAGTTGGAATACTTTGTTTTCTTGTGTACTGTGTTTGTTTTCATTCTCGAGCAGTAAATGTGGGGCTAATTTCAATAACAAAAAGAATATGCCTTTGACATAACCGTCATCGAGATTTAACTCATCTTAAAAGTAGCTCAAAACTTTTTATTGCATGCTCCTCTGCTTAGTAACGATTTCCTTCATCATAACCTACCGCAGACCTCAGTAAAAAACGGTTTTAGGAATTTTTTTTCCTCTGCTTCTCTAGGATGGTCGCTAGAGATTAACCTCTCGCCCCCTTTTAGACCTTTTTGGCTTTAGAGTGTGTGGGGTGTATGTACGCGAGTGCTATCGCTAGGGCGGTCTCCTCTGCCGTCATACTGGAGCTCGTGCCCCGAATGAAGCTGGTCATCTTGATCGAGCCAGTAGCGCCCGTGACCGCTAGCTTCATAGTATCTGCACCAGCTAGGCAGCTAGGTTACCGCATTGACATACAGGACGTTTCGGCCGGTCTGTATTGGCGTAGGAGTGCCTCGACTCTGGCTTTTCTACATCCGCCGTGGAGCTCCGGGTGCATGTTTTCTGGACTGACGCAACTCTGTTCTTAACGGAGAGCTTGGGCGTGATGGCGCATGACCTGTCATGCAGCAGTGGGGTGGTCAGTTCCGAGTAGCCTAGTAGGTGGAGGGTGGTCCAGCCCGTTCTAGTGTTCGAAGACGAGTGAGCTGGCAGGTCCTGTGGGCTTCAATAGCTCTTCCGCCGCGTGTAGGCCCAGTTGAAGCAAGCGGTGGGTCGATTCGCACAGGGGCAGTCCCGAGGAACGCCTTGATCACCGATCGCAGGACGTTCAGTTCACTTAGGCAGAGTCGCGGGAGGAGCAGTTGCGTGCACGCATATCTCAGGCCCACTGTTCTTTACATTAATAACGTCCTAGAATTGAAGCGCTGGTCAAATGTCTGATTTGAGTGCAAGCAGTTGGAGGCTGGTTTGGCGCTGCTCCCTCTGGAGAAATGTTGAGGGGGGAGGAGGGGGGTTCGCCGCCTTTGTCCCCCCTTTTCCAGGGTCCCCAACTGCCAGCAAGTGCCCAAGACTGCACAGCCAACTCATCCCCGCTCACGGAGAGAGATCGAAGGGCACCGTTAGGAGAAGCACCGCTTGAAGGGCTCAGAGCGCAGTTTGATATATCGAATGACTGTAGAAGTTTCAGTTTGTCAAACAATGCGACTTTCCTATAATTTTACACAGGATTTTCAAGGCGATAATCTCTGCGTTTGTTTAGCCAATAATCCGAAACATCAAGGCTCTACTTGCTACAACGCATATGGAAATATTCTCACCGCATGGCAAAGCGAGTGCTTGACAAAGTGAGTGCTTGGCAAAGTGAGTGCGCACAATACCATCTCAGAGCTCTTTATTTACCCTACAGTCAACCTTTGGCCACACATGGAACGAGTTCATGCTGAATGAAGAACCATGTACTTTGTACATTTCTTCCGTTCATGACAGGCCTTGAGGAACAACAGCTTCAACAGTAACCGAGATGTATAAACATCAGTAAGTGTAGACAGTACTGGGCCATGTAAGTAGCGGGGCATTACTGTAGATGCCCAGCAAAAAAAAAAAAAAAGGAAGTGGGGAAATAAAAGGCCCCAAACCACCACCACAACCGAGTATAACAAAAGTATAGGTGCAAAAAATGCACAGATCACCGTACATAAAAAGATCTACAAAAATAACCGTACCAGAAAAAAAAACATAGCACCGAGATTCAAAACATCACAAAATCACTGCTATCGGGAGTTATAGATTGAACTAGGTGTATAAATTAGGGGCTCCCTAAAAAAACCGAGATTGACAAAGCACGTTCACACTGTAATGGGTACCGCAAAGCAGTGCTCATTTAGAAGAAAACACTGCTGTGAGCGTAAGAGATAACAGCATAGAAAAGTAGCATAGGCACATGAATGGTGAAACCTACGAGAACAGACTAAGGGGTCGAGAGCACAGGCATAGATACCCTGTCACTGGTACTGAGTCATGCAAACGCCCATGGCTAACAAATACAACCACCGGAAGAAAGCAAATGTTATGCAAGGATGTATAATCAAAGCGAGAGACTGCACATGAGATTAGCTCTTAAAGCAAATTAGGCACTTTTTCTGTTTTCCTGCAATAGACATGAAACACTACACGACGGTTTGACCGTGCTAAGTGACTGAACGAAATGTTATGGCTCGACACAGACAGTGGCGAGTTGTTCTCAGCCGTCCAGCAATGATGTCCAACAAACATTTCTGAACAGACAGCCTCAAACAAATCTTTTCTGCCAGGAAAAAAAAAATCGTTATGAAAAGACATGAGATCACAAAAAAAAAAGGGATAATAAAGCACTAGCTACACACAACCCTTCAAAGATATATATAAATAACAATTTTGATCTAACGCTAGGTACAAATCTAACATTGCCACCTCCTACCAAACCTGACACGTCGCACCACAGTAGTTACTACACCCAGCTGCCATGCTTCACCTCAAATACGTAGCAGCAAAAATGAGGGTGGGAAAAAAAAAGTAACTGCCTCCCACCATTCCCGGACACACAGTGTGGCCAGAAAGCTTTCAATGCTGCTTTCAACCATTTTCCTTCTCCCTTTCTCTCTTTCCTTTGTGACGCACCACCCCTGGTGCCAGTCAGTGGCCTCATCTCTACTTCTGTCGTGTCGACAAGGGGACGTACACTGGCCCGCCATACTTAGCCCACTCGGCTTCGAACTCATGCTCCAGGATCTCGGCCCCTCGCTTCCGTGCCAGGCCGGTCTCTTCAAGCTTCAGCTCGCACATCTGCATGTCATCACGCCCTGCGGAGAGGGGGAAATAGAAATGAGACTTACCGTATTTACTCGCATAATGATCGCACTCGCATAATGATCACACCCCCGATTTTTCTGGCAAAATTCAGTTTTTTTTATTCCCCGCGTAATGATCGCACCCCGAACTTGCCACGGCAATTTGTCAACGATGTCGAGTCTAGCCGACAATGATCGTACTTGCTTATCTGTCTGACAGACGGCACGTGCAGATTACCATCTTGCTCTGTCAGCATTGCAACGGCAGCCGCCTGTTGGTTGACCTGCGGTCACACGGGCAGTCTAAATGCGGTTAGGCTTAACCGCGGATACCAAACTGAACTGCGGTTATCTCGAATCACGATTCGCCGTGGTCGCAAGTTTTACCACCGTTCTGGGTTGCGGTGCAACGAACGAAGTGACGCAGTGATCCGGTTAAACTTTATTGTTCTCGTAAATAATAAGCCCTAGGATACGAGAACATCAAAAATGAATCCCCCTTGAGGATCGCAGGCCTGTACTGAGTTGCTCGTAGGAGTAATAACTGCGATACAAGCTAGTTTTACGTTCGCAGCCGCGCAGCAGCTGCCGCCGTTGCAGCGCGAGTGACCCGATCTGCTTGGCCAGCTCCGCTGCGAAGGTGTCGCTGAAATCGATCATATATATTTCTTTTAATATGAAACAACGAGGTGTGAGTAAGGCAGCGCCATAAGTAGAACATTCATTATAGCGTTGGTCAATTCAAAAGCGACGTCCATTGTGGCTTCGATACGAAACAAGTTAGGCCTAGCGACGACTTGGGAATACGGAGCGCCGTCGTCCGCCGCGCTCGCGGGCGGCACCATTCCGGTAAGCGCTTGGAATCCAGTGCTCCGAGCGTTGCGAACGTGTCACCTAAGTACATCAACGATGCGGCAGGGACCGTACATTTTTCGGCGTAATGGCGGTAAAATGCATAGCTTGAGCGCCGTGGTACGTTGCTGTTGTACGCTGTTGCCGCGCTTTCGGACGAGATCGAAGGCCGCATAAAAGCGCCGTCGCACAGCACTATACACACTGCCTATTTTGATGCGCTGCTCTTGGAACGTGATTTAGTGTGAAGTAAGTACGTTCTTGAAGTGGGCCAGCTCTTGCGCTTTTCGCACTCTACCTACTCGGTTAACGACGTAAGCCGAGATCGCCGAGATCGGTTCGCGATAACCGCGGGTAGTGCACACATGTGATAAGGGTTGTCTGCCTGAGACTTGTTTGCGTTTTCGGTGCTCAAAAATTTTTTGTAAAAAATTTATCCCGCATAACGATCGCACCCCTAAATTTGCGTCAATTTTTTGAAAAAAAAAGTGCGATCATTATGCGAGTAAATACGGTATATAGAATGCTGCAACATCTTTGTTTTATGGAACTTAACCAGCAGTCTGGGCCATAACATCTTCACAAACTGAACCCAGTCTTCACGCTGAACATGTCAGGATGTCATTCAGCAGTTCTTACCTGCAAGCAGCAGAACAGGGGGCCTGCCTGGGTGCAGCTCCATCTGGCGAGCAATGTACTGTCCATCAAAGTGGGCGAACCAGAGACCGCTGCTGCTGCCGTCTTTGCGGAAGGGAATGCGAAAGTAGCGCTGCCGATTGTCCTCTCCTGGCACATCCCCATGCGGTCCCGGAGAGACCGAGTGTGCACCTGAAGTTGGGGACAGTTCACTTCTCAGCAAGGGATCATTCCATATGAATACTATATAGAGCAAATTATCAGCAACTAACGTCAGCAGCACCGATGAAAAGAGTCAGCTCTAGACTGCCATCAAAATGCACTGATGCACTTACTCTGGGAGAGATTGGCAGAAAAATCAAAGGTGCAAGATAGCCTTCCTGCAATAAGTCACCAAAATGATTTTGATTGATGATTTGATTTACGTGGTTTAATGTCCCAAAGCGACTCAGGCTAGAAGGAATGCTGTAGTGAAGGGCTCCAGACCATTTCGGACACCTGAGGTTCTTTATCGTGCAATGACATCGCACAGTACATGGGCCTCTAGAATATCACCTCCATCGAAATTCGACCGCTGCAGCCGAGATCGAACCCGCGTCTTTCAGGTCAGCAGTCGAGCGCCACAAACACTGAGCCAATGCGGCAGCACACCAAAATGAGATCAAGCCATGGTGGAAATGGAAATTGGAAGTCAGTTTTCCAGAGTTTAAACCACAACATGGATTTTCAAGGTATCGCAAGGATGACTGTTAATGTCCAATAACAGCCTAATGATGAAAAAACGATTCAGCATAAAGGCATTGAGAGTTCACATAACTAATACCGCCTTACCTTTTTCTATGCGCACATTACATGCAGCAAAATTAAGGCTCCTGAAATGAGCGCTGCACAGCGTGGGAGAAATGAGATCAGAACAGGGACACAGGAACAGGATAGTGCATCGTTTCTCCCTCATTGTGCACCCCTGAGGCATTACGCATCGCCAACTGCTGTCCTATTTAGTTTGAGAAGAGCCAAATTATATCCTTTAGGATGCTGGCCTTTTAGAAAGTAATGGCATTCAGTATAGTAATCTCCATCACAGGTCACTGATGTGTTTTTTACTTAAATTTCACAAAATGAAACACAACAAGGAATACCAATTTCAAGTCAAAGCAGTCTTATGCCTTCGCATATTAGACAGAAGAGGTGTAAAATTGGATTTGGACCTAGATGAATTTGTTTAGGAAAAAGGTAAGAGAATAAAAAGGATAGGCAACATAACAAATCAAACAGTTACTGTTGGTGCCAGACTCACTAAACTATGAACTCTGTCCGAAGCAGTCTCTACAATAGTGAAGCATCATTATTCATTACATGACAAGGTGGTTCTAGCAGACTGCTACCAGCAGTAACTCACTGGCTTCATCAGTACACATCAACTAACCCAAGAAAGCACCAGCCCAGATAACAACCATGCCTATATAAAAGTAGACGCACCACCATTCTGGAGTGAAACAGGAACGCGAGTCTGCGAGGCATCTCCACTGCCCTTCTTGGCATTTTTGCTTTTCCATGCGTGGTACACTTTTAGCCTCCTGTGGAATTCCTCACGGCAAGCTGCCAGAAGTTCCAGATCTGAAACGGTACAAGTACTTATTATTTGTTCACAACAACACTCAAGGCACATATAAACTACACAAAAGAAGTAGACAAAACAAAATGAGAAGTAAAATATGTGTAGGGCAGGGCACAAGAAGCAGAAGTTACACGAATATACATGCCCTTTACAACTGTGTGGCAGTGTCTTTAAATGTAGAACTTGCTATATTTGGATGGTGAATCGGCTTGGTTTCCTGTGAGTAACATCTTGGCTAAGCTATACAAAGACACTGTGGCTGTGTGTGTTGGCCTTTGTGAACAGTACATCGCTACTGTCCTCAATCAAGTACGACATGTGGCTAACAGATAAAGAAATAGCAGCTGGAAGGACTGCCATTCCTTTAAAACTCCAATGAAATAAGTTCCACAGCTTATGTGGTATTATGTACTGAATGAGAAGCAATAAGCTACCTAATCTCATACTTACCACACGACGTGTTGATGACATCCCTCAGCTCAGAGTACTTCCATTTAGACAAGTCAAACTTCCCTTCTGACTTGGCCTTGGCCTGGGATCTGCAAGCCAAATAATGAACAGGCACTAGCTGCAGGGCTGTGCAGTCGTGATGGGTCTGCAAGAGAAAAGCCCAGACACGGCGCTCACCTGACTGGCAGAACTGGTGTGCCCACATCCTCGACCACACTGTTGTTCTCTTGCGCAAGGCGAAGGGCAAGCTCGTGATCACGCGACTCCTGTTCAATTTGTTGGTTCCTGCACGTAGAGAATATGGAGAAAAGTAAAAATAGAGCCGGTCGAACCTGTAAAGGAGGGGTTTTAAGCATGCAGTGTGTCATCCACGTGCAGAGTGCAGCATTTGTAGAACCAGCAGCATTTCCCGAAACAGTTAGTCAGGCGCCATCACTGCAGCATGACCAGCTGCTACTGTAGCGAACGGTCCCAATTACAACTTGGACACGCTGCTACCTATTCACTGCTTTACAATAACTAAGCAGTGAAGCTAAACAGAGTACATATTGTTATGGATAAACGGACTCTTAAAGCAGATTGTAACTAGTTGTGAAGGTTCAGATGAGATTGCTGGACAATGCCAACAATGAAATGAAAAAAAAAAAATGCAAGCAATAGGTCTTACCGTATTTTCGCGATTCTAAGCACCCCCCCTATTTTCGGAAAAAAATTTCTGAAAAAAAACTTTGCATGTGGATCTAAGCACCCCCTTTTTTGCGCGGAAGAGAGCGTTGCCGAGGCCGCCAAGTGCACTTGCTCTCTTTTTCGTCGAGCCTGTGCAGTCGGAGTCTCCTGCGCGTTGTTGTTGTTGTGACTGAGAGAAGGATGAAAAGGAAATTGCACAGGCCTGCCTACTGGCTCGAGCCAAGCCACCACCCCTGCCAAGTGCAGATAGAGGAGAGTAAAAAGATCAGAGGAAAGATAAAGAGAAAAGATAAGACCCGCGTCCAGCAACAAATGCGTCTGCCGTAGCTGCTGTAAAAACAGATAAGTGGGCGAGGCAGCGCTCCCCGAAGCGAGGACAGCGGCATCCACAACGCTTTTTGTGTTGCTGCGTTCCGACACTACAAAACAGATGGCGGCACAGAACTGTCTGCAGCTATGTTTCTTTTGAATGTTTCCTAAATAAAATGTTTTTTCTCGCGCCCGTTTCATCGAGATTTCGCCGCGAAAAGAGGGGCCCGGGGGAGGGGGAGTCAGTTTAGATTTTTCGAATCGAAGCACCCCCTCTCACTTTGGGCATTGCGATCGTGAAAAAAAGGGGGTGCTTAGAATCGAGTAAATACGGTATATGACTTGCTTTACAATCTCAATAAGATTATTTAAACATGAACTACAGAATAATTAGTCACGAAAGAGTAATAAGCCAGGTGTAAAAATGTGACGAGACACACGTACCTAATCTGCTCTTCCTTCTGGTCCAGGATGAGTTTCTCTTCCATTGCCTTCTGGAAGAAAAAGAACAAGATGTGGGTTTCAAGCAGAAGGCACACACAAAGAAAAGGACACTGCTGATCAGAAAAATTCAGGGGGGCGCTTTGTTGACCTAAAGTGCAGTGAGGCGAAAGCCTCAAGCACAGTGTTGCTCCCTGTGTCAGTGATGTGTGGTTAAGATATTAAGCTTCGCCTCTAAGAGTGGAACGCGACAGCGCCTTGCAACGTTTTCAGGGAGTCCACAGAACGCCATCCCGGTTCCGGCTCTACGCCTTGCTCGCTGGTGAATTGTCTGAGGAAAGGAAATGTGTCTCACATATCTCGGTGGACACCTGAACCTCATCCTAAGGGAAGGGAGGAAGATGGGAGTGAACGAAGACACTGTATTCACTAGAGGCGCCTTTGTTCGTTCCAAACCATCAAGCTGGCATGGCGTAGTGGTTAGCATGCTCCTCTCGCACTCCGGAGACCGGGGTTCGATTCCCGAACTCGACCAATTTCTTACTCGGTTTTATTTATTTATCTGGCCTGACTAGAAAGGTTAATTAGGCTAATTGGTTAATTAACTAATTAACTAAACTCAGTCTCACTTACCTGGAGCATCATTATAACCTCCCTTTAATTGGTTGCATAGTTACTAGGCAAAGTACAATTGGCCCCGTTTGAAATTCGCGCACTGTGACGTCAGGACCATTTCGACCAATTGAAAAGCGTGACATTTCTGTCGACAACTCCTGCTTACAACAATGAGGCATTAACGGCTTCCGCCTTAATATGCTGCTTTTGCAAGAATCCAAATATAAAGTCTCCCAAGAAAGCAGTAGTTGAAACGCACTGGGCCATTACTCCCACCACAACAAACTATACGGACAAGGACGTCAGCCAGTGCATGGCACCATACAGCAGACAGCCATCGCCGATCATACACTGACATGTCAATCACACGCCTAGATGTAGTTTGCTAGGTACAAGTCACTTCATGCTGACTGCCAGCAATGAAACAAAATGTAAAGAACTTATCGCGGCTGTATACACTACTTACCGCTAGTCTAGCATCTTCTAGTTGCTTTGCTCTCTCCTCGGCCTTCCTGGCAGCTTCCATCTGAATTTTCCTGGTCAAACACAAACAAATGAATTATAGTGCATGTAAGAAGCATTTGCCAACAGAACACCAAAGCCCCAAAAACTACTATGCAACTTAGCACTAATGACCACTCCACACCTAAAACCTCATACCACAAGTCATTCTTTTTCCAGAAGTTATCGAACATATGTAACCAATGAAAGCTAAAGCTTTGTAACCTATTAATAACAAATCTAAGATAAGCACCAGCAACCTACCTGCATGCTTAATAAATGCATAAAATGCTCTGAACAGCTAGTAACACAGCAAAGCTTCCTGAAGTACTTCACTTACACGGCGTGTTTCAATGAAGTCTGCCAGTAGTTTTTAAAATAGTCTTTTTGGGGTATAAAGACGGCTTTTATGGCACCAGTGATGCCAACAGAGGTAGGCATCAGAAATGAGGTGAATCATGTTAGCCAGTAAGCTGGTTAATCGAAAATTCTAATAAGTAATGGTCATTATCAGAGTTAAGCACCTGGCCACAATTAGAAATACTATGCAGCTAGCCAAGAGTAACAGCCACATCAGCCCCTGCAACTTCAGAAATGCCATTACACTTGGAGCATCGTGCAACAAATTTCAGCCATTCTATGCCCCATTTCAAAACCACGCAGGAGTTTCCAGTTACGACATTTCTAAGACGGACTTTAATGGCAGCACTGTTTGCCCATTTCTGAAAAACTGTTCATCCGGCTATAGCTAAAAAGAAAAAAAAAATACTATAAGCACTAGCCATGGCAGAGGTGCAGAACTTTGCAAAAGTTCCCAGGCCACTCTGCCCGAATGCGACCAGAGCAGATGGCCAAGTGCAGTGGTGCTTCTATTGCACTCCTTACTCTTGAAGGTTTGGGACACCAGAACAACTGTCCTTTCTTTTTTACCCCAAACACAGAGCTAGAGAGAGTCTAAGTTCTATTCACAAACAGCAACATACATATATGTCATTACAGTTCCAATCAGGACGGTGGTCTTTCTGTTGGGTTAATACTTTCATTTATGCAACTTTAGTCTGGTATTTTCTTTATCATAAGCACAGCATTCACTGAAAAGGGTCGAGACGAACTATAAAGTCAGGCTTGATAGAATGCCCTTCTAGCTTTTTTCGGACATGACAGCCTCCTGGCATGAAGCTCCTCTGTCAGGGCTATTTGCAACCCCCTAGCAACAGGCTACAGCACACTAGGGGCAGGGACTTGCATGGGAGATGAGACAAGCCCTCCTCATGTCACCTATGCAAGTCCCTCTCCCTGGTGCCCTGGTGGATGAGCGGTTCTCTATCTTTCTAGTATCAGGGAACCCCCAACGACTTTCAAAGTGTGCTAAAGAGCCCCGTGTGTCTTGGCTTCAATCCTCTACTACCAAAGATACATGCAAAAATGAGCACACAGACACAAAGCCCTCCGGAAGAATGACCAAGGTCAATAATAATGACTGTCTGCATAGTCTGCCTACGATTAGTCCCAAAATAAAGTGGCTAAAAGGAACGGCAGTGGTTGAGGCATGTATGGTACTATTAAGTGTTGATGGATCACAAAAGGCATTCCAGGGAAACCAGCTTGAGAATCCCTGCTATAGATTATCAATTACCATAAAAACCCGCACACAATTCCAGATTTTAACACATCAAATTTCCACCGCGTATTGTATATGGATCCAAACAATTCTTAGCCCAAATCCGCAGTTCTAGTCCCAATATTACAGCATTATCACCATCAGGCTTACAGTGAGAGGAGGTGCTATGCAGCAGTTGCACAGATTGGCTGTTTCAATTTCACCATGTCACCACACTGGCCTCACAATGCCCAAGCTATTGGAAGCACAACAATCACATCTCACAAAATGTCGAGACCATGAAAAGCAGTACTCGGCTGCCTTTAAAAGGAAAGTAACCATAACTGCCAAAGCATCCGCACCACGTGAAGTGCTGCAACATGGACCAGATTACTGCCGCAAGATAGCCGAGAGGGTTTGGTTTGGTTTATAGGGGCTTAACATCCCAAAGTGATTCAGGCTACAAGGGACGCCGTAGTGAAGAGCTCCAGAAATTTTGACCACCTAGGGTTCTTTAACGTGCACCAACATTGCACAGTACATGGGCCTCTAGAATTTCGCATTCATCGAAATTCAATGCAGTTGCATTGTGGACACTTTGGCCAGCATTTGTGAGGAGCTCGTCTATAGCGTTTTCAAGAAATGCGGGATATCGAGCACGCGTGACGGTACCGAAGACAAAGAGGACTCTTGGAAGACAGCACACTCAGCGATGACGATCACTAAAGCATGAAATGCAGCGCAAATAAATACTTGTTGAGTTTTCCTCGCTCATATTATATGCAGACGAAGACTTTCTTTTTCTGCTTTGATAGCAGGTTTTTAAGGTAGGAGCCCCACAGCCTCTTCCTCCTCTTATGCCGCCCTGTGCTCAAGGTGCGGCTGATTCCCAGTGCATCAAGGGTGTGGCATTCACCTCTGCCTGTTCTCCTCCTCTTCCCTCTTGAGCCGCTCCTCTTCCTCCTTGCGCCTGCGTGCCCGCTCCATCTCCTCCTGCACGCGCCGCATGCGCTCCTGCTCCTCGGCCACCTTCTGGAGCTGGATGCGCTGGTTCAGGGCGTTCATCAGCTGCGTCGCCGCCGTGATCAGCCCGTTCTGCTCCTTCTCCATGTCCTCTGTCCGCAGGCCGCCATCCTGCATACCCCCAAATGGCTTCTTGCTCTACGCTTCCTTTTCATCGCGAAGCAATAACAACCACTCGGTCACATTCGATACACCAAGGATGCACCCTAGATCAATTACTCGAGAGAAACTGCAGCCCATTGAAATCAAAGCAGTTTCTGAAAACAATTCCATGCATGGCTTTAGCATCTGTACAAAAAAGTCTGCCATACTAATATAAATGTAGCATTTCTTGCAAAAGGAGAACTGCAGCTTAAATTCACAATCCCTTA
The DNA here is from genome assembly GCF_055824585.1 of Amblyomma mixtum. Lineage (NCBI taxonomy): Eukaryota > Metazoa > Arthropoda > Arachnida > Ixodida > Ixodidae > Amblyomma > Amblyomma mixtum. The sequence continues at coordinate 11,119,899 of NC_143013.1, forward strand.
CAGAGCCCCAAAGGGGACCGGGTAAAGAAGACAGAGGCAACATTATTACGAAACAAAACATAAAAGTACAACACTAAATGCAAGGCAGAAAGAAGAAAGAGAATGGAAAGTACAGGGAAAAGCTCAAACCTAAAAATTCAATACACTTAAGTGCATACCTTGATTCGCTTCATAGTGCCATTGATTCTGGACTCCAAGGCCTGGATCTCTGCCCTGCTTTGCTGGCCATCCTTCTTGAGCTGAGCTGCAAGGCTGGACATCTGCTGCACTTGCTGGATGAGCGCCCTCAGCTTCATCATGCATCGGTACCTGCGGGAAAACAGTATGCGAAGCAAGACATAAAAACCCTTGCTCACGCTTCTTGCGCCCCAAGAGCCCCAACAAAATCACGAACAGAGCTAGCAGCACTCATATACTGATGGCAATTATGATAATGACTGTACTGTTAAATTTAATATTAATGGCACTATGCAACCAAAAATGCTTGAAAGGGTCTCTCAGAGAGGTTTGGAGGCACGAGCAGTTGGCGGTGCTCAACACCAACACAACTTCAAACTACCTTTCTTAAAAAATGCAAGATATTCACAACTGTGAACTACTGCTTGCTCTCTGCCAGGTTGTCACGCACCTCTCCAAATGGTGTGAGGTGAGAAACAAAGATGCAACACAACTGAGAAGAAGCTGAGTAGTGTTGTGCCTATGGCCCATCATACACCAGTGAACAAGGAGAGGGACAGATGGGAAACGGTCATGCCTGAAAATCACTTTCAGAGCTGACCAAGTCGGAAGGGGCAGGCCCAATTAGGAAAAGAGAACAACTTGGCATTGTTCTTGCCACAACAAGAAATAAAAAAAGTGGTCTTGTTCGCTGTTTGCCCTTCAGAAAAATTCCAGCTGAAAAATTTCGGCTGTCCTCAAATTAAACTTTACAGATGCCAATAACATTAACCAGCTCTAAACTCCTCATTCTAAACTGCAGCTTCTGACAAACCTCATGGCAGACAGTTCTGATTTAACATGCCAGATAACACTGCTTTTACTCTGACAACCTGAAGGATTATATAGACAATAGTACCTTCTTCCATAAAACCACTAATAAAAACAAAGAGGCGTAACATAACTACAAAAGAAAATGTTGCCCTTAGACTAAATGTTCTAGACTCCAGTTTACAATTCAACGGTACTCGGCAAAACAAGAGTCTACAGAGATGCTATGCTTTATCAGTTTTGGCAGCAGAATAAGAAGAAAGAGACTTGCCTTGGCCGGTACTTTCGTTTCACCAAGTGCATCTTCACTGTCTTCTGAATCACCACAAGGTTCTCACGCCTGTAGATGATCTTGTTCTTCACTGAGCAAGACAAAAGACACACAATTAAATCGATACAAAAGATGTGTACCTCAACTACACTGCCACTCGGTAGCCAATAGCTTAAAATATCCAAGCTCGACTGTAGAATTATCTTCCTTCAGAGCGTGCGATGACATACACCACCCGTGTTTAACCAAAGCAGCTGTTGGAAAGCAGTGAACATGGCTGGTAAGGAATTACATAAACAATGAGACAGGCAAAGAATGTCCACTCACGCTTGATGACAGCCAGAGCGCTCCACTGAGCCTTCTTCCAGCGTGAAGCGAGCAGCCACTTCTGCACCTTGCGCACCAACTGGGCAAGGTTCTCCGGGTCGGACTTCATGATCTGGTCAAACTCTGCAAACTTGCCCGGCCGGAAGAACACCTTGGTCAAGCCGAACTTGAAGTCCCTTTCGTTCAAACCCAGGGCCTTGAACAGAGCCTGGACGAAGACGAAACGGGGGCAGGTAACAATACCAAAGTCAGCACTCATTTTTGCTGTCTTGAAGGGATTTCCAAGAGAAGAGAATGAAGAGCGAGCCACGGAAAGGAAAACGATGGGAGCAAAGTTCAGGGAGAGAGCTCAGTGGGTTAGCGAACCAAGGCCAGTTAAAGGTGTCCTAGCTGAAATCAAGAAGAGGAAACTTTTCAGATAAAGCGTCATTAGTAATAGGGTGCTTCGCCATCTCTAATGGTACGTGCCAAGAAGGCATGAAGGCTAGCGGGTGGAAAAGAGAACGAAAGTATAGTAGAAGGGGGCATGATTTGTCAAACAAGCCGAATTGGCCGGCATTGAAATTGAGGAGGTGTTGACAGAGCATGTCTCTGCAAAGCATGCGTTGTCCCAAAGTAGCATGGCTTCCAGAGCTTAATGCCTCCTCGTACCTTGCAGAAGAGACGAGGGTCGAGTCGAGCGAGCTCAGGAGGCAGGTACTGCTTGTACATGTTGTAGAGGTCAGCAAAGGGGGCCCTGGATGGGTAGCCCTGCTGCATCAGCTCCAGCACAGAGGTCATGCCTGCAAGTGCACAACGGCTACTCAGGATCCCCGGGCACCTACAAGAGGGGCACATCCAGTGCACCGCAGAGCAACTATACATGTGGCAGCGCATGGAAATGGAATGCATGAGTCTTCTCCAGATTCCAGACAACTGGTGCACTGAAATAACTGTGCACAATGAGGAAACAATTGTAGCTTAGACTGGTAGCCAATACCAGCGGGCAAGCACTACACCAACCTTCCACATTTCTGCCCCTTTTGCCTTAATGCATGTTTTCCCCACATCATGGGCCCTGAAAAATGATTTAAGTCGTTAAAGGGACACTGAGGAGAAATTGAAGTTGGCTTGTATCGACAGAATACCAGCTCCTGATTACAAAAACGCCACTCATACTGACAACAAAGCTCTTGTAACGTAGAAAAGAGCAAGAACCAAAATACAGGTATCGCCGCCACAGGCCAAACTCGCAAGTACAAGCGTGATGAGATCATAGAACAAAACAGTGTTGCTAGAACGAATGGTTCTAGCAACACCAGGAACCGAGAAACCATGCATCACTGAGGCGCAGCCAATGCATGCGCAAATCTCCTTGACGTCGCCAGATGGCGCCACGTGCCCGGCTGCTACGCGCGCTCCTGAAGCATCGGGACAAATCAGCGCCTGTTTTCCGGCGGTAGGCGGGCTCCCGGTATTCCGCTAGCGGTAACAAGGTACACGGTATGCTAAAGGTGTCTATTTGCGAGAACTTCGTTGACGACTTCGAGAACGAGATCCATCGTAACGCTGGCAAAACGCCAGTGCAAACGTAATCGAAGCGACTGTAGCGACGGCCGCAATAGCCGATAGATGCCTTCAACGTGCGGCCGGCGGTAGCTTTCTTTTCGGCTGCTGCTAGGCCGCACTGCTGGCAGCCAGAAATCACGGAGTCTGCGTTACGTCATGTGCACGTCACGTTTCACGTCTCTTAGTCCTCTGTCGTCATAGACGAATCCCAAGTTTGAATCAGAGTGGCGGGAAAAACTTTTTCAACTTCGAATCCAAATTTCTTAGAAATAAATGCATCTTTCGCTGCCGGCCAAGTGGCAACAAAGCCATGACATGCCGAACTATCGGATTTTACTATAAAAAAAATATTAATAGTGCTCTCCTCAGTGTCCCTTTAAATCAAAAGGTAAATTTTTATTCCTTAACTGAGTGCGGGAGGAAAGTAGTGATTGGCAATAACGAAAGAAGATATGGGATGACTGGAAGTTTACACACAACTTGTGAGCCTACTGATAGTTTACTGATTGATTAAAAGTCCTTTATTTTTTGAAGGAGGCAGCACAAAGCTACTCACAGATGATAGTCCTCTCTGGACAACAATGAAAAACTGGACGAGTTGGAGTTGTTGCATGTTTGGAAAATAGTGCAAAAAGATGGCGACGAAAGGAAATGGAACACATACAAGCACTTGTGTGTGTCCCGTTTCTTTCGTTATCATCTTATTTGTGCTATTTTTCCAACATGCAGTGCTCTCTGGTCTGTATCAAATGAGTCCAAGAGTTTTTATTAAGAAAAAAAAAGAATTTTGACGTGCTTTTATGGGCCAAAGAAAGAACTGCGCTATCAGGCATCCTGCAGTGGAGGGTTCTGAATTGACTTAGGTATACTCGAGATGTTTAGTGCATGTAGAAAGCCCAGAACATAAACATCTTTGCATTCTGCTTCCACTGAAATGCAGTCAACTACATCATCAGCCCAGCTACGTCCAATGCAAGACAAAGTCCTCTCTTATTGGTTTCCAATTAGCCCTGTCCACCGCCAGCTGTGGCCACTTTTTTCCTGCAAATTTCCTAATTTCATTGGCCCATCTGACTCTCTGCTGCCAACTTCTGCATTTATCTTCTGTTGAGATCCACTCCATTATCCATGCCCATTTCCTGCTCTTGATTTCAACTCGGATTTCATTACCTCATGTTTGCTGCCATCCCACCATACTCACTTCTGGTCTCTTAGGATTTCCCCCTACTATCATTTTCCTCTTCATAGCACCCTTTGCTGTCCACAATTTAACTTTGCCTTTCCGTGAGCCTCCAAGTTGGCGGTAGTGAGGTGCAACTGTTACGTTTTCCTCTCGAGGGGCGTT